>NC_137776.1:129071825-129532832 GCF_963455305.1 Plecotus auritus | reverse complement strand
ACTTTCTCAACTTGATTAGGAAAATTTATAAAAAAAACAAAAACCTACAGCAAGCATCATACATAATGGTGAAAAACTAAAACCTTTCTCAATATGATGAGAAACAAGGTAAGGATGTCCCCTCTTACCCCTTCTTTAAACATAGTACTGGAAGTCCCAGCTATGCAATTATGAAATAAGACAAAAAAGAGGAGGAAATAAGAGGTATACAGATTGGAAAGAAAGAATTAAACATTTTTGTTCACACATGACATGATTATGTAGAAAATCTCAAAGAACCAAAAAAGAAAAAAATCTGGAACTATAGCAATTATAGCAAGATTGCATAATAGAACATTAACATGCAAAGGTCAATACCTTCCTATCTACCAGTAGTGAGCAATGGAATTTGAAATTAAAAATGCATTACCATTTACATTATCACCCAAATTAAAAACAAACATTTAATACCACCATTTGTCCACCATCCAGAACTGAAATATCATTGCTGACATGTACACATAAGGAACTGTTTTGACATTGAAATTGGGATTCAAAAGAACTGTTGGCCCAGAAAGAAACTCACTACAGACTGATTCATTTGCCTCTCAGCATAACCATTATTGCTTGTCTCATTTTCGGTTCTTATAAGTGTATTTCTAGTATCACATGATCTCACTCATCTAGGGGAAATAATGAACAACATAAACTGATAAACAAAAACAGACCTGGAGACAGGGAAGCATCGATCAGACTGTCAAACCTCAGAGGGAAGGTAGGAGAGGGTGGGGGTAAGGGGGGAGAGATCAACAAAAGGACTTGTATGCATGCATATAAGCCTAACCAGTGGTCACGGACAACAGGGGGGTGGGGGCATGTGTGGGGAGGGGTTTGGGATGGGAATGGGGGGATGAGGACAAATATGTGATACCTTAATCAATAAAGAAATTTAAAAAAAATAAAAAAATAAAAATCTGATAAAATATATACAAGATCTATATTAGGAAAACTACAAAACTCTGAAGAAAGAAATAAACTAACTAAACAGGGATATTCTATGTTGATAGATAAGAAGACTCAGTATTGTAAAGATGTCAGTTCTCCTTAACTTGATCTGCAGGTGCATTGCAATCTCAATAGTGGCGAATTATTTTGTGGATATTGAAAATCTAATTCTAAGTTTTATATAGAAAAACAAAGGACACAAAAGAGCCAATGAAATATTGAGGAAAGCCAGTTGGAAACTGACATTATTCATCTATCAGACTTATATTAAAGCTACAGTAATCAAGGTAGCATGGTATTAGGAAAGCATAGAGAAATCGATCAATTAAACAGAAAAAGAATCTAGGAGTAAATGCACACAAATATAGTCAACTAATCTTTGACAATGAGCAAAAGCAATACAATAGAGAAAGAATAATTTTTTAAATCAATGGTGGTAGAACAACTGGATATTCACATGCAAAAAAACCAACCAAACAAAAAAAAATTAGTCACAGACCTTACACCCTTTACAAAAAATAACTCAAAATGGATTATAAACTGATTGCAAAATGAAAAATTATAAACTCACAGAAGCTAACAAAGAGAAATTCTAGATGAGTTTGGAGTTTGGTGATGACTTTTTAGATACCCTACCAAAGGCACAATTCATGAAATAAAGAAATAGATAAGTTCTACTTCATTAAAATTAAACCTTCTGCTCTGCAAAAGACAATGTCAAGAGAATAAGAAGTGATTTCATACATAGGGAGAAAATATTTGCAAAAGACATATCTGATAAAATACTGTTATCCAAAATACACAAAGAAATCTTAAAACTCAACAAAGAGAAAATGAACAAAATGATTTGAAAACGGCCAAAAATCTGAACAAACACCTAATAAGATGATACAAAGATGACAAATGGGCATTTTAAAACATCAACATCATATATTATTAGGGAATTCAAATTGAAACAACAATCTTATACCACTACATACCTATTAGAATTATGAAAAATCAAAACACTGACAAAACCGAATGTTTGTGAGGAGATGGAGCAATAGGAATGCTTTTTCATCGCTGATAGGAATATAAAATGATTCAGGCACTTTGGCAGCTACTTACAAAACTAAATAAACTCTTACCATGCCAGCCAGCAATTTTCCCCCATAGTTTTTACCCAAAGTAGTAAAAAATTTACGTTACAAAAATAACTTGCTTTATTCATTATTGTCAAAACTGGGAAGCAACCAACATGTCTTTCGGTTGGTGAATGGATAATTGTAAATATCCATACAGTGGAATATTACTTAGCACTATAAATCAATGAATCATCAAGCTATGCAAAGAACTGGAGAGACAGTAAATGCATATTATTAAGTGAAATAAGGCAATCTGAAAAGACCCTATGCTGTACAATTCCAACTATCTGGAATTCTGGAAAGCCAAACCTTTGGTGACAGTAAAGGGATCAGTGATTGCCAGTGATGAGCAAAGAGGGAGGAATGAACAGATGGAGCAGAGAAAATACTCTGAATGACACTATAATGGTGTAAGCACGTCTTTGCACAGTTGTCACAACCCAGAAAATATATTGTATCAAGAGTGAACCACAATGTAAACTAGGACTCTGGGTGATAATGATGTGTCAGCATGGGTTCATTATAGCAAATGTACACCTCTGCTATGGGCTGTTGAGTGTGAGGGATATTGATGTGCCTAAGTGGGGGTATGGAGTATATGGAACACTCTGTACTTTCTACTCTTTTGCTGTAGACCTAAAACTGTCCTAAAAAATAAAGGCTATCTAAAAAGCAAAGTGTTATTAAAAAAGAATCAAAATATATAAATATTTATGTGCATGAAATACAATTAATTAATGGCACATTCATTGAACAGTAATAATGGCCAAGAATTAATTAATAGCAGTCATGCTGAGTGAAACCAACTATTATACCAAATGAGCATATGGTAAGTGCTTTCAGTATAGTTTCTCATATTTTATGCTTATACTTTTGAACAAAATGGAAGGTTAAATGGCTCTCATATATTTTCTTTTTAAAAATTCTACATAATAACTATTTGCCTCACCTTTTTCAGATAAAGTGAGTCAAACCTGAGAGTTGCCTAATATCCAAGTAAATTAGATATTGATCTGTATGGAAAGTTCTTTTCTGTCCTTACCCTAGAGACCACAGTGTTCTCACACTGATGATCAGGTTCTCTTTTCAAGGAAGTAATCTCAGAATATTTGATTGCTCCACATTGTAAACATGCCGCTTGCAACCAGATGACTTTGTAGATCACCTTTCTTTAGGTAAATGAATATTGTCTAGATTGCAGGTTCAACAAAGTGAAGATATATAAATGAAATTAAATTACTTTAGATATATTTTCACAATTTTATTTTTCCTCTCTCAAAGCCAAGCAAAGGGTAAGGTGATATGTTGAATGGCAATAATTTTAAATATATTTAGGATTTTTATTTTCAGAACTAGAACATTATTCCTTTTAATGTTTTGTGTTTAACAAATGGAAACTTCACACAATTGGGGAATGTGTCTTATTGGCACTTATAATGTTTTCTAAAATTTATGTAAATGCATTATCCTTTTAATCAATGTGTTAATACCATAAAAAATCTGTAAATGGAGAAATACCAAAAATATATAAATCATCACGCCTAAATATTTACTAGTTTTACTGCCCATATACTTGGTCAAAAAATAAGATGTTTGTGTGTTTTTTTTCACCCACCATCTTGATATAAAAAATCAGCTCAGGTAAGAGTGTTGGTTATAATGAATGCTTCCCAGAAAGGCTTCCCAGAAAAACATGAAAGGCACAAATTATATGAATGCATAAATAATTTTAGGTACAAATATTGGCCTTAGGGTTTAATTATAAAGCAGAGGTTATGTGCTTGGCTTAGGTATCTGAACCTAATCCAGAAGACGCTCCATTTAGTCTGAACAGCCTACTTTGATACGGGACCTTTGATTTATACTGGGGAAAAAAACACACAAAACAGAAGCATGGACAATAAAATAAACTAACTTCATACCATCCATGTGGAATCTAGATAGATTTCCCCAAAATATTTCATAGTAGCTTCTCAGAGATAGAGTGATTTTGTGAAATGTATGAGAGAAAAATTATTTAATCATTCATATATATATATATATATATATATATATATATATATATATGAATTATCTTGAGGCCAATTTGATCTTGGCACTGACAAAGTGCCTGAAATATATTTTATTTGACTTATAAAATGTCATGTGCTGTGTTAAATTCTATAGTAGTTAATAAAATTGGAACCTAATGTAAAATAAAACAAATGAAACATGATTCGAATCCTAGCTCCACATTTGCAAGCCATCGGAAAGTAACTTAATTTTAGTTTCCCAGGAATTTTTGTTTCTGAGTCTAATTTTCTTCATCTATGAAATGGATATAATATTACCTAAGAATCTCATAAGGATAACTTATAAGCACATAGTAAATATAGTAAATCTTAAATAAGGTATTCCCTGTGACCTATCTAACACAATGTCTGACAAAGAATAAGTGCTTGGTAAACATTTATTTATTTGGAATACAATTTTTCACTTATAATGCATTGCAGGAAGTTGTTTAGAAGATGTTTAAAGAAAGAAAAATAGGATCAGATGAGACTTGAGAGATCATGAGGCAACAGAAATCAAAATAAAAATTTTACTATTAATTCCCTACTTCCTTCAAGTTCCTAATGTGAGAAAAACACTAGACTCACGGGAAATTTCAAATAGGGCTTCCAGCAAGACTAGATCTAGCAGTCTATGCCACTTGAGTCCATTACGTTAGGCATAAAAAAATAGAATGTTAAGTGCTTCAGGTACTAAACATTTCTTTATCTTTTTTAAAAAAATATATTTTATTGATTTTTTTTCTTTACAGAGAGGAAGTGAGAGGGATAGAGAGTTAGAAACATCAATGAAAGAGAAACATCCATCAGCTGCCTCCTGCACGACCCCTACTGGGGATGTGCCTGCAACCAAGGTACATGCCCTTGACCTGAATCGAACCTGGGACCCTTTAGTCCGTGGCTCTATCCACTGAGCCAAACCAGTTAGGGCTAAACATTTCATATTTACTGGCCAATTTAAGTTCTAACTTCTTTTCATCATCTACAATGGAAAATTAATATGCTAAATCATAGATGTAGATATTAAATGTTAGCTACCTGTATTAGTAACAAGAGTAATATAACAATTTTTTTAAAATTCTCAACTTTATTAAACTATGCTGATTCAACTTTTACAGTCTTATTTTATCTTCTTAAGATGACATTGAAAACTATATTCCCCTCTAAATATCTTTCATATACCATTGTACAGTTTCTCCTAAAGTAGTTGCCTCATTTTTTATAATGACTACAGCCCTTTAACTGGCCTATAACTAAACTAGGAACCTCTAAGCTCTGAAGCTTCACTTTTTAAAGTGATATGGACCAGATCATCACTTTGGTTGTTAAATTTCAAGGCATTAAATCTTACTGTTAAGCATCTTCAATCTTATTACTTTAAGTACTTAGTTATCTAACACAATTTTTTGCCAAGAAATTACTCATTGACCTTCTTCTATGAATTGCCTTTAATTAAAAAATTATGAAGCTTTTGTGTTCATTTCATTTCCACATGCTGCATGTCATGTTGAGAGGTAGTGAGACTTTAAAGACTGGATCCTTTAATTTCTTTATTCATCAAAGTTTTTCAAAAATGACATGGAATATTAAAGGTTTCTTTTAAGGTAAAACCATGCCTATCAGGCAAATATAAAATGAGCACAAATATTTTATTTAATTCGTTAATTAAGAGGTGAACCAGCAAAATATTGAGAAGAATTTCATATGAGAATCCTAAGAACACACACACACACACACACACATATATATACTGAGTGGCCAGATTATTATGATCTCTGAATGCATAATAATCTGGCCACTCAGTGTGTGTGTGTGTGTGTGCGTGTGTGTGTGTGTGTGTGTGTGTATGTGTGTGTGTATATATATATTAGAGGCCTGGTGCATGAATTCGTGCATGGGTGGGGTCCGGCAAGCCTGGCCAGGGGGAGGGGACATGGGCGGTTGGCTGGCCTGCCTGCTGGTCGAACTCCTGGTTGAGGGGACAATTTGTATATTAGCCTTTTATTATATATGATATACACTGAGTGGCCAGATTATTATGCGTTCAGAGATCATAATAATCTGGCCACTCAGTGTGTGTATGTGTATATATATATATATATATATATATATATATATATATATATTCCAAAATTTGAGATGAATGGATTAGAAAACAGCTTCTTCTGTGTGAGATGGCTTGCATCTCAATCTGACAAAATTTATTTGCATCGCTATAGACAATAATTTCATTTGAATAACTAGCTATTTTTCTACAACTTGAAGAGTTGGAAAAAAGTGCAAAGACAAAGTGAAAAGCTCGGAAAATCAGGTAATAAAGTATGCACTAGGCAACACCTAGAATTCAATTGCAGTGTCTTTCATAATTTACCATAACATAATTTGGAAGCAGGGCAATGAGGAAAAGTTAAAGGAGACTGACTACATTGAATTTTTACCATTTTCACATGACACACAGAGGCAGACACAATATATGATGACAGAAGCAGAGATAGGAATAATGTTTGTACAAACCAAGGAATTCTGAGGATTGCCAATAACATTAGAAGCAAAGAGTAAGTCATGGACCAAATTATCCCTAAAGCAGTGATTTTCAACCTTTTCCATCTCATTGTACACATGAACTAATTACCAAATTCTGTAGTACACCCAAAAATATATTTTTAGCAATCTGACCAAAACATATAGGTGTAATTTAGACTCATTCACGCTGGATGGCTACTATTGAGTTGTGTTGGCTTTTGCCATTTTTTTTAATTCGACAATTTGAGGAAAAAGTGGTCATGTTGTATATTTTAAAAATTCTTGCAGCACACCAGTTAAAAATGACTTCCCTAGAGTTTTCAAAAATACCATGGCTCTGCCTCCACCTTGACTTCTGGCTCTTAGCTTCCCCAAATGGAATAATAAATTTTCATTGATTTAAGCAAACCAGTTTGTGGTAATTTGTTACAGCAGCCCTAGGAAACACATACAATAATTTTATAATTATTTTATATTTTAAGATAATAGTATCAAAAAATAAATCAATTTGGCAAACATAGCACAGATTATACACGTCAGAGTGGAACATTGTTCCAGGTACATTTGATCCTACTCTCATTTTTTGTTCACTCTGCCCTGAAACATTTTTGTTTGAGAAAAATTTTGAGTGGTATCAATTATTTTAATTTGTATTACAATTTTAAATGATCAATTTAAATTTATTTCTAAATTTAGTCATTAGTAAAAGTTACTAAAACTGATACCTTGGATATACAAAGAAGGTAATATTTGTATTCCATTTTGGCTAATATATTACTGTTCTTTTATTTTTGCTCCACATTAAAAAATCTACATAAAATGAGCTAAGAAAATATGGTTCCAAATATAATTTGAAAACAACAAAAAATCGTAGGAAACAAAAACAAAAAAGTCCAGGAATTATGAAGAACATATCTTTTATTTGGTTTACTTTAGCTACTTCTTTATAATGTGGTAATAATTTGTCATAGAATACAAAAGAATTACACATTACTACCAAGAAAATGATACGGGGGGGGGGGGGGGGGAAATGGCGGCGGAATAGACAGACGTGTTCCGAGCCTTGTCCCAGAGCAGAAAGAAAGAACAGCTGAGGGTCGCACGAAGAGTGTTTGTTGGCAGGTTAAGGGACAGCTAAACTCCAGGAGAAGGTGGGGAACTGCTAGACGGGATTCCCCTTACTGGGCAGCCCCCACTGCGGCTGGGTCCCCTCATGGAGCTACAGGTTCAGACGCGGAGACTGCGCCATCTTGAAAGGGAAAGTGGAGCTTATTGGAAGCCTGAATATCCACAACTGCGGCACCCACCGAAACAGCTACAAGCCCCAGAACACCGTTCCCCAATTGGTGCAAACACATGGATTCAGAGGAGCTCTACAATCCACCACGGAAAGGAGAGAGAGAACTACATAACCAAACATCATGAGAAGAGAGACCATGGGGAGACAAAGACACAGCCCGCATATGAAAGAAAAGCAGGCATCACCAGAAAAGGAAGTAAACGAAATGGAGGCAAGTAACCTTCCAGAGAAAGAATCCAGAGAAATGGTCATAAGGTGGCTGAAAAGAATGGAAGACAAATTCGACAATATGAGTAAGAACCAAGAGGAAATGAAGAAGAAACAAGAAGAAATGAAAAATGACATCGCTGCTGTAAAGAACTCAATAGAAAGCATCAAGAGTAGACTAGAAGAAGCAGAGGACCGCATCAGTGAGCTAGAAAACAAGATGGGAAAAAATACCCAAGTAGAGCAACTTCTAGAAAAAAAAAATTAAAAGGCATGAGGAGAGCCTAAGGGAACTTTGGGACAACACGAAACAAAACAACATCCGCATAATAGGGATCCCAGAAGGAAAGGAAACTGAGCAAGGAATAGAAAACCTGTTTGAAGAAATAATGACAGAAAACATCCCTGATAAGGGAAGAAAAAACCACACAAATCCAAGAAGCTCACAGAGTCCCAAGCAAAATGAACCCCAAAAGACCGACGCCAAGGCACATTATAATTAAATTGGCAAACACCAACGACAAAGTAAGAATATTAAAAGTGGCCAGAGAGAGACAAAGTTATCTACAAAGGAACCCCCATCATTCTAGCAACTGATTTCCCAACAGAAACATATCAGGCCAGAAGGGAATGGGATGAAATATACAAAGTCATGCAAAGGAAGGGTCTGAAACCAAGAATACTGTACTCAGCAAGGCTATCAATCAAAATTAAGGGTGAAATCAGGAACTTCACAGACAAAAAAGGACTAAGGGAATTTATTACCACCAAACCAGCAATTCAAGGAATGCTAAAGGGTCTGCTGTAAAAGAAAAAAAAAAAAAGAAATACGAAGCAAAGAAGGAACACAGGGGTAAAGAATAAAAATGGCGACAAATAAGTACCTATCAATAATAACTTTAAATGTAAATGGATTAAATGCCCCAATCAAGAGACATAGGGTAACAGATTGGATAAGAAAACAAGACCCATATATCTGCTGTCTACAAGAAACCCACCTCAGAATAAAAGATGCACACAGACTGTGGGTGAAGGGATGGAAAAAGGTTATCCAGGCGAATGGAAATGAAAAAAGAGCTGGGGTGGCAATACTTATATCTGACAAATTAGATCTCAAAGTGAAGAACATAACAAGAGATAAGGAAGGCCACTTCATAATACTAAAGGGAGCAATCCAACAAGAAGAAATAACCCTGGTAAACATATATGCACCCAATACAGGAGCACCCAAATACATAAAAAAACTCCTGGAGGATATCAAGGGAGAGATTGACAGCAATACAATCATAGTAGGAGACTTTAATACCCCACTATCACCATTGGACAAATCCTCTAAACAAAAAATCAGCAAAGAAACATCAATCCTAAATGATTCACTAGACCAGATGGAATTAACTGACACCTTCAGAACATTTCAACCCCAAGCCACAGAATATACATTCTTCTCAAGTGCACATGGGTCATTTTCAAAGATAGACTATATGTAGAAACATAGGCAAAGTCTCTTCAAATTCAAGAAGATAGAAATCATATCAAGCATCTTCTAATACCACAGTGGCATAAAACTGGAAATCAACTACAATAAAAACAACCCAAAGAAATCAAACACATGGAGACTAAACAGCATGCTATTAAACAATGACTGGGTTACCAGAGAGATCAAGGAAGAAATAAAAGACATCATGGCAACAAATGACAATGAAAACACAACAATCCAAAATCTATGGGGCACCGTGAAAGCAGTCTTGAGAGGGAAGTTCATAGCTCTACAAGCATACTGCAAAAAACAAGAAACAATGGTAATAAATTACCTAACCCTACAACTCAAAGAGTTAGAAAAAGAGCAACAAGAAAAGCCCAGTGTAAGCAGAAGGAAGGAAATAATAAAGATCAGCGGAGAGATAAACGACATAGAGACCAAAGAAACAATAAAAAAGATCAACAAAACCAAGAGCTGGTTCTTTGAAAGGATAAACAAGATTGATGAACCTCTAGCCAGGCTCACCAAGAAGCAAAGAGAGAGGACCCAAATAAACAAAATCAGAAATGAAAGAGTTGAAATAACATCAGATCCCGTCTAAATACAAAGGATTGCTAAAAAATACTACGAAGAACTCTATTCCAACAAACTGGACAACATGGAGGAAATGGACATATTCCTAGAAAAATATAGCCTTCCAAAACTCAATCAGGAAGAATCTAAACAGCTCAATATGCCAGTAACTATGGAAGAAATTGAAGCAGTCATCAAAAAACTTCTGGCAAACAAAAGCCCGGGGCCAGACAGCTTCACAGGAGAGTTTTACCAAACATTCAAGGAAGAACTAAAACCTATCCTCATCAGACTATTCCAAAAAATTCAAGAGGAAGGAACACTTCCAACATCCTTCTGTGAAGCCAGCATCACCCTAATACCAAAACCAGATAAAGACAACACAATGAAAGAGAATTACAGGCCAATATCCCTCATGAATGTAGATGCCAAAATCCTCAACAAAATTCTAGCAAATTGTATCCAGCAGTACATCAGAAAGATCATACATCATGACCAAGTAGGATTTATACCAGGAAGGCAAGGATGGTACAATATACGCAAATCAATTAACGTGATACATCACATAAACAAATTGAGAGATAAAAATCACATAGTCATATCAATTGATGCAGAAAAAGCATTTGACAAAATCCAACACCCTTTCTTAATAAAACCTCTCAACAAGGTGGGAATAGAAGGATCATACCTCAACATAATAAAAGCCATATATCACAAACCCACAGCTAACATCATACTCAATGGGCAAAAACTAAAACCATTTCCTCTAAGAACAGGAACAAGACAGGGATGCCCACTCTCCCCACTCCTGTTTGACATAGTACTGGAAGTATTAGCCATTGCAATTAGACAAGAAGAAGAAATAAAAGGCATCCACATTGGAAAAGAAGAAGTAAAGCTGTCCTTATTTGCAGATGACATGATATTGTACATAAAAAACCCGAAAGATTCCATCAAAAACTAACAGACTTCATAAATGAATTCGGCAATGTAGCAGGATACAAAATTAATGACAAGAAATCTATGGCATTTCTATACACCAATAGTGAACTTACAGAAAGAGAGACTAAAAAAGCAATCCCATTTACCATCGCACCAAAAAATTAAGATACCTAGGAATAAACTTAACCAAGGAGGTAAAAGACCTATATGCGGAAAACTACAGGACACTGAAAAAAGAGATAGAGGAAGACGTAAACAGATGGAAGAACATACCATGTTCATGAATTGGTAGAATCAACATCATTAAAATGTCTATACTACCCAAAGCAATCTATAGATTCAATGCAATCCCCATTTAAATACCAACGGCATATTTCACAGACCTAGAAAGAACTCTCCAAAAATTCATCTGGAATAAAAAAAGACCCCAAATAGCCACAGTAATCCTGAGAAAGAAGAATAAAGTAGGAGGGATCTCAATACCAGATTTCAAGCTGTATTACAAAGCCACTGTTCTCAAAACAGCCTGGTACTGGCACAAGAACAGACATATAGACCAATAAAATAGAATAGAGAATCCAGATATCGACCCAAACCACTATACGCAATTAATATTTGACAAAGGAGGCATGAACATACAATGGAGTCAAGACAGTCTCTTCAATAAATGGTGTTGGGAAAATTGGACAGATACATGCAAAAAAATGAAACTAGATCACCAACTTACACCATACACAAAAATAAACTCAAAATGGATACAGGACTTAAATATAAGATGGGAAACCATAAAAATACTAGAGGGATCCACAGGCAGCAAAATCTCAGACATATGCCGAAAGAACTTCTTCACTTATACTGCCCCTAGGGCAATGGAAGCCAAAGAGAAAATAAACAAATGGGACTACATCAAAATGAAAAGCTTTTGCACAGCAAAAGAAACCATCAGCAAAACAACAAGAAACCCCACTGTATGGGAGAATATATTTGCAGATGTTATCACTGATAAAGGTTTAATCTCCAACATTTACAGGCAGCTTATACAACTTAATAAAAGGAAGATAAATGATCCAATAAAAAAATGGGCAACGGATCTAAATAGAATCTTTTTGAAAGAAGACAGAAGGAAGTCCAAGAGACACATGAAAACATGCTCAAAGTCACTAATTATCCAAGAGATGCAAATCAAAACGACAATGCGATACCATCTCACACCTGTCAGAATGGCTATCATCAACAAATCAACAAACGACAAGTGTTGGCAAGGATGCGGAGAAAAAGGAACCCTCGTGCACTGCTGGTGGGAATGCAGACTGGTGCAGCCACTGTGGAGAACAGTATGGAGTTTCCTCAAAAAACTGAAAATGGAACTCCCATTTGACCCAGTAATCCCACTCCTGGGAATATATCCTAAGAAACTAGAAACACCAATCAGAAAGGATATATGCACCCCTATGTTCATAGCAGCACAATTTACAATAGCTTAGATTTGGAAACAGCCTAGGTGCCCGTCAGCAGATGACTGGATCAGAAAACTATGGTACATCTACACAATGGAATACTATGCTGCCATAAAATAGAAGGAATTATTACCATTTGTAGGAACCTGGATCGAATTGGAGAACATTATGCTAAATGAAATAAGCCAGTCAATGAAAGAAAAATACCACATGATCTCACTTATTTGTGGATAATAAAAAACATTATAAACTGATGAACAAAAAGATAGATACAGAGGCAGTAAAGCATCAAACAGACTGTCAAATTACAGTGGGAAGGTTAGGGAGAGATGGGGGAAATAAGAGATCAACCGAAGGACTTATATGCATGCATATAAGAGTAACCAACGGATGCAAAACATTGGGGGGTGAGGGCATGTATGGGAGTGGGGTGGGGGGGCAATGGTAAGATATGTACACATATAATACCTTAATAAAAGAAAAAGAAAATGATACATAATATTAGATATAAAGTCTGAATAATTTTCATTTAGGTATTTGCTGTGGTGCTAATTCTCCATTTTAGTTTTGTGAGCTTTGGTTGTGTGGTCCAGATAGGAATATGAATCCAGATATACTTTTTATTTCTAGTCTATGGTAAATTTAGTTATAACAATGATGACTGACAGAATACAAATAAATGAAAACCATACGTAAGTTCATTAAAGATTTTGGTATATTTGGCATATTTTGGCACATAAAATTTTGGTATATTTTCTTGGTTGACATAGGCACACACATGCACACAAGGTATTTTTGTGCTTTGCTTTTTTTTTTAGATGCTATTATGCAATTTAAATTCTATGATTAGGAAATACACAAAGCTTTGTTTTGAAAGTACATTATTTTAGTTCGATACCTATTGTTTAAATGGTAAAGTAATTTTATTTTAGTGAGAAATGTTATAACCAGTATTATATATGTATGTTATTATAACATTTATTAGGGGATACCATTTTATTAACATTTTTTAAAAATATATTTTTATTGATTTTCAGAGAGGAATGGAGAATGAGAGATAGAAACATCAATGATGAGAGAGTCACTAATGGACTGCCTTCTGCATGCCCCACACTGGGGATCGAGCCGGCAACCTGGGGAATATGCCCTGACCGGGAATCGAACTGTGACCTCCTGGTTTATAGGTTGACATTCAACCACTGAGCCATGCCAGCTGAGTATAAACATTTTTAAAATTCATAAATATGGCCCTAACTGGTTTGGCTCAGTGAATAGAGCGTTGGCTTGCGGACTGAAATGTCCCAGGTTTTTTTCCGGTCAAGGGTGTGTATCTTGGTTGCGGGCACATCCCCAGTAGCAGGTGTGCAGGAAGCAGCTGATCGATGTTTCTCTCTCATTGACTTTTCTAACTCTATCCCTCTCTCTTTCTTTCTGTAAAAAATCAATAAAAAATATAAAAATTCGTAAATATGAAAAAGTCTTTGAAAATAAATACTTACATTCATTTTATATTTTCATAAAGACAGTAAAACAGAAATGCTATCTCTGTCTCACTATCTTGGTTATCTCAATAGATATACAGCAGTTTAGTCACAATTTTGTTATGTATGCCAAGACTACAACTAAAAAGTAATGTTTATTTTCCCTTTGAACTATTTGTTTTTGTTCTTGTAGACGCTAGTGTTAGAGCCTATGTGAGTAGTCTGTTTTCTTCACAAGTTTCTTATCTGTCATAAGGCATTATTTTTTAGCTTACCTAGCCTCCGTATATTACTGCCATGCAAACTCTACAGGATGATAAGTTAATATTTAAGACTGTCAGAAAGATTTTCAAATATAAACATCACTCCTTGATTTTAAAGCACATTTTTTTAAATTTCTACCTATAAAACCAGCCAAGAAAATGTAGATGTTTCAACACATTACAACATACTATTATATACTCTTCTTACATAAAGAATTTAAACATATCTAGCTGACAGTGAATTCAGAAAACTAAAAAAATCTGTGCCAATAGAACAATTGAATATAAACATAAGACTTCTTCAGTCATATTACTGATTGTTTACTTGTCTATATGAGAGTAGGATAAGGAGAAAGCAAAATACTCATCTTTCCTGAAACCCATTCCCATTCAGTTTGCTGTGAATATCAAAGGAACAAGGACATACATGTGTATAAGAGCATCCCAAAATTGTCAAGATAACAAAATCACTCCCATACTCCCTGTGAAAATTTTCTTACACCCATTAATATATCTTGTTAGGGAACCTCAGCCCTGATATTCAGTACATTCCTGTAGTAAAATATAAGTAGGTTAGGGCTGGATGCAAAAGCTATATGTTAAAAGTTGATATGAGTTAGACCCAAAGAATCAGAAAATTTCATATAGATGTTTGTATTTCCAAATTCTGTTGTAAATTAGCTTTCACATTCCAAACAAAAGATCAGAAAAGAAATGAGACAAGAAAAATCAGGATGAGAGACTTTTTTTTTGTAAATTTTTTTGAAGAGAGGAGATAAAATAGTGTTATTATACATTGATGGAATAATCCATTAGGAAGGAAAAGGATGATGCATGAGAAAGAAGAGCAGATTTCTTGAGTAAGCAGAAGAGAGTGTATTTTTTCTCGTGAAAAATAGAGAAGAATTCATTTTAGATTTGAGGTTGAAAAGCTGTTGAGAGAGACTGTAAAGTAAAAAAATGAGAATCCATGCATTTTACAGTATACATTCTTATGTATGCTGGGGATAAAACTATATTCATGTAATAAATCTGACCAGATTCACCAGGTGGAGGTATTGATCCTTTATTCCTTAAATTAAATAATATCCTTTAATCTTAAAATCCAACAATACTGTGCCCCCATTGACATATCCCAAAGAATTACCTTTTCTTATTCCCTATGATCAGGCCAAGTGTTTTATATTCCACCTGATCAATTTAAACTTCCCCAGGTCTTATGTGGTCCATCAGATTAATGATATTGTCAATTGTATTGAAGAGAAAAAAAATAGAAAAATCCTCCTCTCCTCAGAGAAATATGACCTCTTTTAGTATTTTTTAAACCTCTCAGGCGTCCTCAAACTACGGCTGGCAGGCCACATGCGGCCCGCCGAGGACGTTTATCCAGCCCGCCAGGTGCCGCTGCCTGTCCTGCTTAGCAGCCGACTCATCCCGGGCCCGCAGTGCGCATAGGAATTTGTTCATAGTTTTTTTTAAAACTATAGTCCAGCCCTCCAACGGTCTGAGGGACAGTGAACTGGCCCCCTGTTTAAAAAGTTTGAGGACTTGCCGAAACCGGTTTGGCTCAGTGGATGGAGCGTCGGCCTGCGGACTGAGGGGTCCTGGGTTCGATTCCGGTCAAGGGCATGTACCTTGGTTGTGGGCACATCCCCAGTAGGATGTGTGCAGGAGGCAGCTGATCAATGTTTCTCTGTCATCGATGTTTCTGACTCTCTATCCCTCTCCTTTCCTCTCTGTAAAAAATCAATAAAATATATTTTTAAAAAATATTAAAAAAAATAAAAATAAAAAATAAATAAAAAGTTTGAGGACCCCTGCTGGTGTCATTTTGGAATGTAGACAATTAAACAGAGTGTGAACTTTAATCCCCTACTTTTATTCCTAGCAATAATAGTATCTTTGAGTATTTGGGGGAGAAGACTCTCACTTGTACTTTTATAATTTAAGTACTATAGACTTATGCAATTGAAGACCTTTGGTCCACATGTTATATAGCCAGATGGTATATATGTCATGTACACAAGTGGCTCACAACACCCTACACATGCACTCACCGCCATATTCAGCAGGGCATATCTGCAATGCTAAAATATTAGTTATTATTAGAGGATCCAAGAGCCAGCCATCATTCACTACATTTATGATTCAGTCCTCAAAAGCAAAGAAAGCCATCCATCTCTCCATACCAGCACCATTCAGAAATAGTAGGATACTGGCCTTTCTTTACAGGATATATCCCTATCTTGTTACACCTAATGTCCCTTCCCTTATAATTCTAAAATCTTAGAGTTGTCACTACTTTTTAGTCAAGAAAAAGCATTGGTTAAATGATAACCCTCATGTTAAAACTACAACTCATCAATACTCTGAAAGGGCTCTGCATCTTTCCTTCAATTGGTGATTATATACCAGGTTCCTAGACCACATCTGCCCCCTCCCCCAAACAAAACAAAACAATAGTGATCTAAGATAGTTTTATTGTCGTGGCCACAATGCCCGTCTGCTTTTGTGGCAATCTGCAATCTCTTTTCTTTTCTTGGAATTCTTTCAACAGGAGATCCAGAAGTTCCTGTGCTACCCCTCATTTATCCTAAAGCCATCCTTTCTGCTGTTACATGTCATGTTACTGTTTCTTTATATGGATCCCTTCGTAATGTAGAGAAGGCTAGGATGCCATCTCCAGGGCCCCTGAAACCTAGGTTCTAGATTCAGTTGCCTCTCAGAAACCTACATGAAGCTCATGAAGGGGTAACATCGAAGAACTGTCCTACCATTTCCAAAGTCATTATTGGTTTCCTGCCAATGCACCTCTGTCATTCCACCCTAATTTTTAAAATCCTCATCCATAATTTTTTGGAATAGAGTATTTCAGTAGCCTATTTTATTCCTGGAGCTATATTCTGCTTATGTCACATCTAGTCTCATTTATCAATTTGTCTTCAATAGTTTGTAGGCACATGTCAGTATCATCTTTTCTCCTTGTATCTCAAGTATATACCTACAGGTCTGAGTCAGAGGATAATCTAAGACTAAGGTTGTGAAATATAGTCAGAATAATCCTTTTTTCCACAACTGAAGCCTTGACCTAAGCCAACATTTAAATATCTTAAAGCCTCCTTTGATATAAATCTTTTTCAGAAGATTCCACTGTCTTAAAAATAAGAGATAGCTGATGGTGATGTCCTATGTGCTCTCCAGACATGCTCACGTATATTTTATTCCTCAGACAAATATAGCTCATATTGCCAAACCAAGAGCTATATTAATCTAGAGCACTTATGTAAATTTTTATTTGTAATCCATACAGAGTTGGAAAATGGGATAGATAATAGAAAGCTCCTGGACTTTCATTCATGTCAAATCCTACAATTGCAAAATGCCTTTTAATTGCTGTCAAACTTACATGCACACAATTTCATTTCTAAAGCTACTTCCTTGTTCCTTATATATGACTTTTAAAGGCAATACATTATCCAAGTAAGAAACTCAGACTTTCATTATTTTTCACAAACAGCAACTCTTGACCCAAGATAAAACAAAACATCATATGAATGCTTAGTTAACATATACACTTTTACTAAAGCATTAGTGGTGAGAGCTTTCATGTAATGCAGTAAAATACATTATAAAAGTGCTCCATAATAAATCACAGAAGCAGCTTAGTCCCTTCTATTCTTAAAATATTCTCTCAGTATACCTCATTCAAATGATATCATCTTCTGGCTACAGCTTATGTGCAATCACACTCTATCTTTCACGTTCTCATATTTTCAACTTCACCTCCTTTCGCCAGATTGCCTAGGGAGGTCCAATTTCTTTAACTATTATGAAAATAAGTGTATTTTTATTTGGAATCAACCATCATCCTGGCCCTCAATACCTTTCGTTTTTCTCAAGTATCTTCAAGTTATTTATCCAAACAAAAATGGTTTCATCCCCTATTCAATTTCTAATAATAACTCTTTTAGAGACATTTACCTAGTTTAGTGTTGACTAATATAGTCTTACATTACATATCATAGCTGTATAACAAGAGAACTATAGATATTGGAATGAAAGGATTATTGAATTCATTATGGCCTGGATATTAAGAAATCTCACACACAAACACACACAGACACATGTGTTCTTCTCACTGCAATTTTACTTTTGTTAATGTTTGAAGATATAAAACAACATATTATATAGTATCCTTTTTGTCTTCCATTGAAATATTTCAGAGAATTGGTTACAGGGTAACTGTTGATATTGAAAAATGAGAGAGGTGAAATATTTAACTGTATGGCAAAACATATAAAAAACTAGATAAAGTGGCCTTTCATATCCATTAAAAATGGGTTGCCATGAAAAAGGCAATAAAATAAAAGGTATCAGAGTATTTAGAAGAGCCACTCTTCTGAATTATACACACACTTTTTTCCTTTCTTTTATGCTGAATGAAATAAGCCAGTTAGAGAAATACAAGTACCATATCATCTCACTTATATGTGAAATCTAATGAACAAAATAAACTGAGGAGTAAAATAGAACCAGGGGTATGGATACATGGAACAGACTGACAGCTGTCAGAGAGGGGAGGAGAGTTAGGGGACTGGATGAAAGTAAGTAAAGGGATTAACCTAAAACTATATAGATAACACATAGACACAGAGGACAGGGTGGTGATAGCCAGAGGGAAATGGGGTGGAGGTAGGTGGAGGATGGCAAAGGGTGGGGTGAAAATGGGGACAGAAGGAGACTTTGCTTGGGGCTGTGGGTGCAGGATTCAGTGTGAAGGTGATGTTTTATTGAGTTGTAACCTGTATGGTTTTGTGAATCAGTGTCACCTCAATAAATTAATTTTAAAAAAAATTTTTTATTGTTTTCAGAGAGGAAGGGAGAGGGAGAGAGAGAGATAGAAACATCAATGATGAGAATCATCGATCGGCTGCCTCCCGCATGCCCCCAACTGGAGATTAAGCCTGCAACCCTGGCATGTGCCCTTGACCAGAATCTAACCTGGGACCCTTCAGTCCACAGGCCAACGCTCTATCCACTGAGCCAAACCAGCCAGGGCAATAAATTAATTTTTAAAAGAACATTTTTAAAGGACTTCTAGTATTTGCAAAGCCTTTTCTATAGTAAATGTCCCAATTCTTAATGACAAGTAGTTAATAAATGAACTTTTCTTTGTAAGTAAACTTTATTTGCACAAGGCTCTTTTCAAAGATGTTTTGGCTTTGCCTAGCTGGATTAATAAATATAATCCTATTAACAAATAACATTTGTTAAAAAAACATTTTATTTCAAATATTCTAAAATAGGTAGACTATGAATCTTTTGTTGGACTCAGCTATACTTATAACTGGGGGGAAAAAGAAAAGAAAACCTCCTGGTGACAGAATTGTAAGTAGCAGAGATGAAATAATAGGCCCATGATTCCATGATTTTACAAGGGTAGATATATCTAAAAAGCCAGGCCCATATTGGAAATAGCATTACTAGGCTTTTATCCAATACCTCTCATAAATCCTATATGCGCAGGATTATTAGAAATTTTAAAAATCAATAATGATGAGAAAATATCACTTGGAATCAAATGCATTTCTTTAAAAGATAAATCTTCCACAAAAATTATGAAGCATAAATGAAATTGATTTTACATATTAAAGACCAAAATGGAGCAAAGTTTAAAAGCAGTTTCTCCCTCTCAGACAGTAATTCCTGAGGATACACTGGGGGCCATTCTGCATCTCTAACTTCACACTGATAGTAAAACAAAGCTGTAATGAAATAATGAAGAGCAGCATCTGTGAGATTGGAGAAGGCCTGTTTACACTGGTCTCTCTGTATATGCAGATTCCAAAACTTTACTTTTCCTAAGTAGACATTTGTCTCCTCAGGTGTTGTTCAGCTGAGATGTGACTGCAAGAAAGAGAATTCATCCGTGGTAAGGTAAGCAAAATAAGACAATGTGTTTCAAAACCATAAGAGGATCATCAGACAGAAGCCAAGTAAGTACATTACTTCCTCCAGCATAGAGACTACAGTCTCAAATGGGTACTAGAATTATTGGGGTGACCACTGTGTTGTACACCTGAAACTCATATAATATTGTATGGTAACTGTCATTGGCAAATTTAAAAACATATTTATAAGCATCTTAGGATGAACTGGAATCAACTGCAGTTCACTCTCTGCTGAACTTGAACTGAGGCCCATGATGGCCATTTCAGCCTCAGATTTACAGTAATTCCCAGATTTTATTAGTTAGAAACGGTTTTTTCTGGATCTCAAATCCAAATTTCTAAGCGGTCTTAGGATGCGTCAATGGTCTACTCTTAGTCCAATCAGGTGTGGACTTACCTCTGATTAAGAAAGAGGCAAAAGAAGAAACATCTGAGAGGGAAGCAGGAGGCAGAGCTGGTGGGATAAGCATGCCTCAGGGAGGTTACAATAAAACAGCAGAATTCCCTGCCAGGGTGCAGAAGAAAATCTGTGTTCTTGTTGGTGAGTGCTACTCAGGTGGGAGATAGGGGGGCTGAGTTGGCTTGATAAAAATCCTGACACAGAGGAGCTGTCTTTTCATCTCTGAGCACAAGGGGTCCCTTTAAGAACCAAGACACAGGGGATGTGTTGGTGCTTGTTTCCAAGAGGAAGAGAGGCACCCCATTCTACCCCAGTTCTCAGAACTTAACATCTTTCACATACTTTCATTTAACAAACCCTTGTGTCCATACTTGCCTATAAAAATACAAAAAAAAATAATAATAATAACGCTGCTTTCACATGCTTCCCCTGCAGCCGTGACAGCTCTGGCGGCCTCAGAGACCCTAGTTAGGGACTCAGACTTTGTGCATTGTGATGACCCTTGACCTTGTTCTCATCACCTGAAGATTACTTACAGGAATTCCTGGGCCATTTGTCTTACATGCACAATGGTGTTGCTAGAATGGTATTCATGGACTTTGAAGATGATAACTAAATCTAGGTTCCATATGCCAAATATAACCTGGCACCAGCTGGTTATAAATCTGTTCTCATCTCTCTGAGGGAGTTCTTTTTAAAATTCATGACTTAAAATAATTTCTTGTACACTCGGCAAGCGTGTGTATTCATACATAGTTGTACTAAAAAAACCTGCAGCATTATCATTATTTCTCTAATCTGAATTATATTCTTTCAAAAAGAAATTAAAATTAGTGTGATGATATATATGCTTCAGAGGCTATCTCTACTTTTCATTCCTGAGCTGGCATTGTCCTGCTTGAACTCAGACCCAGTTCTAGGAAGGACTGGAACAGGTGGTAAATAAAATAAAATGTGTCATGCTTTTTTCAGAATTCTTCATCTGCTCTGAATCCAAGATAACTGGCCCAAGCTTGTTTGAGCAATATTTTTTAGCTGGGTTTTCTCCTAGGAGATTTATTGAGTTATGAAAGCAGCATCACACTAAAATAAAATATCTGTTGGATATTGAGACAAATCAATGCTGCTTTGAAAACTCCCTCAAAGAGTGTAAACCACCAAGAGGTAGACATTCTTGTGCCCCCTGTATCAGGATACCAGGAGGTTGTCTTCCTATATTTTTCTAGAAAAAAGAGCAATGACAATGATTGCAGAGCATCAGTGATGATAGATCCATGACCTGAGGATGAAGGGGTGTCCAGTTATAGAGCCACAATGACAGTTGTAGTGGCACATTTATTAAAAGGAACAGAGAGGCTAAGAATAAAGGACAATTATGCCTAGAAAAGAGCTGCCAAAATAGAAAACATGAATACAAACCAAAGAACCCCAACGCACTGTAGCTGATTTTTTTGAAAGACTGAACACACTGAGTGGAAAAGGACATTGCGATGCCCTGGGGTCCTGATTTAATAGGTGCAAGAATAGATAACGATGCAGAAGAATAAATGATTTCCAAAATTCATCAAAAAGCCAACATAATATGAAAGAAAAACAAAATAATGTGCAATCAATAGAAAGCTTTTATTAAGAATGTGGTCTGGTTAAGTAATCTTGTATAGAAGCAGTGAATATAGTACAGAAGCAGTAAACATAGTACATTTCATGTTTAATACTTTGAACATATTAGAATTCTTAATTTAAATTCTACACAGTTCTAATAAAATAAATTTCCTGATAATTCAGTAAAAGTTTAAAATATGGACAATTCTGAAATATAAGATAGCTAACACTTGCTTATCCTAACTATGCCTCTTCTATATTATGTAACCTGGAACAAATAATTTCATATTTATAGAATTGAACTTCCATGTCAAAAAAATTAGTCAGAGAGGTGGAATACCTCTAAGGTGTCCTCTAGCTCTAGACTTTAAAAACTATCCATAAGGTCTAATTCTCAACCACTTAATAAATTAAGTTTTGGAATTCAATATGATATTCCAGTCAGTCAATTGGGTAAAATGCACTAATAAAGACAGTAGACTTTTAATAAATTATAATAATATATTTAAAAGTTCGGAGGTGAATTTTGTAGGCCAAGAGACAAATTATTAGATTTAAATATAAGATTATAAGAGTAAGTAATAATATAGTATGCTATTTTTATTACTTAATATATTTTAAAACATCAATCAACATCAATTACTAAATTAATTTTGATCATAGTGGCTATATTTATACTGATTGCAACATGGATTTTAACATACTAACCATTGGGAACATCACCATGCCCCAGACCCAGGTAAAACAGGTGATTTTTAAAAATATATATATTTTATTGATTTTTTAAGGAGAAGAAGGGAAAGGGATAGAGAGTTAGAAACATTGATGAGAGAGAAGCATCGATCAGCTGCCTCCTGCACACCCCCTACTGGGGATGTGCCTGCAACCAATTTACATGCCCTTGACTGCAATCGAACCTGGGACCCTTCAGTCCCCAGGCCTATGCTCTATCCCAGGTGTCCTTAAACTACGGCCCACGGGCCACATGCGGCCCGCGGAAGACATTTATCTGGCCCACCGGGTGCCACTGCTGCCTGTCCTGCTTAGCAGCCAACTTGTCCTGGGCCCGCAGTGCGCATAAGAATTTGTTCATAGTTTTTTTTTTAAAAAAAAAACTATAGTCCGGCCCTCCAACGGTCTGAGGGACAGTGAACTGGCCCCCTGTTTAAAAAGTTTGAGGACCCTTGCTCTATCCAGTGAGCCAAACTGGCTAGGGCTAGAAAGGTGATTTTTAAAATATAGAATAATAATAACAGCATCTCACCATGAAATATTTCCAACACACATAAAAGATGCTTATGCTTATAAGTAGACAGATTTCCGAGGACAATCTGGTTCTTTCTCTTCTTATTGGTAGGAAAGATTGCCAGGGACTCTCATTTATTCTTCAGAGGGTTAAAGAAAGAGTACTTCTTTCAAACGTGTTCTTTTTAATGAGGGTCTATCTTATCAGGATTGTTCTGCATACAGTCTTTAAACTTGCAAGATAATGTCTAATATTTTTAATTTATAAGAGATTATAATCAGGAGATTCAAATAGGTTAATATAATGCATAACTAATATAATTTAGTTAATAGTAGCAGAATTAAGCTTCAAAACATGTTACGTTGTTTCCATTCATGATAAACACAATTTGAGCACTCTTCATGAAATACGTTTTTTTCTGGAAAAAACATACACATTTATTTAGTCACAAGAGGTTAGTTTAAGTTTAAGCTCTAATATTTACTTGTAAGTACTGTACACATGTCTCTAAGCTGTGTGGTACTTTTCTGGTTTTCCAACTTATTCCTAACAGTTATGAAAATAGTGTAATATTGATGTATTTCATATATATTTAAAACCGCAGTAATTTTGAGTTGTTAATATAAGTAGTAATGGGTGAAATCCAGACAAAGGATGTCAAAAGAGGAAGAAGAATGGACACCAAGATAGAACACGTGGCCTCTAGCGTGGCACTTATTGCTCAAGCTTTTGATTTCTCACTTAATGTTCTTTGATTCTGAGGACATTTGACTCACCCCACACAAGTCAGAGGCTACATGTGATGCCGTGTCGCTGTGCTGCACTTATTAAAACATCTCTAACCCAAAGTTATTTCTTATATCTTCAGGAAAGGAGAAAAGCCATAGTTCAAACCCTAGCTGCACTTCTTAAGGACAACATGACCTTGAATAAATTACTTAATCAGCATTATTTTATGTGTGAATTGGAGATAACTACTGTAAAAATTAGATTAAGTTTAATATATAATTCAGTTGGCACAATGCTGGGTTACTGTGTAGCACAGACTCAATAAGTGGTAGTAAATGTACCTTTGTCATTACTCTTTATGTGCTGAATTTCTAACAAAAGTAATATTTAAATGTATTACTAAGCAAAAGCATTGATACTGAGAGAAAATAAACATCCATCTGCCTTTATTTGGGCTCTCTTTTTCTAAAGGCATTTGCAAACTCAAGAACCAACTCAAAGAAGGGGAGAAAAGACTGCAAGCATGCTTCTTCAAAGATCTTACCTTACCAAGAACACTGCATAAAATGTCAATTTCTCGTTTTTGAATACATGTCATAATAAATTTTAACATCCAGCACAGAATTAAATGCCATGGGGAAATGCTTTCAATATCTTCTAATTTATATTAACGAACCAGTAGAACAATACGTTTGATTAATATAGATGGTTATTGTTTTGCTTAATTCTTGGATTGTCTACTTAATATATTTTAAAACATCAACCATCAATCAAGTCTACTTACCAACTAAATTCATTTACTTTGTGAAGGAAAATGGCTTATGTCAAGAAAACGTATTTGCTTAAAGCACCACACTTTATTTCTTAAAATTCCATGACTTACAGTTATTTCTTATTCCTGAATTTGTGTGTGGTTGATGATTCAGGATGGCCTCACTCACATATACAGCTGTAGGCAGGCTGTTTGGTCTACAGGGGTTTGTATGGGAGAGCTTATGTCTGTCCTACGTGGGCTCTTGGATGTCCTAGAGTTTTCTTTACCTGAGCAATCTCAGGATTCCAAATAGCACTGAGAAAGCAAGCCCCGGTGTGCAATTGCTTTTCAAATCTCTGCTTGGGTCACATTTGCTAATGTTCCTTTGAATGAAGCCATGCACATGGCAAAGCCCAGATCAGAAAGGTGGAAGGAGTGGCAGTGTGGCATTGGAGTTGCACATACAGGGAGGGGAGGATTTACGGTAATTTTTGTGCTCTGTAACACTAACTGAGCACGCTCAGATTATTTGCCAGAATTATGCTCCATATATTATCAATTTTATGATTTTGATCTGAATTAAGGGGGAATACAGACTTATACAACTTGTACATAGACTAAAAGGCATATTTTAAGCAATGGTAAATTAATTAGGGTCTAGGAACAGATAAAAATGAAGTATATATTGATTGATGGTAAATATTGTGAAATGAACAAGCTATTAAAATATGTGGTTTCTCACTCACTTTATCTTCATTATTTTATCTTACATGCTAACCCCATATATGCTGCCCTCTTTCACGTATTTTGGATAGGACACATGTGTTTAAATAGAGATTTCTGGATATATCTAGTGTATTAATTATGCATTAAACCATTCTTTTAAATGACCTCTGTGGAGTGTATCCTTGGCACTATTAAAAAAAAAAAAAAGGAAAAACACGACTCCTAGATTCAAGGAGCTCAGAGTTGTGGGAAAAATAGATATGGAAATAAGTAATTGTAATAAAGCCTGACATTCTTATTCTTCTAGATAGAGAGAGTGGTTGGCCAGAGGAACTCAGCCCATGTGTATATAATGAATGAGTGTAGTGTGGATGGAGAGGTTCGTTATTTCAGAGAAAATGAGTGGACTAGTGCATATCCACTCCTCGAAAAAAGAGAATAGTTAGGGGATATGAAAGAGCATCCAGGGACATAGAAGGCAAATTCTTGAGACAGGTCATTTGTTGAGGTCATGAGATCGTCAAATATAAACTTCACTATCAACAACAGTGATTCTTGCATCTCCATGAAAAATAAAATAGATTACAAAATGAAAAATTTCAAAAGTAAACATGAACCTGGAAAGGAGTGGCATTAATGAAAAAAATTAAATGTCTAGATAAATATATAGATTATCAAACTTTCAAGAAAACAAAAACAAAGAAAAGAATCAAAATTCCATGAATAAAATTGTAGAAATTGCCATAGGGTCCAAAAAAGGATTAGAACAAAAAGGAATTATGATAAAGCACTCATTAAAATTTTAATATTTAGCTACACTAAAGTATTTAGTGAGAACCCATATTATTTAAAACTTAAAATTAAAATGTGTTGTCCATCTAAATTTAATACAAGTTCTTGGAGCACATGAATTAGGGTTGAGGGGATGTCTGGAAGCAGAAAGAGCACCCATTGCCCTGAGAGTTTAATATAAAAGGGAGCAATGAAACAGAAAATACAGAAGTTTGTGTGGTGCCTCTGGTTACTTCTTTTTTATTTTGTCTTTTCTTTATTTTTAGTTTTGACACTATTGCAGATGTGACCTCCCCCTTAATCCCCCTCCACTCTGCCTTCACCCCCTTTACTTCTATACAATACCATACTGTTGTCTGTGCCCATGGGCTCTGCATACATATTCTCTGGCTAGTCCCTTGCCTTCTTTCTTCCAGTCTTCCCTTCCGCCCTCCCCTCTGACAGGTGTCAGTCTGTACCATGTATCCATGTCTCTGTTTCTATTTTGTTCATCAGTTTATTTTACCCATTAGATTCCACATGTAAGTGAAATCATATGGTATTTGTCTGTATCTGACTGGCTTATTTCACTTAGCATAATTATCTCCAGGTCCCACCATGTTGTCGCAAAAGATAAGATTTCCTTCTTTTATATGGCCCTGTAGTAGCAATACATTGTGTAAATGTTCCACAGCTTTTTTATCCACTCATCTACTTATGGCATTTGGGCTGTTTCCAGATCTTGGCTATTGTAAATAACACTACTATGAACATAAGAATGCAAATTTTCCTTCAAATTGGTGTTCAGGATTCTTAGGATATATTCCCAGAGGTGGGATCACTGGGTCAAAAGACAGTTGCGTTTTTAAATGTTTAAATTTTTAAATTTTTGAGGACACTCCATACTATTTTCCACACTGGCTACACCAACAGTCCACTAAGGTTTCTTTTTCTCCACATCTTCACCAGCATTTGTTGTTTATTGATTTATTGATAGTAGCCATGCTGGCAGATGTGAGGTGATAGCTCATTGTGGTATCAATTTTCATTTAGTTGATGATTAGTGACCTTGAGCATTTTTTCGTATGTCTATTGGCCATCTCTACTAGCATGTCCTCTTTGGAGAAGTGTCTGTTCAGGTCCTTTGCCCATTTTTAACTGGATTGTTTGTCTTCCTGGTTTTGAGTTGTATAAGTTTTTATATTTTTTGTAGATTGACCCCTTATCCAAAGTATCATTGGCAAATATGTTCTCCCATACAGCGGGTTCCCTTTTTATTTTGTTGATTGTTTATTTTACTTGGCAGAAGCTTTTCAGCTTGATATAGTCCCATTTGTTTATTTTCCCTTGCCCTAGGAGACATATCAGCAAAAATATTACTCTGAGAGACATCTGGGATTTTACTGCCTACGTTTTCTTCTGGGATTTTATTGTTTTGTGACTTACATTTAAGTCCTTTTTCCATTTTGAGTTTATCTTGCATATTGTGTAAGGTGGTGGCCTAGTTTCATTTTTATGCATGTACCTCTCCAGTTTTCCTAACACCATTTATTGAAGAGACTGTTTTTACCCCATTGTATGTTCTTTCCTTCTTTGTCAAATATTAATTGACCATAAAGGTGTGGGTTGATTTCTGGGCTCTCTTTTCTGTTCCAGGCATATACCAGGCTGTTTTGATTATAATCGCCTTGTAGTATAGTTTGATATCTAGTGTTGTGATGCCTCCAGCTTTGCTCTTTTTTCTCAAGATTGCTGAGACTATTTGGGGTCACTTTTTGGTTCCTTGAAACAATATGGAAATATTTTTGGTATTATAGACTAAAAGAATTGCAATATACTGTAAATGACATGACTCTTGGTTAAAAGATTTAACATCTGTATACCTTCCACTTAAACCCAAACATGCTGTCTCTAATAATTTTTGATCTGTTTAACATTCTTAAATAGTTCCTGATATGACATCCAATACCTTTCTTTCCCTCTACAAAATATTAAACAAGGCAGCAAATGTCTGTGCTGCACACTTTGCTTCTTAAATATATTTGCTACATAACTTAGTAAAGTACCCTGATATTTGTATTCTGTTTACTGCTTTAGATCCACTGACAACATAGTTTCCTTTGCAATAATTCTGTTGTGTTGGAATATTAAAAAATGTGGTGCAGGCTAATGTGGAGGATTTATTCTATCACATTAAATCAATGGTGATCTACAGAACTATGTGGGGTCAAGCACTGTTCAGGATACTTTACACGATTCATAATGCCACATTAAGTACTTACAGGGTGTTATTAACTGAAGAAAACCTCATGGGTAAAGGAGAGATTTATTGAAGACAGCAGAAGGAAAGCTCCCTAGGCAGATGTTTAAAAATATTGCATCAGAATTTAGAGCTAATGCAGCAGGAGATGAAAACTGCAGTCATAATACCAGGTGATTTCACAATAAGGTTCACATGTCTTTAGAAAGACTTTAATTTTTATAAAGAGGGAAAAATCAGCTCTTTCACAAGGGAAGTTTGCTAATCTGAGTGAGTAAATGTGTCTTAGGTTCCTTAGCCAGCTATCAGAAATACCCCCATCATTTCAAATTTCTAAAATAAAAACAAGAACATGTTGGGGCTGATGGGTGTGTGTGCTTGTGTGTGTGTGTGTGTGTGTGTGTGTGTGTGTGTTACAAAATGAGATTGGGCTCATTTTTAATCTATCAAAACACTTATTTTTTGTTAATCCTCACCCGAGGATATTTTTCCATTGATTTTTAGAAAGAGTGGAAAGGAGTAAGGGACAGGGAGAGAGACAGAGAGAGACATTGATGTGAGAGAGACACATTGACTGGTTGCCTCCCATATGCACCCTGATCAGGGCCTAGGATCAAACCTGCAACCCAGGTATGTGGCCTTGACTGGGAATCAAACTGTGATTCCTTGGTGCACGGGCAGACACTCCAACCACTGAGCACACCAGCCAGGGCTAGCACAGCACTTTCTAAGGAAGTGTAGTTTACTGTGTCAGTTATATTTTTAGGGTCATCTGTTTACTCATCATCATGTATTTCAACAAATACTTAGAATCTATTGCAAGCCACATACTGTGCCACAAACTATGTTTACAATACAGAAAAAAAAAAAAAAGAATGTGACACAGCCTTGGTCTCATGCCCTGATAGGATGTAGTAAAAGTGTATATTCTGCTGAGGGACTGTTAAGAAGATACACCTAGATGTGAGGAAGCAAAGGTATCCATTTAGATGGGAAGAGAAAGGTCAGATGAGTGATGAAACAATGGATAAGAGGTCACAACAAGAGCAGCTGTGGTGAGCTACACATGGTCCAGTTGTCTTGTTCACACCTCAGAAGTGGGTATACTCTACTCTTTTTCTCTAGTGGATCTGATTCTGTCTGTTTTGCTCCAATTGTTCAGCTTTGCTTCTGATTCTGATGACTTCTGTCTCATATCATACTTTTAATTCTACAAAAGAGATAGGTGGCTTATTTATGTCCCAACTATATGAATAAGGATTTTTATTTATTAGCAACATTATCTATTCTAAGCATTTTAATTTAAAAATTATTAGGTAAGCCCTGGCAGGGTTGCTCAGTTGATTAGAGTGTCATCATGACATGCCAAGGTTGCAAGTTTGATCCCCAGTCAGGGCACATACAAGAATCAACCAATGAATGCATGAGTAAGTGAAACAACATCTCTCTCTCTCTCTCTCTCTCTCTCTCTCTCTCTCTCTCTCTCTCTCTCTCTCTCATCAACCAATAAAAAATGTTTAGGCAAATACATAGGAAGAAAATCAGACATAGAGTACACAAGACAGCAACAATGTCCAACACACTCATGCAGGACTAATTTAACAGAGTGTGTTGGACATTGTTGCATCTCAGGAGTCACTAGTTAATCTGAACACTGGATGATCCTCTGATACAGCTCCTTTTGGAGGCAGATGTATCTAATAGTTCAACAGAATGGATTCTCTGCCACACATACTTCTTTTTGAAAATCCATTAGCATAAGGCAGGTATTAAAATATGGCCAGAGACCAAAAATCCACTATAGCATCCAGTGACATTTTCCAGATGAAAGAATCTGATTAGACAGAGTTTTGGTGTCAGACAATTTACAGGTTCCTAGACTCTACAGAAGCCATTGATTTTTGTTTTTGTTGTTTTGGCACCATTACTCCATCCAATTATTAGAGATACTAGGGGCCCAGTGCACGAATTCATGCACCTTGACAGGAACTGTTGGCTGTGAGGCTGCAGTGGGCACAGGGGTGGGTCTCGGCCTATCTTCCACACTCCTGCCCAGCCCCTCCTGCCATGGCCCCCAATCCCCTCTCTGCCAGCAGCCCCGCTCCCTCCACCGCCGCTCCCACGTACTGAGGTGCTGGCCCCGCTCGCACCCACTGATGGTGCGGAGCGATTGGAGCTGGCACCAGCAGCAGGTGCTAGCAATGGCTGCTGCCCTGATCTCCCCTCAGGAGCAGGGGGAGGTGGAGAAGTCCTCAGGGGCGATTGGGCCAGCAGCTGCCACTCACACCCGCTGATGGCGCTGAGTGATCGGGACTGGTGCCAGGCACCGGCAGTGGGGGTGAGCAGCGGCTCCTGCACCGGCTGTGGTTGCGAGTGGGGCCGGCGCTGACAGTGGTGCGAGCAGCAGCTCTGGTGCTGGCAGCAGGTGCGAGCGGGGCAGTTGCCGGCCACAGGTGCGAGAGGTGGCTGCCGGCCCCAGTTCCCCTCAGGAGCAGGGGGAAGTGGAGAAGCCCTTAGGAGATCATGGCCAGCAGCCACTGCTCACACCTGCTGACAGTGCTGAGCGATTGGGCATGGTGCCAGGTGCCAGCAGTGGGTGCGAGCACTGGGCAGGACCGCGGCTCACAGGAGCAAAGAATTTACAGTAACCACCAGAGGCTCGTCCCAATGACAGCAACCAGTGCACCTGCTCCACCATACCGCCATGGCCACCGCCCGCCATGTACCGCACTCTATTGCCTGCTGCCGATGCCTGCTGTGTTCCGTACATGCCCCCCTGATGGTCAGCGCACATCATAGCAACCAGTTGTTCCGTTGTTCCGCTGTTCAGTCTATTTGCATATTAGCGTTTTATATATATAGGTAGAAGACAGAGTCTAATGAAACAAAAGTATGTAGAAATTTATCTGTGATTGTTTATCTGGGAAAAAAATAGTTGTAGATGGCTAGAATTTCTTGGATGTAGCTGCAATACAATGAGTTTAATAATGTATCATCTTGCATAACATCTCTGAAACAATAAGCCTAATAATATTGCAAAAAAAAGTGTATAGCAAATTATGAAAAAGGCATCCAATTTAATGATACAAAGAAAAAAAGATGATATAAAAACAGAAGTTGTGAAAATAAAGTAAGCCCTAAAGTAAAATTAAGTTAGAAAAAAGTTGCCTTAATATCTTGTATATATGTTATCTTAAAATTCTCAAAATTATATTCTGAACATTCTAGAATACAAGGTAAAGAAAGATGCCTGACAATTTACATTATCTGTAATATTTACAAGCTAACACAAAACAATGTGGATTACTCAATATATTACAATTGCTTTAAAACCCAAGAAATAGTTTCAGTGATATTTAAAAGAAAAAATCCTATATAATAAAAGGGTAATATGCAAATTGACCCTAATGGCAGAACGACCAGAATGACCACTGGACCAGTCACTATGAGGTGCACTGACCACCTCTTGGTCCCTTTTCCTGGCCGGCAGGCTCTGATCACCTGATGGCCACCACTGTAGGGCCAGGGCCAGGGAGCAGGCGGGAACAGCCGACCTCTCCATCCCTTCCCCCTGGACCAGTCACTATGAGGTGCACTGACCACCTCTTGGTCCCTTTTCCTGGCCGGCAGGCTCTGATCACCTGATGGCCACCACTGTAGGGCCAGGGCCAGGGAGCAGGCGGGAACAGCCGACCTTTCCATCCCTTCCCCCGGCCGTCAAGCACCAATCACCCGATGGCAAACTGGGAACCGGGGATGGGTGGAGATAGGGAGTGGGGTCAGCTGCAGGCAGCTGGGGAAGATGGCCCTGATCACAGGCCAGGCCTAGGGACCATACCCACACACAAATTTTGTGCGCTGGGCCTCTAGTTTATCATAATCTCCAGAGGACACAGTCTGTTTTGTAAACATGTTGAATTCCCAGGTTATTGTTAACAAACAAACAAACAAAAAAACTATGCAAAGTAAAGACTGGCAGATCTTCTTCTCTTGTAGAGCTATATATATATATATATCTGAGTCTGAGTTAGCATTGTAGAGATTCTACACCACTGTAGAAGTGAGTCTGCACCCTCCAGATCAGAATCTACCTGCATGTGGAAAAAGGAGTAAGGTTCAAGAGGGAGGAGCTAAAATATTACTGGTAAAAATCCCTAGTTAATGAGGCTATATTTCCAAACAAGAATAAACAATAGTACTTATTGAATAAGCCCATTTCCAGGTATATTCCAAGCCAGATATTATAAAACCAGCAAAGTTAGAAAGATTTCAATCATATTGAACTCTTGTCCAACTACTTACCATCCACAATAGGGATGGAGGAAGTTATATGGTGTTATAGAAGAAAAAGCCAATGAAGTTCTCTTCATGCTTTAGGCTGTCTTGCTTCCTGACCACAGGTCATTAAAAGGATAGGGGAGACAAGTTTTATATTTGAATGAAAAATGAAGCATTCATTATTATATGTATTGGGACATTTCTAAATTTGTTTAATGCTAGACTACATTCTCTGACTTAAAGAATTATAGAGCTTTTAAATTACCCAACAGTGAGTATAAAAATCATGAGAACTATGAGAATTTTCATTTACAGCCAGTGAGGTAATAGCCCACTGAAAAAATGTAGGGTCAGCTAGAATTAAAAATATAGTTTCATTTTTACTGTATCCAACAAGTAATGTTTGTTCACATATCTGGTGGTGTGTGTGTTTGTGTGTGTCTGTGTGTGTGTGTGTGTGTGTGTGTGTGTGTGTGAGAGAGAGAGAGAGAGAGAGAAAGAGAGAGAGAGGGAGAGAGAGAGAAATTAAAAAAAAATATTTGAATAAAGATATTACCTACACATAGCCCAGCCTGTATGGGCCAGTGGTTGATTCTTGGTAAGGGCACATGGCTGGGTTTTGGGCTCAATACCCAGTGGGGGTTCTGAAGGAGATAGCCAATCAATGATTTTCTCTCATCATTGATGTTTCTATCTCTCTCCCTCTCCCTTCCTCTCTGAAATAAAAAAAATTAAAGTTACCTACACATCAAGTTTATTTAAATGTTGAAATTATCTTCCCAATTTCATTCATTTTACAAATAACTTAGCAAATTAATAAAGAACATGAATCCTGGCAGAGGGTTTACATTATGATCCAGTGAACGCTTAGCATCCATGATACTTATGAAGGAGAAAGAGAGGAGGCTGCGTTCATATTTGCTTACCACATGACAATACAGCAGCAGTTTGCTCCAATGACATCCTGGCTATATGCACCTGTTTCAGAATATCAGTCCCGCAATATAATGTAAGTGTACTTCCAATTTTTAAAGCATCATAAAACTGTTTGTGTCACACGTGAGGTCAGGAAAAGTGTCTGAAAGATTAAATGTAGAATGATTGAATAATAAGTAAAAAAAAATATGAAATCATGTTTTACCTTTAATATGTTTTCCCACACAGCTCTTTTCCTAGACATCACAACTAAATCCAAGAAAGCCTTCATAAATATTTACCTTAGCCAACTAGGGCACAATTTACAAATGCAGTGGATTATGTTTTTTCATTCTGTGTCTACATTACTAATTCTCTTTATTACTTCCAGTGCATATAGAACCAAGGAAACAACTTCAGGAGCGACGTTTCTTAATAAAAGGGGACTTTAGAGTGCATTAAAAATGATTGTGTGTAGACAACAGCACATGAAAATGGGTTTTCATAGGAACAGATGCCAGCTGGCAGGGAGTAACACACTTTATTGAGTTTCGTAACCAAGGCAGTTGGTGTGTGTTCTACAAATACGATATTACATATAGGACATTTTATTGCCAGGATTGTGATGAAGACAATGCAAAACTGCTTGTGTAAACGTGTTCTTCTTTTTACATTCTATTTTGTATATAGGAAAGATGGTCTGTTTCAAGGGTTTCAAAGTGAAATAGCAATTATCAGTGTAACTAAAATTAAATTATATTTAAGGCAGAAAACAAAACCAACACTGTCAGTCAAAAGATGTGTCCGATACATTAGAAGTGAATGACTTATCAGTAAAAATTGATTTTTAGTGATGTTATCAAATGCAATACATCCTCTGTATGCTTTAGGAGATTGATGCGCAGTTACATGTTATAAAAAATGTAGCATTTTGGTCTATTAATGGTCCTAATGGCAGGCCACTTAGAAATGATAAGAAAAAACACACACACAGAATCAGAGCAAGAACCTCTTTTTCATATCACTCTAAAAAGTTCAAAATTGGCCATCGCATCCCCTTTCAGTGTACTCCCCTACACTGCTAACCGTATCTAATTCCCTTAAGAATGCCTACCTTACATGCAATCAGAGCACCAAACAATTTGACAATCTTCCTAAAAGAGAATCTGATCAGTGAATACTGGGTCCATCCCACTCTTCTTAATCTATACAATTATTAAGATTCTACTGACAGACATTAGTTCCATTAATAGGGTGAACTTAATATCCTGAAAAAAACCCTTTCCCATTAAAAGAAAGGAAGCCAAAAGAAAAGGATATCTGCCACTTGAAAGCACTGAATACAATAATTTGAAAAGACTTTTAAAAAGTAAGTGTAGATTTTCAGGAGAGTAAGTTATGTACTAGTAATTTATGCACACAGGGCCCAAATTAAGCAGAAGCTGGACTACACACTGAAACACTGTGGTTACATTATGGGTGCTCTGAGGCACTAGCCAGTCTTTGTCACCTTTGATCTTGGGAAGCGATGGCTGCAGAGGGGAGATGGTAAGAGGCATAAGGTTTGCCAACTGAAAGCATGCACTGGTATTCCCAGGCTTCCATTTCAGACACTACATACTCTGTAGTTACACTTGATACTTCAAAACTGCCAGTATCCAGGAATTGGAGCCCTACTGCCTCAAGGATTTAAAAATAAAGCAGGAGCCCTACTGCCTCAAGGATTTTAAAAACATGCATTGTGTCTATTTTATAAGATTTAAAGATTCTTTTGATGGTGGGATACAACAACAGCACTTGAACGGATGAAAGGCAGAACTTTCTGACACAGCTCCAAAGGAGAGAAGACTGCCAAAGAGGGCCACAGAGGGGACAGCACCCAGGGATAGAAGAAGAGCATAATGGAGCTTCGGGGGCAGTTTATGTATGACAGGCAGGTGTGGGTAGCTAGGTTTTGTAGACTTCCTGTAGATTGGATCATTTGTATCATTTCTGGAGGAGGAGAGTAGGGGCTGCCTCTGGTCTGGTATCTGTCCCCGGGGTGATGAGGGCCAATGCACCCTGACCTGGAATGTGAGAGCCCCCATGACAGTAGTGACTGGAGTGTGGATGTAACCAAATGCCCAAGAAGAGGAACTAATTAGTCTTCAGCCAGGGTCTCAACATTGGGTCAAGACAGCTTTTCTGTTTTTTAACTCTGTTACAGTGCTTACCAGATACTAAACATTTATAGATGCAAAGGGAGAAAATTTAGAGCACATTATAATAAAGTATAAAATAAATATTATAATTATTTTTAATATTGTAAAGAAAATTGTAAAAGCAAAATGCCTACATGTTACAAGTATATTAGAAACTTCAGAATATGATGACACGATTCTCTTGCCCCAACTCGCTGAAGAGTAGTGGAAGCTACAGGACTCAGTAATAAATCTTTAAAGTAAAACAGTTTGTAATAGCACAGCTAAACTTGCAGTTTTGTGTACCTGTAACCCTGCCAGCACCTGATCTTACATTTTCCACTTGACTTTATTATTTTTCATGATCAGTTTAAGCAACTTGGTCTCAGTTCTGCTCTCTAAGCCTGCCACGATCAGCTTTGTCCCCTGGAAATTATTCCAGAACTTACTTTCAATTTTTATATCCCAAAATCTATATAGAAGTTTTGAAGAGATCCCTTGGGTACCCTGTAAAGTTTTAGCATGTAGTGTTAAATTATGATAATGGTTATGGTTTGTAATATGAACTCTTCCATGTTCTTTTATTGATACCAAAAATTAGTAGCCACAATTTGATTATTGACTCTATAATAAATAATTTTCCTTTTTCTGTGTTCAGACAATGTCTTTATTTAGTGCATATTGCATGAAAGTAAGATTTGTAAATAAAATGCTATTTTCTTCCTATAATAGAATAATGACAAATATGTTAGTGTATGGGAAAGTTCATAGGTACTAGTTTTTTCATTTTTGTTGATTCATCTTTTTGCTTTGCTCAATAAATCTGCTCTCATTGGTGTAATCTTTGTAATGTGATAAAATAAGTTTTCTAGGAAGGTTGAATTGGCTAGTCTAAAAATACATATAGCTCTGATGGAAAGAAGTAATAAACAAGAAAAACAAATGCACTGTAAAGCTTTAAGGAGGTACATAGCAATTTCAAGCAGTGTTGAACAGCATGATAATCTATGTTCTGCTTGGCAATAAACACATAATCAGATGTAGGTATTAAACATTGGTTCAGTGTTTCGTCACCAAATGTGACATTCAAGTTTAGAGTGAGATCTGCCTGATTTGTCCAAGGGGTTGATGGATATCACACACCACTAGCTTTTTGTAGAACACACCAAATTCAGGTTCAGGCAAAGATAGCCTTCCCTGGTGATGTAGATCCTTTAGCAGCTGTTTCTTTATGTCTGTTTCTGCCTTGCTCCTTGCCTGCACACATTTATTTAATTCTGTTTAGCTCATATAAACGTCTTTCTCCAGGGAGTATGAAGCCAACTTCATTTCTTACAACAAGATTTTTAATGTCTTTTGAGCTTCAAGGATAATTGACTCCATCATGTAATTTGACTTTGATTTTCACTAGTCTCTTCTCCAGTCAAACTTGCCAGCCTCTTCTTTTGTCTTGGTATGTGCTCTTACTCTCATACTGGTATAAGACTCAAAATATATCACACATATAATGCTGGGTTGAGAAGAAGGTTAGGGTCAGGAATGATGTATGGTATAATATAAAGAAAATGAGTAAAGCAGGCTTTTTAAATTTGCATTTGAAAATTCTTTGAGGGTATTCAGTTATCCCATCAGGATATGGTTACATTGTCTAAAACACACACACACACACACACACACACACACACACACACACACACACACACACCAAAACACAAAAAAAACTGTTGAAGTCCCAAGACCCATATTTCCAAATGTGTCCTTATTTAGAAACAGGATCTTTGTCATTAGATAATTTGGTTAAATTAAAATGATATCATGCCGAAACCGGTTTGGCTCAGTGGATAGAGCGTCAGCCTGCGGACTGAAGGGTCCCAGGTTCGATTCCGGTCAAGGGCATGTACCTTGGTTGTGGGCACATCCCCAGTGGGAGGTGTGCAGGAGGCAGCTGATCGATGTTTCTTTCTCATCGATGTTTCTAGCTCTCTATCCCTCTCCCTTCCTCTCTGTAAAATATCAATAAAAATATATTTAAAAAAGATAAAAATAAAATGATATCATACTGGAACAGGGTAGCACCTTAATCTAGTATGACTGGTGGCCTTATAAGAAAGTGTCCATGTGAATACACAGAGACACACAGGGAGAAGCCACATGAGGACAGCAATGCAACGACAAGCCAAAAACCACCCATGGCTGCCAGAAGCTGGAAAGGAAAGGAAGGACCTTTCCAGACCAATATCTTAATTTCAGATTTCTAGCCTCCAGAACTGAGACAATAAGCACCTATTGTTTTAATCCACCCAGTGTGTGTAACTTTGATACAGCAGCCCTAGGAAACTAAAACAGATGAATGTGCAGATTTAGGGATATTAAGAATGTCAAGAGCCCATCCCACTTCCCCCTGCCACACACACACACATACGCACATACACTTTAGTTGCAAAGACTTTGTGTTTTTTGTTTGTTTGTTTTTTCAGACCAAGACCAGTACTAATATCAGAACCACACTACAACCTCCAAACTGTGGAACAGGCAGCAGCTGGCCCAGATGGCTCAGGTATGGAAAAAGAAAAGCAGCTCTTTCTAGAGGGCCAAGGCCAGGGTCTCCCTTGGAAGTAAATGTCTAGAAAGACAACTTATTTACTGAGATGGAGGAGATGTCCTTCTACCACATGGGTAGAAATCCACTCAGAAGCAGATTTTTCTGAAATTTATTCTACCCGTTTTCCTGTTTTATAATTCCTACCAGAAATATATTCGGACATGTGTATTAGAAATGCATGTATTTATGAAATGCATTTCATAATTTAGAACAGAAAGAAAATTCTGAAATTTACTTGTTGACAGGACTGAAGGAACAGTAGTTTAAAACTAATAATTTGCTCTGAGTGTATCACTGGCCTGTGTGTCAGAAAGAGAAAACTTCATGGAGTAAATTAGTTTAATCTCAGGGGCTGTGGAATACGATCTAATTTCTTTCAGGGGGAAAAAATCAGATGCCTGAAATTCAAAAGAGATTTAGATTTAAATCACTTTACTATGCTAAGCGAAATAAATCAGACAGAAAAAATTAATAACCATATGATATCACTCATACGTGGCATGTAAAACTGAAAGCAACAAAAGAACAAACAAGGAAGAACTCATAGACACAGACAACAGTATTGTGGTTACTAGAGGGAAGGGAGGTGGAGAGTAGTAAAGGATAAGGGGTCAAATATATGGAGATGGAAGAAGATTTGACTTTGAGTGATGGGCATACAGGCAATATACAGATGACATAGCATAGAATTTTATACTTGAAAATTATGTAATCTTATTAACCATTGTGTCCTCAATAAATATAACTTAAAAATAAATAAATAAAATAAATTACTTTACTAAATCTAGCTAAATTTTTGTGAGCACTGGCTATATATCAGACAGTTTTAAACATCACATAATTTCTACTGACAACAATGAAATAAGGTGTTTATTGTTTATATCATTATCATTTTAAAAGTCAGACAAATAGGGCAACATGCTTAAACAGTGTTTGCAAAGTCATGTATCTAGTCAGAGGCAGAAGTGGGATTTGATTATAAACAGTGTCATTCAAAAGTGTAGTTCTTAATTCCCATGCATAGAGTCTCCCATTTTACATATTATCTCATATATCACATTTTATCAAATTATAGGATGTACTATTTTTTGCCAAATAAATCATTAATGCAGTGTATTTTCCTATTTTGATTGTAAAAGGCACCTTGAGTTCAGGGTGTTAAAATAGGGAACAAAATTAATAAAACATGGTAACTGGAACTATATATTGTGAGTTAAGCAATATCAATTTTATAGATTAGAGAGCTGAATACAAGAGAGATGTAATCGCCTTACTTTGGTGACATAGTTGATGAGATAGCAGTTACAAGTATATCTTTCAATACCAGAAGCTATTCACTGAAACACTAAGCTATTCATTAACTCAGCAAAAGATATAATTGAAACCATTAATTCTATATTTGAATTTTTTGTTTAGAAGTAGTTTTATATCTATTTTTATTGTCTTTAAAATTAAAATCCTTAACACTAAAGGCTCTGTTTTTTTATGTTATAGAATGCTTTACTAACAAGTATCACATGATCTCACTCATATGTGGAATCTAATGAACCAAATAAACTGATGATCAAAAATAGACCAAGAGTCATAGAAGCATGAACAGACTGTATAACCTCAGAGGGAAGGCAGGGGAAGGTGGGTGGGAAGAGATCAACCAATGAACTTGTATGCACATATGCATAACCCGTGGATATAGGTGGTGAGGGCCTGGGGGTGGGAGGAGGATGGGAGCAGGCTGGAAGTTAATAGGGGAAAAAGGAGAACCTATATAATACTTTCAACAATAAAGGTTAAAAAAAAAGAATAAAAGTATACTTGTTCCCCTCTCTTCCTTCATTTTAAAGGCATTAAAGGCAACTTATTTTTTTTTGAGCTATTATGAAATTAAGGATACCTTTCTTTTCAAAGGAGGTTTTGGATTTTAAGATAGCCACCAAGAGAAGGGAATTACTGGACCTATTATTTAGGAAAAGCAATGGCATTAACTATTTGTGTTTTAAGAGTTAAGAATAAGGCCTCTTGATTCTTAGTTTAATATTAAGGATAAAGACCCTAACTCCAGGATGCCACAGTAGAGTCTCAGGAAAAGAAATATGTAAGCAGCTTTCCATGATGGCACATGGGGCAACTCGGAGCACAGCGGAAACCTGACCAATATAATGTTATGCACCAGGGCTATTTCAAGTTGGGACTGGAAGTCAGATGCAAGGCCTTTGGAAATGTATATGCTCTACATTTTGCTGTATGCTGTTGTTTTACATTTGTCTATATGTTTTCTTGTTAAAATACTTAGAGTACAATCTGATCTAAAGAGATGTGATATTGAATCTCTTAGCTGATATTGAATACCTATGGATTTAGGTGTTCCACGTGATTTCAATTTGCAAAAGGCAGGTAGATATAATCATATTGCCCTGGGAATAGTATTAAAAAAATGGCATTGTAGTTACCTTTGTTTCATGGGCAGAAAGGAGCACCCAGAAAAGAAGATAGGAAGGTTCCTTTAAAGCAGCAGGTCCTGGCAAAGAGGCATGCCAATATGTAGAGTTTAAGGTGACAGTCATAAAGAGGAAAGAACACAGACTGAGTCCCAGGGGATTAAAATAAGACAAAGAAGAACACAGAAGTACACCAAGGAGCTGGTTCAGATATCTATCTATCTATATATATATAACAGCCTAAGCAACTGAAATACCGAATGACTGAACGACTGACTGGTAAACCAGTTGCTATGACGTGCTCTGACCACCCCAGGGGAGACACTCAATGCAGGAGCTGCCCCCTGGTGGTCAGTGTGCTCCCACAGTGGGAGCACCGCTCAGTTAGCCGACAGTGCCAGATGCTGGGTTCACAGTTGGCCAGCACTGCTGTGGCATGAGCCTCTCCTGCCTCCACAGCAGTGCTGCGGAGCAGCGGCAGGCACAGCAGGGACGGGATGAGCGGTGTGGTGCCTGACCCGGGCTTGGGCTCCTCCCTGGCCACCTGCCGCTTCATGCACTACTACATCCCTCAGGGATCAGGCCGAAACCAGCGTCCAACATCCCCCCAGGGGTCCCAGATTGCGAGAGGGTGCAGGCCAGGCTGAGGGACCCCACCAGTGCAAGGTTCCATGCACTGGGCCTCTAGTTTAATAATAAAAGGATCCACTTGGAATCCTCAGAGGGGTGAGCTCAAGAAACCATTTATTGATTTTTAAAATAAATATTTAAAGCTCAAAATAAACACAGAAATTGTTATACCCTCCAGACATTTGATTTTGTTTTCCTGCTTTATTTCTTTTTAATGAAAGAGAGCATAGTTGCCAGATGTGACTCTCTTACTGTTGAAAGCGACTGTTACACTTTGAGTTTGCAGGATTATGCTATGCTATGCTTATATATTCAAATATATATGGACTGAAATGAACTGGTGGTCAGAGGAAAAAGGCATCATTCAAAGCTTGTCAAACTGTTAAACTAAGCAATATAAAAAAGTTGCATATTAAGTTAAAATATTTATTTATTTACTTATTGAGGAACTAAACCCTAGGTTTAATACCAATTGAAAATTCTAATGTTGAGTATGAAGCATAAAAATATACTGCTTCAGTATCTAGCATATCACTCTGGCACATAGTAGACACTCAATTAAAGCTGCTTAAGTATATGTTTGCATGCAAGGGATTAAGATGGGCCCTGAAATCATGATTTTCATCAATTTTATGATTTATTTTATAAAAAATTAGGTACATTCAGAATCATCAACTTCTGAAATCTGAATATAATCTATGCTAACATATGGATAAGGAAATAATCAATATGGATTTTAAAACTTCACGGTCCTAAAAAATCCACTAACTTTAATTTACAATTTTTAAAGAGGTCTGGAGAAAGGTAAAGAAATAAAATATTCATGATCTGCAATATTTGTTTGGGGACTTGGGAAAGGTGTATAATTTGCAGGTTTAGTAAAATAGAAAGTTAATTAAGCTAGTAGAAACTTTATGTAATGCAGTGTCTGCATACAGGTAAATTAATGTGTCCATTATTTATTATTACCTTCTATTGGAAAGGGGAAAGTGGAGTTTTTCAACAGTCTTAGAACTTACTTAACTGCTTTATTTTCCAGCTAGCACAATGAATAAATTATACAATCAGTATATTTTTATTAAAGTAGGTGGCATTGTTCCTGAAATTGTCAGATATTTTTCAAAAAAGACATCATTTAAAAATCAGATCTGACTAATTATTATTGATTTGTATAGTAATCTGAAATAGTCAAAAGTCTAGGCTTGCATTATTGATAATAATACTTAAGAGGACGATGGTTGTGATAAAGTGACAGTGATGATGATGATGATGACAATACCTAATATTTATGGCATGTATACTGTATCCCACAACAAGCCTATTATGTAGATGCTAGAATTTTCTCACTTCTAAAAAAGAAGAGAGGAGGCTGAAGAAAAGTAAATAAATTGCTCAAAGTTACACTTGAAGTTGTTGACCAGAGCTGGAATTCATACCTGCGTTTGGGTAACTCTGAAGCCTGTGTGCTGACCTACAACTAGTTACAATTTCTGAAATAGGAGTTATAACCCTTTGTTCTCTGATGATCCATGTGAATATTACTCTTCTGGCCTGGTTTTAAATAACTACTGGTCTGGATTTTAACACATCTGATAGCATATGAATGGTATGAAAAGCAAGGTAAACAAACTAAGTTACCTATAAAAAAAAAAGTAGTGATAACCACACAGGAAGTTTATACTTTTGTTTTCAGGTTACTGATTATTAACTAGCTAAACTATTGAAGTAAATGTGTTTTGATATAAATATTAATTAAAATTTTAGTTTCTAATCACACTATTAAATTTTAGTTCACCACAAATTTGGCATAGGTGATGCTCTCATTGCTACTAATAGCTATCGTTTACTACTTGTGCATATGACATGCATTATATGATAATGTCTGAAACATTATAACTAAAACTAACTGGTATTATCCTATATAATAAAGAGGTAATATGCAAATTGACCATCACTCCAACACACAAGATGGCCGCCCCCATGTGCTCAAAGATGGCCGCCCCCATGTGGACACAAGATGTCTGCCACAAGATGGCCAGCAGGGGAGGGCAGTTGTGGGCAATCAGGCCAGCAGGGGAGGGCAGTTGGGAGGAACCAGGCCTGCAAGGGAGGGCAGTTGGGGGCGATCAGGCCAGCAGGGGAGGGCAGTTGGGAGGGACCAGGCCTGCAAGGGAGGGCAGTTGGGGGCAATCGGGCCTGCAGCGAGGGGGGTCAGTTAGGGGTGACCGGGCCAGCAGGGGAGGGCAGTTGGGGGAGACCAGGCCTGAAGGGGAGGAGAGTTGGGGGGACCCAAGCCTGCAGGGGAGGGCAGTTGGGAGGGACCAGGCCTGCAGGGGAAGGCAGTAGGGGGCAATCAGGCCAGCAGGGGAGAGAAGTTAGGGTTGACCAGACTGGCAGGGGAGGGCAGTTAAGGGTGACCAGGCTGGCAGGGGAGGGCAGTTAGGCGTCGATCAGGCTGGCAGGGGAGTGGTTAGGGGGTGATCAGGCTGGCAGGCAGAAGTGGTTAGGGGCAATCAGGAAGGCAGGCAGGCGAGAGGTTGGGAGCCAGCAGTCCTGGATTGTGAGAAGGATCCCAGATTGGAGAGGGTACAGGCTGGGCTAAGGGACACCCCCCCATGCAGGAATTTTGTGCATCGGGCCTCTAGTTTTATAGAAGAGGAAATAAAGGTCTGAAGTTTTGTTTTGAAATAGATTAACACATTCTTATCCATTGAAATCAGGATTAGGATAACCATTAAATCAAAGAAATATGAGAGAACAAAGTACATTTCAGTGGACTCCATAAAGGAAATATCTCTTAAAATATAATCTCAGTTGTATGACATTTAGTTGTATGATCTTAGAGTTGCAGACCTTTAAGAAATGGTGTTTTCTCACCTAAAATGAAATTGATATTCTCCTAATGTGGCAGAGGACAATGCTCTGGTTTCTATGATAAGTTCATACAGTTGGTAAGGATCACTATATGTCTTCTAGTTCAATCCCATGCGTGTTAGTAGATTCCTTTTGATACCTCCCTGTTATGTGTTAGAATGAGTTGACTTTAGTAGATAAGCATCCAAGTTTCCAACCTCAACACTGTCCTAAATAGTTATATGACTTTGGGCAAAGTTATTAATATTTCCAAGTTGTTTTATTTTTTTTTCAAACTGAAAAATGGAAAAGCTACTAACTCTGAGCACATTGTATATTCTTGAAGGTTTAGCACTCTCCTGACCCACAGTAAGCACTCAAAAATTGTACCAATTTTGATACGATGATGATACTGATAATGATTGATGATCATGACTGTGAATTGTCTATGAATTATTTATCTGACTTAGTAGTATATTCCTTACTGACCAATATCTTTTCACTGTGCTATGCATTTCTTCGATCAGGTTAAGTAAGACAGTGTAATATATTTTTCCTTACATCCTAATCTCCTCTGACTAGTTCCTTTTTTCCAAAACATGTAATTGTAGTCTATATTCCTTCATTCCATTCATGAGTTATCATCCTCAAATCACTGATACACTTCATGAATTCTGCCACTTACAGGAAGCCTTCCACAACTATTGAAATAAAATGATCATTTTCCCAACATTTAATTCCAAGGAAACCTTTCCTCTCTATTGCTGTGCTCATACTGTGTACATAACTTTTTTTTTACCGAATGTATAATGTATATTCTATATCTCCCACAGTATCAGCTTTAATATTCTAATATTGCCATGCTAAACAAACATTCACTGAATAATGTCTGATTTAAGTTGCTTTTAAATCAGAGTAACAGAATGTATTTTACACAGAAAGAAGTAGCAGGCTTTCTTAGTGAGAAGTTGAGAGAGAAAAAGCCTGTAAAAATCGCAGAAGTTCCTGGAAAATGACAGGGAAAAGTGCATTGCAAAAAGAATCCCTCCAGTCTTACTTCAGTGAAAACACAGTGATTGTTTATACCTCAGAAAATATATGAGAAAATCAGCTTGATATGAATTCTACTCATTTGAGGACAGGCATTATAAAAGCACCTTTAATCACATGAAAGTAATTTAAAAATAGTTAAAAATATTAAAACACAATATTACTTTTTAAAAATGTTTTAGTTATACCAAAACATAATTTATTTTAATTTTACTAGAGTCCTGGTGCACAAAATTTATACACAAGAGGGGGGCATTCCTCAGCCAGGCCTGCACCCTCTCCCATTCTGGGACTCCTTGGGGGATGTCCACCTGCCAGCGTAGGCCCGATCCCCCCCAGATCAGGCCTACGCCGGCAGTCAGACATCCATCTCGCAGTCTGGGGCTCTCGCAGTCCAGACCCCTCGCTCCTTACCGCATGCCTGCAGCGGAGGCTGGAGAGGATCCTGCCATCTCCTTTGCACTCACCAGCTGTGAGCCCAGCTTCTGGCTGAGCGGCACTCCCCCTATGGGAGTGCACTGACCACCAGGGGGCAGCTCCTGCATTGAGCATCTGCACCCTGGTGATCAGTGTGCATCATAGTGACCGGTCGTTCTGTTGGTCATTCCACTGTTCGGTCGATTTGCATATTAGGGTTTTATTATATAGGATTATAATTTTACCTGAACTGATTGGAAACAAGCTCATCAATAATATTTTCAAAACCAACTTTTTCTTATACTTATTTGTCCTAGGAAAAAATTAACACTAGATTAAACATTTATAGGAGTCCACGGTTTTTGTTTTTTGCCTTGGGCTTTACAGCATGATTGTCTCTCACTGTTGTGTCCAGTCTATTGGAAATTTTTATTTTATCTACTGTGGATTTTTTACATTCTGTTTGAATTGTTTTAACTAGTATTTATTTAAACTGTTATTTACCTTGAAGACTGAGTTTCAGGGGACCTCTAAAATTTTCTGCTTGAGACAAGTGCCTCATTTGTTTCAATCAAATTCTAGCTCTGGTTATAAGTCCGTAAGTTCTCAAAGACTCAGGCAGAAGGTCAGGCCTTGCTAACTGACAGTACATCAGAGGGATAACTCTAGGTCCAGTGGAAAGGGTGTTCTATTTGGGGACAGGATTCAATAGTGAGCTCCCAAATCTGATAAAAATCCAGTGTGCAGGTACCTTGTCTAACAGTCTACATATTTTTATCTTTATTTTTGCCTCACTTAGCACAGTGATTAAAGAATTATAAGTGATAAATAATGACCTAACAGTGATTGTGTCCAACTATTGTAGCAATTGTTGAATAAATTGATTGAGTTATAAAGGTAACTCTTCCAGACAGAGTAAAGTTGGAACAGTCAGACTGATAACATTTTTATTTTATATTCAAAGAACTGTAGAAATGAGCAATGATTAATATTCTTTTTAGAATTAAACACTCAATTACTGTATTTAGTATTTAGTTCAAATGGCTAAAAAAGCAGGTTAACCTGTAGAGATAAAAAAAAAATTGTCATTTCAAACAAATTCTGAAATGATTCTAAGTTTAGTAGTTGATCTCAGTTCTTTTTCTATGATGAAATGCCTCTATTATCATATAAATTTGGACACAAAATTAAAATGTTATCTATAGCTTAATGTAATGTCAAACAAACAACAGTCAATAGAAATTATAAAATTATAGAATTAAATAATTAATAGCTAACCTGCCAAAAGAAATTCATTATTATAAAAGAACAAAATAGCATGGAATTAAATCCTAGCTAATAAAAGAGTAACATGCAAATTAACCATCACTCCGCTACACCCACAAGCCACGCCCACAAGCCACACCCACCAGCCAAGCAGGAGCAAATATGCAAATAAGCCCAACCAAGATGGCTACGGCCACAGAGAGCAGGAGGGAGGCTTGGGTTTCCCTGGCAATGGAAGAAGCCAAGTTTTCCGCCTGCCCTTTCCGGCCTAGTCCTCCACTCAAGGCTACAAAGTTTCAATGATAGAAGATACATAAACCCAAACAGAAATGGCGGCAGCCACGGAGCTGGAAAGAGCAGGAGGCTAGGGTTGCCCACGGCGATGGAGGAAGCCAAGCTTTCCGCACACCCTGGCCGGCCCAGGCCTCCAATTAAGGCTACAAAGTTTCAATTATAGAAGATACATGAATCCCCCCAAAAATGGCTGCCACCACGGAGCAAGCAGAAGGCTTGGCTCCACTCCAGGCTACAAAGTTTCAATTGTAGAAGATAAATAAACCCCAGATACCAGGGCCTCCATTTGGGTCACCAGGGGGCGTGGTCAGCCTGCCAACCACCACAGGCCCCTCGCCCAGGCTGCCCCATGCCCAAGGGAACCCCCACCTTGATCCGGGACACACTTCAGAGCAAACCAGCTACCCCCCACCCATGCACCAGGCCTCTATCCTATCTAATAAAAGAGTAATATGCAGATTGACCATCACTCCAACACACAAGATGGCTGCCCCCATGTGGTCAAAGATCCTGCCCCATGTGGACACAAGATGGCCACCACAAGATGGCCAGCAGGGAAAGGCAGTTGGGAGGGACCCAGGCCTGCAGGGGAGGGCAGTTAGGGGGGACCAGGCCTGCAGGGGAGGGCAGTTAGGGGGGACCAGGCCTGCAGGGGAGGGCAGTTAGGGGTGACCAGGCCTGCAGGGGAGGGCAGTTAGGGGTGACCAGGCCTGCAGGGGAGGGCAGTTAGGGGAAAACAGGCTGGCAGGGGAGCAGTTAGGCATTGATCAGGCTGGCAGGGGAGTGGTTAGGGGGTGATCAGGCTGGCAGGCAGAAGTGGTTAGGAGCAATCAGGAAGGCAGGCAGGCGAGCAGTTGGGAGCCAGCAGTCCTGGATTGTGAGAGGGATCTCAGATTGGAGAGGGTGCAGGCTGGGCTGAGGGACACCTTCCCCCCGTGCATGAATTTCATGCACAGGGCCTCTAGTTATTAAATAAATGGCAAAGATGTTTTTATTCTAATGGCTTTATGAAAAACTATTTCTAAACTTGTAAATTTCATACTTCAATGTTTATTACTATGTAATATATATACATATTCTGAAATATATATGTGCATAAATACATATAATTATATATAGTATACATAAAATATATGTATATGTATATAATTGTCATATTTTTGATACACGTGGTTTTACTATAAAACCCTTACTCATTTATTAAGTGTGTCTAGTTTAAGGATTTTAATTTTCAATAGTTGCATAAAATAAATGTGAAGGACATAAATCAGACATGAAATTGTGGGAGGTAGCATGGTATAAGTGATGTCCTTCTTCAATTACATTTGTATTTTTGTGAAATTCTGTATTTGTGATGAGATTAAATAGATGAGATTTTTCAGCATCTGTTATGTGTCCAGTACTATTCTAGAACATTTAGATGTATAAATATATTAAAGTTATACAATAAATCCATTTATAGATTTTATTTATATACCCTAATTTAAATTATGGAAACTAAGAGACAAAGATTAAATAACTTCCTAAAGTCACAGATATATTGTCAAGATACATGACAGAAAAGGTTACTTACAATTAAGCCTGACGTTCTTTTCTTTGTGATTATACTTTGTGTTTTATTGTTTTAAATAAGTCTATTTATATATAATATGCAATTCATATATAAAATGTCTGAGTATTGAATGACAATAGTAGTTTACTAAAGTCTGGGGTATAAACAGTAAAGCACATGATTAAATTTTATACTAAATGCATGTTTTCTAATGGAGAGAATAGCCTGCCCTATTGTAAATTAATCAGGGAGATCTGTACATGTGTTTGGAATTGGATTCTTAGAGTGTGATTATTATCTATATGTATCTGTAGATGGAGTATTATTTCATTTATTTACTCATTCAATAACATAGGCTTAATATGACTGGTTACATTGATGTCATTAGGCATCAAAGAGAAGATAATACAACATCAAAAAATCATGAATGATTTTGATTTATAGGAATTATAGAATTCAGGATTGCCCTCCAGACTTCTATGTGTCACTAAAGCTTTATGTAGTATAAATATATTATCTGGCACTTTGAAAGGTTATAAGAATCTGATATTGCGATTGGAGAACCTCTGGTATAGTAATAGGAAAACAATGTCTCATATTATAAGAGTCTGATCTACTCTTTCTACATTGTTATTCATGAAGAATGCTCTTAAATAAAGTGCAAATAAAAAATTATCTCTGCATTTGAATTTAGAAACAACACACAAATAGCAACCAAAAAAAATCCCCAAATATTTCTGTTAAGCTCCATAGAGGTTAAATTATTTTTTTCCCAGACACAATATATTTGGTTGGAATTCTATTCAAGAAATCACAATAAAAACGTCAATGGGAAGCCGAAACCGGTTTGGCTCAGTGGATAGAGCGTCGGCCTGCGGACTGAAGGGTCGCGGGTTCGATTCCGGTCAAGGGCATGTACCTTGGCTGCGGGCACATCTCCAGTGGGGGGTGTGCAGGAGGCAGCTGATCGATGTTTCTCTCTCATCGATGTTTCTAGCTTTCTATCCCTCTCCCTTCCTCTCTGTAAAAAATATCAATAAAATATCTTTAAAAAAAAAACGTCAATGGGAAGCATAATAAATTCATTCTACTTAAAGGCTGTTATTTAATTTCTCCAGCTCTTAATATCTTACCCTAAAAATGGACATAACAATGTAGATCTCCCAAGATTATTCCAGAGATGGACAGAAAAGGTGGTATAGTATGGTTAAGCTATTAATTAATGGCAATCATTATTAATGTTATTCATTTTGAACTATTAACAGGAACATCATTATCAACAGGCTGACTGTGTGTAACAGAAAGGAAATGCGTGAGGTAAAGCTACAGGAAGGGATAGTACCAAAACAAAATTTGCTTATTGTTATGAATTTCTAAGTTAGTGAAAACTGAGGTAATATTTAGGATGGTCTTCAAATTCAATTTTTTTTCTCCTTTCTATTGACTTTGTTAGGGTGACACTGGTTAACAAGATTATACAATAAATCATTCTACACTGTGTTGTGTGTTCACCACCCCAAGTCAAGTCTCCATCAAACATCGTTTATTCCCCTTATATCCTCCTTCACCTTCTCCACACTCCACCCCCCAAGCAATTACCACACTATTGCCTTTGTCCATGAACTTTTTCTCTGTTTTGCTCAGTCCCTCCACCATCAACTCCCACCCCCACACCCCTGGAAAGATGTCAGCCTGCTCTCTACCTATAAGAGTCTGTCTCTGTTTTGCTTGTTAGTTCATTTTGTTCATTCAATTACACATATAAGTAAAATCACATCATACTTGTCTTTTTCTGACTGGCTTATTTCACTTAGCATAATGCTCTCCAGGTCTATCCACGCTGTTTCAAAGGGTAAGATTTCCTCCTTTTTTATGACCAAGTAGTATTCCATTGTGTAAATGTACCACAGCTTTTTCATCCACTCACTCATCTATTGATAGGCACTGGGCTACTTCCAAATTTGGCTATTATAAATAACGCTGTAGTGAACACAGGGGGGCACGCATTCCTTTGAATTAGTGTTCCAGGTTTCTTTGGATAAATTGCAACACGTGGAATGGCTGGGTCATGAGGCAGTTCCTGTTTTAATTTTTGAGGTAACTTCATTCTGCTTTCTACAGTGGCTTTTGATGCAACATTTGCTCTTATATTACAAGAACTAGAAGAGTCTGTTCAGGGAAAAAAGGCAAAGTTTTCCTGATAGAGGATGATAAGTATTAAATAATTAAGAAACAACAAAGGAGTCATGGATTCTAAATAGGACCTAAACTCTCTCAGTGCTCTAACTCAGCAGGAAACTGACTAGAACAATTACTGTACACGAACCATTTGTCTCTATCATCCTCCTACCCACGTGTCAGTTATTTTTTTCTTCATCACTATCATAATTTTGTGATTTTGTGATAATTGTTAGATTAACCACATCAAGACTTGTTGGTATTTATTATTACAAGAAGTGCATAGAGCTTTGTTTAAAGTTTGTTTCTGTCATGAAAAGAAGGCATTTAATAGAAAGATATTTATTCAAATAGACGTTTGCCATGCTTGTACTTTCTTCAGTCATTTATAATTCAATCAGTTGGGTATGAAGTGCTGACATTGAAATGCAGAAGCAGAAAGCTCCTATTCTCTCAACCTTAAAAGTACCTAAATTAAATCTGGCCCAGGTCAGTAATGGACATGCCAACATTCTGAATGCTGCCCAGAATTAAAAGGAGGGTATTTAAAAATAGCTTGAAGCTTGAAACATGTTTCTACCAACACAAAAGGAAACAATCCCACTTCTAATATTTTTGTAGTAGGAATACAACCCATTTTTTTTAGTTTAAGAAGTCATTGAGTGATATGGAGAGAGTGTACACAATTTGGCTGCCATAGTATGTGTGCTACCATGAGTGTGTGGGAGGATGAGAAGCAGTCCCTATTTTGTGAGCTAGGATTAAGTATTAAATAATTCATTAACAAGTGAATTCAATTATAGCATGTATATTATCTCTCTCTCTCTCTCTCTCTCTCTCTCTCTATCTCTCTCTCTCTCTCTCTCTCTCTCTCTCTCTCTCTCTCTCTATATATATATATATATATATATATATATATATATATATATATAAAAGTAAGATGCAAATTATCCGGCATGCTGTAACAGTCACAACCACTCAGGAGGAGGTTGCATGCGCAGGTGGGCGGGAGAGTATTGCAGCGTGGTGAGGCAAGCCACGGATGGTGCAGGCCCACAGAGAGCAGGACGGCGCAGGCCCACAGAGAGCAGGACGGAGCAGGCCCACAGAGAGCAGGGAGCAGGGTCTGCCTGCTGGCCGTGGCAGCAGCGAGGCAGGCCAAGAAAGCAGAGAACAGGGCCTGCCCACAGAGAGCAGGGCCTGCCTGCCAGGGCATGCCAGCAGTCCCACCTCTGTGTGTGAACTGCAGAGGAAACACCTTTTCTGACCGCTCATTGGCTAAGCTACTGGTACGCCACTTGCAGTGTTCTTGGTAACTTGGATTATAAGAATCCAAGAAGGTGATCTAGGGTTTTTCCACCTCACTCTTGGAGGAAAAAACAAATGTCCGCTGCTGGAGGGGCTAAGAAATGTCATATCCTGCCCAAGCCAGTTTGGCTCAGTGAATAGAGCCTCGGCCTGCCGACCGCAGGGTCTGGGTTTGATTCTGGTCAAGGGCATGTACCTAGGTTGCAGACTCCTTCCTGGCCAGAGCCCAGGTCAGGGCTCATGCAAGAGGCAACCAATCGTAGTGTCCCTCTCACATTGATGTTTCTCTCTGTCTTTTCCTCTCTCTTCCATGCTCTAAAAATCAATAGAAAAATATCCTGAGGTGAGGAGAAAGAAAGAAAGAAAGAGAGAGAGAGAGAGAGAGAGAGAGAGAGAGAGAGAGAGAGAGAGAGAAGAAAAAGAGAAGAAAAAAGAAAGAGAGAAAGAAAGAGAGAAAGAAAGAAAGAAAGAAAGAAAGAAAGAAAGAAAGAAAGAAAGAAAGAAAGAAAGAAAGAAAGGTCATATCCTATGAAAGAGACATCTTAAAAATGCCTAAAGAAAGTCATCATTTTTTTGTGGTGAGGGAACTGGAGTCCGTGTTGATGAAAACACCTTGGCGGCTGCAGCGGCCAGCAGTGGCAGCAGCAGCGGGGTGTTGGGGGTGGCGCCTTCCCCTGATCAGTCTGGTTGCCTTCTGCAGAGAGAGGCAAGACTGCAGCTTAGGCCCACTCCCTGCCAAAGAAACAGGAAAAAAAAAATGTATGTAGGAAAAAAGTAATTTGGCTAAATTAAAATATAAAAGAAAAAAACAAATGCCCCGAAGATGAGCAAGTGCCCAAGAACTCATTCCCTTCTGGAAACTACCAGAAAAATCAGTGCTGTGGTTGGAAGAAATGATTTAGTACAGGTTCTGTGTGAAATGTCATCAGGTCTGCAGTATAAAGTGAGCCAATAAAACTAATCTACAAGGGGCTTTTAGATTTTGATTAGATTGTAGATTGCAAGCATTTTGTGAAGTTTTTGTAAAAATAGCAATTGATTTCCCCTCTAACCAAGCAATTTAATCTATGATACAAGTTGCAAAGCCCGCTGTGGAGCAGTGAGTTTCCCTGCAGGATCAGTGAGCTAGAAGCAATACACCTGCCACTAAGCTTCTAAAATAATCATTTGGCAAAGATAATTTTAATAGGAAGGAATAAAGGTTAACAGCCTTTGCTAAGGCTCTTTAGAGCCAGACTGATTCAGTACTACATTCATCACCCCATTCCTTCCTCTTTCAGTCTTATTCTATTCTGACATCAGCGGGTTTTCATAATGCATTTCACCATGCTAGTTCAAATATGCATGTATTCATGCAAAATATATAAAATGCATCGCATACTCTGAGCACTATGGCAGAAAGTGGGAGGTGAATATGAGAGAGAGGAAGATCTGGTGGTTCTACAAAAATGAGGGGAAAAGCAAAGAAAAGCTGAACCAGGATTAATTGGTTAGACCCGTGGTCGGCAAACTGCGGCTCGTGAGTCACATGAGGCTCTTTGGCCCCTTGAGTGTGGTTCTTCCACAAAATACCATGGTCTGGGTGAGTCTATTTTGAAGAAGTGGCATTAGAAGAAGTTTAAGTTTAAAAAATTTGGCTCTCAAAAGAAATTTCAATCCTTGTACTGTTGATATTTGGCTCTGTTGACTAATGAGTTAGCCGACCACTGGGTTAGACGAAGTTGAGAGGTATCCATTTTACAGTTTTTTATTTTTCCCTGGAAAAGTGGAAATAGTGAGTGCTCAGGAATCACACTGGCTCAGACTCTTGAGATGCAACTTCTAATGAACAATTTGTTTCCTATTGCCCCCAAAGAAGTCCCCTCCCTGGGGATTGGGTCTTTTATCAGGGATGCATTTCGTAAGAGGTCCCAGAGACTGTGCAGAGGGAGGAGAAAATGGACTGGGAAAGAACTACTGGAGCGAAGATGAGGGAGTGGCAGGAGGAGATGCGCTGTGTGGCAGTGAGCAGCATATGGCAGTCCATGGTAGCCAGAGCATGGTGGGCAGTTTACACTGCTGCCTCTTGGGAAGATATGGAAATCCACTCTTGTGGGCTCTTGCCTGGAACCAGCACCATGTTGTGTGAGAAAGGCTCCATGTGAGTTAGCAAATCCATGCTAGGGGTAGGCCTGCCATGACTCTCATACATTCCTCATCTTAACTTGAATGTTACTTTGAGAAACACATAACCATATGAGCTCTTGTTTCTTTATTTGGGAACATGAAAAATATGACTCCTGCCTGCAATGTTTTAGAGATATTGTTAGGATTCACAGATTATAATTATTTTTAATACCATCATTATTATATTAATTTATCACTTATTGAACACCTAAAATGTTTCGTTTTTCTAGCATTTTACTTTTATTATCTTAATATAGCATAACAAAAAAATCTTAAGTAGAAGTTAACATGCTCACCCATGAATAAAGTAAGTTATATAAAAAAATACTTTTTTATTATTTTAAGCCACCACACATCCTTTTTGGAGGATGATGAGGATATGTGTACATATAAATGAACACATTTATGAATTAATTTGCATGAAATAAAGCAATATTGTTACTTGCCATGCAAGTATTAATTATCAAAGCTGCAAGTGTCGCCCCCACGTCCCGCATGGTTCAGGGTTCAGGTTCAGGGTTCTGGGTTCTGGAGGAGGCCGCACACAAATAAAAGAGACTAGAAAATATTAATTTGGAAATACTGGGGGCCAGGAGGGAGCCCAACTCAAGGGGAAGGACTTCGCTTTGCTCCGGCCTAGTGATTCCTTTTATTAAGACTATGGGATCCACCCATAGCTGTAGGCAGGCAATTCCAGTAATAGCCAATCAGCAAGAGTTTACATAAAACTAGAAGGTGGAAGTTGCTTCAGCTACCTTTGTCTCAACTAAACAGTGGGTGGAGGCTCTGACCTTTCAGAGCTTCAAGGTTGACCAGCCTTCCGGGTTCCTTGTCCACACCTCTCTGCTAGTGAGGACAATGGGCAGCTTCCAACACAAGGCTATTCAAATCCAGTGGTGTGGCTCTAAATCCCCTGTTCTTAGTCATTTTGGTAGATGAATATAAAGTATTTTGACATATGCAAACCAATAAACAAAATGTAGAATTATTTCAATGACCAAGTAAAGCAGTACAGAGCCATCTAAGTTTTCATATGCCTTTCATCTCCTGTATAGAGTAATAAATTTCACTATTAGGGATCAAGAGTAGGATAATATTACAAAACTGTGTGTGGAACAAATGCTGGCCTACATGCCCCAGCTCCTGGTGAAACTTCCTGTTTTCAGAGGCATGGGTTCTCATCACCACCCTGTCATTAGTGACTCACTTCAGGGATAATCCCCAAGTTCATTGGAGACCAGGAAAGGAGGCTTCTCTTGAGTTCCTGGTTTGTTTTCTCAGGGATATGATGTATCTTTTTTCCCTTGTTTTGACGACAGGGGAGCTTAGAGCAAATGCTACAGCTACCTTTCTCTAGGAAATGCGCCCAATCAAATGAACTGCTTCCTTGGCTAGTAATTTTAATCTTTGGTTTCAAATTAATTTTGTATTCTATCTGTCCTTCACCCATATGTACTGATTAATTTATGTAGTTACTAAATTCAGTACATAATTTAATTTTGTGGTTGTTTTTCATTGTTCAATTATACAATTGATTTTTCTATATGTTCCAAAGATGGAGTAGCTCATAATTGAATATAGTATATTGCTCATCATTTCTATCTCTAATGCTGGCTTGCCAATTTTAAGTTGAAAGTGTTTCTTATTTGAACTAATGTTTGTTTTGTTTTGCTGTTGGCTACTACTTCTCATAAAGGGCAGGTATGAGAAAATGTATTTAATTGACATTCATTCTTACCAACAGGAAAAGTGTGTTTCAGTTGTGTATTTTCATAATGGAGCATCTCAGCATTCATGCTGCTTTTAGCTCTTTACCAGAATCAATGACCTGGAAGCTGTACAGGACCCTCCTGTGACTTCAGGGCCTATCACACCCTTGTGTAGTACAGTAGGACTTTCAGAACTCCTGTCAGATTCTGTGCCTTTTAGCATAATGGTCTCTAAGCTCTATTGTATAGACCACATGTGCCTTACAGCCCAATACAGGATCAGGCAAAAGCAGGCTTACTGTTGTGAGTACACAAAACCCAGAGTTTATTTATTAATTATTGTATTATTTCCATATGAACAACTGTAAACATACTTTTGCCCCACAATGTATGCTAGTCCTTATACAAACCCATGGAGAGTTTAACCTGGTGTAGACACAGGTAAAGTACAACATAATAGGTTTAGATACTGTCCAAAGATGGGAGAACAGATGTCACAGTAATAGAAGCATATTGGACTATGTTGCCAAGAAATCTAATTTACTATGAAATTCTCTCTCTCTCTTTTTCTCTCAAATTCATTTTCTCCACCAATGAACAAAATAAATACTCATTATAAATTTTGATGAATATAGAATATAGGAAGAAGGAAAAAAAGTCCATATTGCCACCATCAAAAGACAAGTTTTAATATTTATATACACAAGTATCCCCTGCTATCCAAATCTCTTGTATTGAGTTCAGTAATGCAAATTTGGATGGCAAGTTCAAATACTTATATTACATTATACAAATATTAAGTTTCAGTTATCAAGTGTGCAATAGCCAAAGAGTCATAAAATGGCCGGAGGCAACCTATCGTGTCTCTCTCCCATTGTTGTTACTCTCTTTCCTCTCTCTCTCACCCACATCTCTTTCACTCTATCTAAGAGCAATGGAAAAATATCCTTGGGTGAGGATTTTAAAAAATGCCATCTTTTTATTATTCCCTTTACAAATTGCTTAAAAGTTTTTTTGTTGTTATAATAGAGTCATAATAGAGTCTTTTATCAGTTTAACTAAGTCTTTCATATTTCAGTGTCCTGTATAAGGCATATATGCTATCTTAAGTTTAAATTCTACTTTATTTTGATTACTAGAGGCCCATGCATGAGATTCGTGCAATGGGGTGTGGGGGGGGTTCCTCAGCCTGGCCTATGCCCTCTCGCAGTCCAGGACGGACCCTTCGGGGGATGTCTGCCTGCCAGCTTAGTCCCCATCCCCAGATCAGGCCTAAGCTGGCAGTTAGACATCCCTCTCACAGTCTGGGGCTCTCGCAGTCTGGTACCCCTCGCTCCTTAGCAGCCACCTGCAGCGGAGGTGGGAGAGGCTCCTGCCACCACCGCTGCACTTGCCAGCTGTGAGCCTGGCTTCTGGCTGAGTGGCACTCCCCCTGTGGGAGCACACTGACCACTAGGGGGCAGCTCCTGCATTGAGCATCTGCCCCCTGGTGGTCAGCGTCATAGTGACCTGTCCTTCTGCCATTCAGTCTATTTGCATATTATGCTTTTATTATATAGGATTGGTCAGGTAAGTTTCCACCCTCCCCCACATGTAGTTCTGTCATTTATCTTTTTAAATGGAAAGTCTGATGCTTATTAATATCCAAACACCTATGTTCATTATTATAATGATCAGTACTCCATAGTTTGGTATGGTATAATAAAAATATAAAGATAGGATTAATGAACAAAATTTCCTTTGTTATTGGCTTTAAATAAAGCTCAGATATTCACCATTGGGAGGTGTGCATAATTATTTTTCTTAACATTAGGTGTTTTATCCCAATGTATTTTCACAGAATTAATTTTTGACTATATAATAACCATAGGTAATAAACAGGATGCTTTTATATTTGAATGCTCAAAGGTCTTTAGTTTACCCATTTTTTATAGCTTGGATAAAATGTAAAGAGTGTAGCAATAGAGAAATTTAATCATTGGGTAAAGTGAGCATTGCCTAAAAAACTTTAATTTGCATTCTTATACGTTTACGAAAGACATAGCACTCCTTACTATTTTACATGTTTCTTAAGTATTTCACAAAGTTTAGTTTATCTGTGTTTAATATAGTAAAGTATATATTAGAAGCTGCTTAAATTATTTATAAAAATATACATGAATTTTAATATTATAAATTATACCGGAGGCCCAAATGCACAAAGATTCATGCAGGAATAGGCCTTCCTTCCCCTGGCTGCCGGCACTGGCTTCCCTCTGGCACCCAGGACCCGGGCTGCTTCGCTCCAGCCAACGCCAGGCATCTGGGACCCGGGCTGCTTCGCTCCAGCCAACGCCAGGCATCTGGGACCTGGGCTGCTTTGCTCCTGCCACTGCCAGGCACCCAAGATCTGGGCTGCTTCCCAGCAGGGACATGCTCTGAGCCACGCCGCAGCCACTCGGAGCACGCCCCCACTCCTGGTGTGTGTTTGCTGGGGTGGGGGCGGCACGCAGTCCCCTCCTGCCCATCTGCACGCACAGCTCCTCCTGAGCCGTGGTGATGCAGCCTCCTCCTGAGCTGGTCATGACCATTACAGCATCCTGGCCTAATTTGCATATTACCCCCCCCTCTCTCTTTCTCTCTCTCTCTCTCTCTCTCTCTCTCTCTCTCTCTCTCTCTCATAAAATACCTTTTTAAATGGCAGATAAGTAACCAAAAGTAACTTCAGAAAATGCATTATGATTGTCATAATATAAATTCACTCGACTTTTCTTTTTTATCACCTAAAAACATTCTTTATGTAGAGATTTCTAAATAATCTTTGGATTAGATTATTTTATTAAATCTGATACCCCATAAGTCTGAGGATTGACAAAATACTCTAAACTGTCTAATGTCACTTTTGAAAGTAAATCTTCTTCTTCCTGTCCTGGTTAGTCAGATCTAATTGACTTCAATAAAGACCATGGTATGTCTTTTCATTTTACCTCAAATTATTGCTTGACAATACATGTTTCAAACCACCTTTCTTTTTTTTTTTTTTAAATATATTTTATTGATTTTTTTACAGAGAGGAAGGAAGAGGGATAGAGTTAAAAACATCGATGAGAGAGAAACATCGATCAGCTGCCTCCTGCACACCTCCTACTGGGGAAGTGCCGCAACCAAGTTACATGCCCTTGACCGGAATCGAACCTGGGACCTTTCAGTCCGCAGGCTGACGCTCTATCCACTGAGCCAAACCGGTTTTAGCCCATCTTTCTTTTATGCTGATTGGTGAAAAACATTGGATTCATAAGCCATTAACATTCTAATCTATTGCATGCCCTGCAATTAATGAGAAGCCAAGTAATAATAAAATGCAATTAACTCAATAACTACATTAAACAAATCATCTCATAACAAAGAAAATAAAAACATAAAGTCAGATGGAGAAATAATTTTCACTTCAGGATGGAATGTAAGAAAAAGCAATCCTCTGCCTCCCTCAGTCCATCAATTCTTATCTTCATCCATTTTAATTAATATGTTAATATATACCCTGATAGAATTAATAGCAAGTGGCAATTGCAAAGTGCAAGCTGAAATAAAACCTAACACAGCAAATTTGTTACTTGTAAAATACATCATTATTGCCAAGTCAAGCATAACACACTTTCTCTCTCTCTGTCTCTCTCTCTGTCTCTCTGTCTCTCTCTCTCTCTCTCTCTCTCTCTCTTTGGTGCTACTTAGAAGATTTAAGCTTTAGCCCCACATATTAAGCAGAATTAATGATCTATTTGCTAAGAAGCCATATATTAGCTCCAGTTTATCTGTCTGCTGGGTAAACGGTAGACATTCTTGGTCATTGTGATAGATTTGAATACAGGCAACACATCCATCAATGTCGGCAGCTGATTGGTTGTTGGTGTCTCTGACAGGCTCTTCCATCTCACTGAATGAAAGCCAGCTGATTTCTCTCACTTCTCTACATCCATTGCCTTCAAAGCCAGTATATTACATAGCTAATGGCTGAGGGTGGAAAATTTTATGTTAGCCAACAGTGAATTTCTCCCCCTCTCTTATCATTCCATAATTGGTCTCCTACTTCAAATTACAGAATAAGGCTGGTCAACAGTGTGTGGTAATGTACAACTTTATGAAGTACTAGGGAATAATAGGTGAAAACAGTTGTGTTTTAATAATAACATATATTCTCCTTAAGGCAGAAAAGTGACATGAAGTGTACTTCCTTAGATGGCATGATAAAAATTAGGTATGCTGAGATTAAAAGGGTTGGTAGTGAGGAATAAAATATGATAATGAGAGAAAAACATTACCCTTGAGATGAACTCAGGTTCTGAAAGCACAATAGTAATTAGACAAAAGTGATCATTAAATTTATATTAATTTCCTGTTAAAGTCTGCTCAGGCCAATCTTTTATTGCCAGGATATGTATTTAAACTTCATTATGAACACTGTAGCTTATCTCTGAGCCTGAAGAACAGATGGATTGAATTTAGTTGCAGAAATAATTGAACAAGTGGAAAATATGAATTTTGACTTTCTTAACACTCAGAATTATTTAGCATATGTTCAACTCTTGTCACTAAACACAAACCAAGGAGAAATGAATCATCTGTAATCAGAACTAAGAATTAATTAATTTTAAGTTGTATTTGTTTACAGGAGTCAGGGTGATCACATCAAGTACTAAGAAACGATTAGATATGATTCAAATGACATTACATAGATTTGACAACAATACAATTCCAAGTTATTCCTATTCTCTTTTTTTATTTCTACAATATATTTATGTCCAGTGCATGAGATTATTCCACAAATAAATATGGGTACCCACAGTCTTCAATATACAATCAGTATCAATTTCTAATCAATAGCATATGACAAAAGGGAAAATTGAGTACAAACTCATAATTATGAATTTAGAATTTTATTAAAAGTATATTTATTTTAAGAACTGAAAATAAAAGAAAATAAAAATATGAACATTAGTTATAAATATAATCACAGTGGTGTTTATTTCAAATTTTGTTTAAATTATCTAAACACAGCTCATTTGATACATTTTTTAGCAGTAATAGTATATGAATGCATAAATATAAGGTAATTGTATCTGGAATGTGAAGAAAGATTTTGAATTCCATGAAGAGATGAGGATAATATTGAATGCCAATTAACATAGATAATGGCTACCCAGATTGAGTTGTTCAGACATGAGGCATTATCTAGGCATAAATTCCAGTAAAGACTAATAGTAGACAAATACCATAAATTAAAGAGTAACCAATTTCTATGTTTTAAGTAATCTTAGAAAGAAAAAATAAATATTTAAAACTGGCAATCCTCTTTAGTGCAATTTATTTTAAATATTGTAGTCAGAAGAGACAGTTTATTTTAAAATAAAATAGTGTACTTCAAAAACAATATTAGAAAATGTATAAAAATGATGCAATATTAGAACAGGATGGGTAAATGTCAACATTTATGCACATCATAAACTGTCAAAAGGATGGCTAGATAAGTAATATTCAAGTTTAACTAATATACAGGACAGATTTCCCAGGGTTCAGCCAGCATAATAAAATCAAGTATTCTCTATTAAGACCTATGTAAAAAAAAAAATGTCTTACCCCAAAATTGAATCCAATCATCTAAGTGATGATACATAAGGTATTCAGTCAGAGTCATAACCAGCAAACACTGGCTAAAGAAAAATAATTTATCTTAGAAAAGCTGTTCCAACTAAGGACTACTTGGGCCCATGGCTTCACCCCTCTCAACTGCGCCTCTGTAGTCAGAGTGCCTGACTACAATCGGTTAAAAATATGAAGCCAGATGTGAACACACTAAGATAGATAATGTCAAGTCTCAATCTCAGGATTTTTTGGCCCCAAACCAGTGATTAATTAATGTTGTTTATCCATGCTCAATTAAGAGTCAAGAACAGGGGTGGGCAAACTTTTTGACTCGAGGGCCACAATGGGTTCTTAAACTGGACCGGAGGGCCGGAACAAAAGCATGGATGAAGTGTTTGTGTGAACTAATATAAATTCAAAGTAAACATCATTACATAAAAGGGTACGGTCTTTTTTTTTTATTTCAATAGTTTTATTCATTTCAAACATTTTAACAAGAAGAATGTAAACACTAATTATTATAATTTGAAACTTCAGAAAATGGAGGAATCATAGCACAATAACATACCTTAAATTGAAGATGGCAAAGGCAAAATAAAATTGCCTAACAAAGGAAAGGTACAAAAGCCTTTCAAATTAAACTTAAATATAATAAAATAATTTAAAAGTAAAACAAATAGAAAAGAACAAAATGAGTAAACAGTAAATTAAACGTTTTCTTTAGTGCAACTTCCAAATTATGCCCGGGCCGTAGATATAGATGGCAATGTAGACTGGGTTGAAAGGTTTTTGGTCTTTAAAACATCAACTTCAGTGGGAACAGTGTTGTTGGTCTCCTTTTTTAGCTAATGCATCAAAGTCTGGAGTTAGTTTTGCTGTGGCTATTCTCAGGATAGATCTGAGGTGTTCGTCAGTTAAGCTGGATCTGTGAGGGGCTTTGTTGTTGTTCATGACGCTAAATGTCTGCTCACAAACATAGGTTGACCCAAACAGCACCAGTATCTTCTGTGCCATCCTCCGGATGTTTGGAAAAGTGGCTTCATTAAGTGAAGCATAAAAGTCTCTTAGTTCAAGAGAGCTGAATTTCTCCTTTAGGACAAAGTCAGACTGAAGATCAATGAGTTCCAGTTGCACCTCTTCTGGTGCTGTTTCAGGGTTTTGTGACAAAGGACAGGCCACCAGTTGAAGTGACTGGTCAATTTTTTCAACATCAGAAAACCGACGACAGAATTCTGCATGCAGGTCATCCAGTGATTTGCTGTATTTCTTCACGTTTTGGATGGTCTCCTTCTGTGTGGCTAGTGTGGCAAAATGAGTGAAGACTTTGTCTGAAATTTGTCTGGAAAAGAAAATCAGCTTTGATTTAAAGGCTTTCACATTAGTGTACATGTCATGTACATACTGATCTTTTCCCTGTAGCTTCACATTTAGCTCATTCAAATGTGAAAATATATCTACAGCAAATGCAAAGTCACACAGCCAATTCTTGTCACTCAGCTCAGTAAATTCGTCAGACTTCCCCTTTAATTTCAAAAATGCACCAATCTCTTCTTTGAGCTCCCACACTCGTTGGAAAACTTTGCCCAAACTCAACCAGCGGACACGAGAGTGGTAAAGTAAGTCGTGGTGATCCGCATCAGTTTCCTCCAGAAACTTAATAAACTGACCGTGCTGAAGTCCCTTTGCTCGAATGAAATTAACAAGCTTTACGACTGGATTAACAACATGATTAAGTTGTAATATAGACTTGCACAATGATTCCTGGTGAATAATACAGTGAAGAAAAATAACATCTTGGTTAGGGTTCTCCTCTTTCACTTTATCCTGAATTCTTTTTAGCAGTCCAACATTTTTTTCAGTTAAATTTGGAGATCCATCTGTCGTGACATTAGCAAGTTTACTCCATGGTAGCTTCATTTTCTCGATGACAGTAGACACCCGGTCATACAAGTCCTCTCCCCATGTTTTTCCTTTCAGTGGCTCCATGGCTAAAAACTCCTCCGTAATTTCAATATTGTCACTAATCCCTCGGATAAAAATTAAGAGCTGAGCAGTGTCCTTTACGTCATTACTTTCATCCAATGCTAGTGAATAAAACTTAAAGAACTCTGCCTTACTATTTAACTTGCTGGCCAAGTCTTCATCAATCATTTCCACTCGACAGTCACTGTCCTGCGCGATAAGCTGAGTTTTTCAAACTTGCCTTTGCTCTCTGGACACAAGAGACCTGCTGTCTCTATCATACATTCTTTCAAAAACTCGCCTTCTGAGAGAGGTTTGCTAGCTTTTGCTAATTTGAATGATAGCAAAAAACTTGCTTTGGTAGTTGTCTCTTGAATTGCAGTTTGTCTGTGAAAGACATTTTGCTGATCCTTTAATTTAGCCATCAACCTCTGTGCAGTAGCCTCCCGTTCTTAAGGTGACTGCTTGCTAGCATAGTTGCCATGCTTTGTGGCAAAGTGACAGCTGAGATTGTACTCTTTGAAGACTGCAAGTGTTGTCTGTCATATCAGACATACCGGCATTGATCGGACTTCGGTGAAAAAATATTTTGTTGTCCACTCCCTCTTAAACACTTGGCATTCACTGTCCACTTTCCTTTTCTTTGGTCCACTCATGTTTAATATTGGGCTAAAACCAACAGTACCGTTCTCTTATTAAATTCTTTACTAAAATAAGACGGTAAAGTATAAAAACAAGTGATTAAATTTGCTCTACTATAATATTTTTGGTCTTCTAAAAAATATATATATAACAAAATCATCTGAAAAAGTTCAGACATGGGACAGAGGCACACCCTGACCATAGAGAACAACCCCTTTCCTCCATAGGAAACCTGTGTATCTTTCACACAGGCCCTTTGTTTATGGTAACACACATAGTTGCACATTGCTGTGTCTTCCAGACACACTTGTATGGGAGGTGCTAGGGCAGTGCAGAACATGGGTAACCAGTAGCTACCACTAGCACTTCCGTTACTGGCAAAAAACAGCCGCAGTGCACATAGTGTGAAAGAGCCCATTATCAATGTCAGATTGCATCCACTGATCTCTATAAAAACAACCAAGTGCCACTTTTTAATGCCCATTGCAACAGTTTTTCTTATTAAAAGCTGGAAATGGCAGAATATTTATATATATACCCCTACTGTGACAGCCTGGCAGAGCATTACAAAGGAGAAAACCCAGCATCTGGTGATGTCCATAAGTACAAGACTTCAGGCTGTCATTACCAGGAAAGGGTTTCATCCAAGTATTAGATATGAACATTTGATTTTCAATTTTTCATTTGCCCAATTACTTCTGAAACCCTGAAATTATGCGATTTTGTAATAAAATCTTTAGCTCATTACATTTCTATACAATCTTTTTGTTCAACCCACTGAATTAGGGTTCGTTCACACTAGCCGTGCTACCGTTGCAGTGTGGTGCAGTACTGCAATGCAGCGCAGCTAGGGTTAATGCAGGGTACACAGGTTTCCATCATGTTTGCATTGATGCTAATGTGCAGTGGTGCATGTTAACACAAATGCCCAGTAGCACGCATTTTTACAGGCGCAAGGGGGAGAAGCAAACGCAGCGCAAAATGCATTTGTTTTGCTGCTAACACATGCGGTTAGTGGCCACGATAGCGTTACTGATACCGCATCCGTATCAGCAAAAAAATGCAGCCGCAGCATGGCTAGTGTGACATGACCTCTGTGTGTCTTTTTCCCTGCTGCGCGTGTCCGCAGTGGGAAAAAAAACTGCAGTGGGTACAAGCCCTAAAAGCTGAAAGTCTTTGTTGTTTTATTAACAAGTCATTGTGATGTACAGAATGTGGGAACAGGAAAAAATTGTGTTTGAGTAGAGCTCTTAATCTTACCTCAGAAAGGCTCTGATACTGTGCTCTCCAGGGGCGTGTCTCTCTACATCACCAGGATAACGCACTCCCAGGGTGATGTCCGGAGACATGTCCGCGGGCATTACAAGGAGCCTCTGGAAGATTGAGAGGTTGTTCCTTCTACTGAATGGGCGGATATAAATCTGCCCACTCAGAAGGAGCTGCAGCCGTGTTTCCCGATGTTGCCATGTTAACACTGCTGCTGGTGAAGGAACAGAGGGGAGAGCAAGAGAACCCTCCGCTCTTTCGGCTCTGCGGGCTGGATAGAACAGCCGAACGGGCCGGATCCGGCCCACGGGCCATAGTTTGCCCACGGATGGTCAAGAACCTGCTTCCTATTTTAAACTAAAGATGTTTTCAAAATACAGTTGAAGGCTCTAGCACAAGTTGTTTCTTACACTACCACCTATAGTAGGAAAATTTGGAAATAGCCCACATAGCAAATAATGGGAGAATTGTTATACAGTGGCATATCCACTCATTGCAGTGTCATCCCAGGAGTGGTGTCAGACACCCAGGCTTGGACCTGCAGGAGGACTTTCCTTAGATATATTCCTCAACATTACCTTGTCCCACACTGAACACTCATGTGGGTCAGGGATGTTGGTGTGAGACACTGGCCATATGGGAAAAGGCAGTGTTGCAGAGTCTTCACACCAATCAGGAAGGATTGGGAGCCAAGAAACAGCCTCATAAGCACTTCAGAGAGCACCTCATGCCTGGCAGAGACTCCACTCTAACTAGCATCACCAACAGCTTACCATTCCATGGGGCGCCCTGGGTGAACTTGGAAGACACTGCACTTTCTGGGGATATGCTGTCTCAGCTCCTGCACTATGTAGCCAAATACTCAAGTTCTCTATCTGTTGTTATTATAGAATCTCTGTCTGTCTGGAGTCTGTCACCCTCCTTACAATCCTATTTGACATAGCACAATTATTTGTATTTATAAAGACAAAATAACATAATATTAAATACGTATTCATTTGATGTTAAGCTGAAAATGCTAGGATACAAATTGAATGTACCCTATTTGAAAGGGAACAATTAATACTAAAAAAAAAAAAAAAAAAAAAAAAAAAGGGCAGAAAGCCCTGACAGGATAGCTTAGTTGGTTAGAGCACCTTCCCAATACACCAAGGTTTCAGGTTCGAACTCTGGTCACAGCACATACAAGAAGCAAACAATGAATGCATAAATAAGTGGAACAACAAATCTCTCTTCCTTCCTCTCTCTCTACAATAAATTAAATAAAAACAATAAATTTAAAGAGATTTAAAAAATACTTCCATATGCCAACAGACAATGTAAAAACACGGGCATTTTTTTTATTTTTTTAGTATTTTTTTATTGTTTAAAATATTACATATATTAGTACATATATCTCCTATTTTTCCCCCATTGACCTTCCCCCAGGCTCCCCTACCCCCTGTCCCATGCCCTCATCCCACCCCCCCAGTGTCTTGTGTCCATTGGTGTGCTTATATGCATGCATACAAGTCCTTCGGTTGATCTATTTCCCTCCCTCCCCAACACTCCCCAGCCTTCCAGCTGTAATTTGACAGTCTGTTTGGTGCTTTACTGCCTCTGTATCTATCTTTTTCTTCATCAGGTTATAATGTTCTTTATTTTCTATAAATGAGTGAGATCATGTGGTATTTTTCTTTCATTGCCTGGCTTACTTCACTTAACATAATGCTCTCCAGGTCCAACCATGCTGCTGCAAATGGTAAGAATTCCTTCTTTTTTATAGCAGCGTAGTATTCCATTGTGTAGATGTACCATAGTTTTCTAATCCACTCATATGCTGATGGGCATTTAGGCTGTTTCCAAATCTTAGCTATGGTGAATTGTGCTGCTATGAACATAGGGGTGCATATATCCTTTCTGATTGGTGTTTCTAGTTTCTTGGGATATAATCCTAGAAGTGGAATTATTGGGTCAAATGGGAGTTCCATTTTTAGTTTTTTGAGGAAACTCCACAGTGGCTGCACCAGTGGCTGCACCAGTTTGCATTCCTACCAGCAGTGCACGAGGGTTCCTTTTTCTCTGCATCCTCACCAGCACTTGTCGTTTGTTGATTTGTTGATGACAGCCATTCTAACAGGTGTGAGATGGTATCGCATTGTCGTTTTGATTTGCATCTCTCAGATAATTAGTGACTTTGAGCAGGTTTTCATGTGTCTCATGGCCTTCCTTCTGTCTTCTTTCGAAAAGATTCTATTTAGGTCCTTGCCCATTTTTTTATTGGATCATTTATCTTCCTTTTATTAAGTTGTATAAGTTCCATATAGATGTTGGAGACTAAACCTTTATCAGTGATAACATTTGCAAATATGTTCTCCCATACAGTGGGCTTTCTTGTTTTGTTGATGGTTTCATTTGCTGTGCAAAAGCTTTTTATTTTGATGTAGTCCCATTTGTTTATTTTCTCTTTAGTTTCCATTGCCCTAAGAGTGGTATCGGTGAAGAAATTGCTCTGGCATATGTCTGAGATTTCTCTGCCTGTGGATTCCTCTAGTATTTTAATGGTTTCCCATATTATGTTTAAGTCCTGTATCCATTTTGAGTTTATTTTTGTGTTTGGTGTAAGTTGGTGGTCTAGTTTCATTTTTTTGCATATATCTGACCAATTTTCCCAACACCATTTATTGAAGAGACTGTCTTGATTCCATTGTATGTTCATCCCTCCTTTGTCAAATATTAATTGAACATGGTGGTTTGTGTCGATATCTGGATTCTCTATTCTATTCCATTGGTCTATATGTCTGTTCTTGTGCCAGTACCAGGCTGTTTTGAGGACAGTGGCTTTGTAATACAGCTTGAAATCTGGTATTGAGATCCCACCTATGTTGTTCTTCTTTCTCAGGATTGCTGTGATTATTCGGGATCTTTTTTTATACCAGATGAATTTTTGGAGAGTTTTTTCTAAGTCTGTGAAATATGCCGTTGGTATTTTAATGGGGATTGCATTGAATCTATAGATTGCTTTGGGTAGTATGGACATTTTAATGATGTTGATTCTCCCAATCCATGAATATGGTATGTTCTTCCATCTGTTTATGTCTTCCTCTATCTCTCTTTTCAGTGTCCTGTAGTTTTCCATGTTATAGGTCTTTTACCTCCTTAGTTAAGTTTATTCCTAGGTATCTTAATTTTTTTGGTGCGATGGTAAATGGGATTGCTTTTTCAGTCTCTCTTTCTGTAAGTTCACTATTGGTGTATAGAAATGCCATAGATTTCTTGGCGTTAATTTTGTATCCTGCTACATTGCCGAATTCATTTATTAAGTCTATTAGTTTTTTTGATGGAGTCTTTCGGGGTTTTTATGTACCATATCATGTCACCTGCAAATAAGGACAGCTTTACTTCTTCTTTTCCAATGTGGATGCCTTTTATTTCTTCTTCTTGTCTAATTGCAATGGCTAATACTTCCAGTACTATGTCTAACAGGAGTGGTGAGAGTAGGCATCCCTGTCTTATTCCTGTTCTTAGAGGAAATGGTTTTAGTTTTTGCCCGTTGAGTATGATGTTAGCTGTGGGTTTGTGATATATGGCTTTTATTATGTTGAGGTATGATCCTTCTATTCCCACCTTGTTGAGAGTTTTTATCAAGAAAGGGTGTTGGATTTTGTCAAATGCTTTTTCTGCATCAATTGATATGACTATGTGATTTTTATCTCTCAATTTGTTTATGTGATGTATCACTTTTATTGATTTGTGGATATTGTACCATCCTTGCATTCCTGAGATAAATCCTACTTGTTCATGGTGTATGATCTTTCTGATGTACTGCTGGATCCAATTTGTTAGAAATATGTTGAGGATTTTGGCATCTATGTTCATGAGGGATATTGGCCTGTAATTCTCTTTTATTGTGTTGTCTTCATCTGGTTTTGGTATTAGGGTGATGCTGGCCTCATAGAATGAGCTTGGAAGTGTGCCTTCCTCTTGAATTTTTTAGAATAGTCTGAGGAGGATAGGTTTTAGTTCTTCCTTGAATGTTTGGTAAATCTCCCCTGTGAAGGCATCTGGCCCTGGGCTTTTGTTTGGAGGAAGCTTTTTGATGACTGATTCAATTTCTTCCATAGTTATTGGCCTATTGAGATGTTTAAATTCTTCCTGATTGAGTTTTGGAAGGTTATATTTTTCTAAGAATATGTCTATTTCCTCCAAGTTGTCCAGTTTGTTGGAATGGTGTTATTTATAGTATTTTTTAACAATCATTTGAATTTTGGTGGGGTCTGTTATTATCTCACCTGTTTCATTTCTGATTTTGTTTATGTGGGTCCTCTCTCATTGCTTCTTCTTGAGCCTGGCTAGTGGTTCATCAATCTTGTTTGACCTTTCAAAGGACCAGCTCTTGGTTTTGTTGATCTTTTGTATTGTTTGTTTTGGCTCAATGTCGTTTATATCCACTCTGATCTTTATTATTTCCTTCCTTCTGCTTACACTGGGCTTTTCTTGTTGCTCTCTTTCTAACTCTTTGAGTTGTTGGGTTAGGTAATTTATTACCATTGTTTCTTGTTTTTTGCAGTAGGCTTATAGAGCTATGAATGTCCCTCTCAAGACTGCTTTCACTGTGACCCATAGATATTGGATTGTTGTGTTTTCATTGACATTTGCTGCCATGATGTTTTTAATTTCTTCTGTGATCTCTCTGGTAACCCAGTCATTGTTTAATAGCATGCTGTTTAGTATCCATGTGTTTGATTTTTTTGGATTGTTTTTATTGTAGTTTGTTTCCAGTTTTATGCCACTATGATCTGAGAAGATGCTTGATATAATTTTTATCTTCTTCAATTTGAAGATACTTTACCTATGACACAACATATGGACTATCTTTGAAAATGACCCATGTGCACTTGAGAAGAATGTATATTCTGTGGTTTTGGGGTGAGATGTTCTGAAGATGTCAATTAATTCCATCTGGTCTAGTGAATCATTTAGGATTGATGTTTCTTTGCTTATTTTTTGTTTAGAGGATTTGTGATAGTGGGGTATTAAAGTCTCCTATTATGATTGTATTGCTGTCAGTCTCTTTCTTGATATCCTCCAAGAGTTTTTTTATGTATTTGCGTGCTCCTGTAACGGGTGTGTATATGTTTACCAGAGTTATTTCTTCTTGTCGGATTGCTCCCTTTATTACTATGAAGTGGCCTTTCTTATCTCTTGTTATGTCCTTCACTTTGAGATCTAATTTGTCAGATATAAGTATTGCCACCCCAGCTTTTTTTTTTTTCATTTCCATTCGCCTGAAAAACCTTTTTCCATCCCTTCACCCTCAGTCTGTGTGTGTCTTTTTTTCTGAGGTGGGTTTCTTGTAGACAGCAGATATATGAGTCGTGTTTTCTTATCCAATCCGTTACTCTATGTCTTTTGATGGGGCATTTAATCCATTTACATTTAAAGTTATTGTTGATAGGTACTTATTTGTCGCCATTTTTATTCTTTACCCCTGTGTTCCTTCTTCGCTTCATATTTCTTTTCTTTACAGCAGTGCCTTTAGCATTCCTTGCATTGCTGGTTTGTTGGTAATAAATTCCCTTAGTCCTTTTTTGTCTGTGAAGCTCCTGATTTCACCTTCAATTTTGATTGATAGCCTTATAGTATTCTTGGACTCAGACCCTTCTTTTGGTGACTTTGTATATTTCATTCCATTCCCTTCTGGTCTGATGAGTTTCTGTTGAGAAATCCGTCGCTAGTCTGATGGGGGTTCCTTTGTAGGTAACTTTCTGTCTCTCTCTGGCTGCTTTTAAGATTCTTACTTTGTCGTTGGTGTTTGCCAATTTTAATTATAATGTGCCTTGGCATCAGTCTTTTGGGGTTCATTTTGCTTGGGATTCTGTGAGCTTCTTGGATTTGTGTGGGTTTTTTCTTCCCTATATCAGGGAAGTTTTCTGTCATTATTTCTTCAAGCAGGTTTTCTATTCCTTGCTCAGTTTCCTCTCCTTCTGGAAACCCTATTATGCGGATGTTGTTTTGTTTCGTGTTGTCCCAAAGTTCCCTTAGGCTCTCCTCCTGCTTTTTAATTTTTTTTTTCTAGAAGCTGCTCTACTTGGATATTTTTTCCTACCTTGTCTTCTAGCTCACTGATGCGGTTCTCTTCTTCTTCTAGTCTACTCTTGATGCTTTCTATTGAGTTCTTTATAGCAGCAATGTCATTTTTCATTTCTTCTTGGTTCTTCTTCATTTCCTCTTGGTTCTTACACATATTGTCAAATTTGTCCTCCATTCTTTTCAGCCAATTTATGACCATTTCTCTGAATTCTTTCTCTGACAGGTTGCTTGCCTCCATTTCGCTTACTTCCTTTTCTGGTGATGCCTGCTTTTCTTTTGTATGTGGGCTGTTTCTTTGTCTCCCCAACGTCTCTGTTCTCTGGATGTCTGGTTATGTAGTTCTCTTTCTCCTGCATTGATTTAAAGGCTCAAAATACAACACAACCTGGTAAAATGCACAAGGCACTGAACAGAAATGTATTCACGATATTAATAACCCCAAATAAAGGTGACCAACAGAGCAAGGCAAATTAGAGGATAAGAGAGAAAGAAGAAGAGGGGGAAAAAAGAAAGGAGTGCAGAAATGAAATTGGGAAAAGGAAAAAAATGTAAGAGAGAAAAGAAAGAGAATACTAAAGAAGAGGGGAACCAACTATATATATGGGAAGAAAACTGCAATATAACAGCCACTAATCCCAACAAATGCCAGCAACAAGTACCTGGAGATGAATACAAACTACAAAAAACAACTAATATCAAGTGAGGCGAGGGAAAACAGAAGCAAAAAAAACAAACAAAAACAAAACAAGCAAAAAGAATAAGCAAAACAATCTCACAAACAAGCATAAAAATTAATATAATCAACAATCAAGCAAACAACAACAAAAGAACAGAGAGAAAAACAATTTTTGGGTAGTGAAGACAGAGAAGAGAGAGGTGTGTATGGACTTGGAGCAGGGGATTGGAAATTAGATATATAAGTAGGGTGAAATTTTAACAGGGGTTAAAAAGAAATAATGGGGAAAATCTAAAGCAGGAAAAGGGTAAGAGAAACAGGACAACAAAAGGGGAAAATTTAGGAAGAAAGTGATGGCATAAAGGTAAAGTTGAGATAGAGTAAAATGATGCTAAAGGAAAGATGAAAATAGAATGTAGAACACTAATCCCAAAGTAAAATAAAGAGAAAATAAAATGATACTTTTTTTAACAAAAGGTAAAATAGTAGTAGTAGTTATAATGATTGAAAATAAAAATGTAATAATTAAAAAGGTAAAATCAAGTGAGGAAAAAAGAAAAAAATAGTTTCTTAAGTAAAAGATTGAAAAAATAAAAATGTGCAGTAGTGAAGGTCATTCACTTCCTCTACTGTTCTGTTTGTCACGCCTGTTTCCTTGTCAGGACAGTATTGCAGTTCCCTGTGTTCCACTGGTCCTCAGTGTTGTAAGCCAGTCCTGATTTTTAAGCAGGCAGTGTGTCTTAATTTCTTGTATTCCTTTATTTGTGTTTACAAAAGAGTCAATTTGTGATTCAACCCCTGGATAGCCCTTTTTTCTGGATTGACCTCTGGGTCTATAGGTCCTCTCTAGCCAGTGCTTAGATCCTGCTTTCCCTGTAGCACTCAATACCAGTTTGTGGGAGTGGGTTGCCCAGATCTGGTTCTCTGATGGTTATTCCCCACTCTGATCCCCAGGTTCCAGAAAAACAACCTTCCCCTGCAGTCTCTTAGGGTGTCCCCAATTGGGTGATCCTATGTATTTGGCTTAGCAATCAGAAGCAAGGATTTAAAGAGGGGTGAAAAAAAAAACAGCCAGGGTAAGTGTGCAAATTCCAGGGCTGCACGCAAGGCTGTGCAGTCTTTTTTCCCCTTTGGGTCTAAGCAGCCGGCACACTTTTAAAAAAATTTTAGGCTGTCCTTTTGCGTCAGATTAAAATGGGTTGCTTTTTAGAGTTCCTTTCTGTTAGCGGCTCTGAGGACCCCCTTCCACATTCATGGATCATACCAGCCCCAACAGCCATGGATTTTTCTAGGCGCAGACTTCCCCTGGTCCTCCACCTCCCACAGTGCATGCATTTCTCTCTCTTGCCAGGAGCAGAGGCCTCACATTATCCCAGGTGAAATCTGACCTTTCTGTGGTGGAGTGTAGAGCTCCTCTGAATCCGCCTGTTTGCACCAATTGGGGACCGGTGTTCTGGGGTTCACAGCTATTCAGTGGGTGCCATAGTTGTAGATTTTCAGGCTTCTGATAACATCCACTTTCCCCTTCAAGATGGCTCAGTATCCGCGTCCGAGCTGGTCACTCTGGGAGGGAACTCAGCAGCAGTGGGGGCTGCCTAGTCAAGGGAGCCCCGACCAGCAATCTGCCACCGTCTCCTGGAGTATAGCTGTCCCTCAACTCACCAACAAACACTTCCTGTGCAACTCTCAGCTGTTCTTTCTATCTGCTCAAGGACAAGGCTCGGGACACATCTGTCTATTCTGCCACCATTTTTTTGATCAACAAGGGCATTTATTTCCTCTTATTTAACATCTTTGATGTCCATAGGCAACTTTAAATAGAAATATAAAATTTAGTTATTTTTAATTAACTTGCTATAATTCTCTCCCCCTTTTAAAAAAGATTCTGTAAAATTTTAAGGATGTAGTCTTGTTTAACCAATGCTAATAATTAGGTCTCTATTAAACACTGATGGACTTAAGTCAGAGGTTGAGGGTGTAACTAAGACCATAGCTAGTTCCCCTTTTTTTTATTACCTGCAGCCTCTTAATAATATCTTTGATCCAAATGCTTAAAATCTTCTTTATTTCTGACCATTCCAGGAGCAGAAATTATAGGAATTTTGTGAATGATACATCCCATAATCATGAGCTTTAATCATGCATCATTGAACATGGATCATGGATCACTAGGTGTGTCACGAATAATTTCTAGCCCAACTAGACTTCTGCAGTGGTTGAGCATAGACCTATGAACAGTTCAATTCCTGGCCAGGACACATGCTCAGGTTGTAGACTCAATCCCCAGTGTGGGGTGTGCAGGAGGCTGCTGATCAATGATTTTCTCTCTTTCTCTCTCTCTCAGTTCCTCTCTGAAATCAATAAAAATAATTAAATTAAAAAAATGAATTCTAGGTTCTACATAGCCTCATATAAGTTAACTGCCTGAAAGTATAAAAAAGAGCTGGGACCTATAAGAATAATATAAAGAATGGATTTTTCCAATGTTAAGAAGTTATCCTAAAGATTTATACCAAATACAAATAATAAGGGATATGTATTTGTACTTTTGACATATTCAAATTTGTATTATTTCTTTATTAATGTAAAATTCAAACAATACAGAATAAAATGTAAGTAATGATGTAATAAAGTATTGTTATTCAGAATATTAAAATAAATCTGAATAATGAATGATAGACAAACAACTATATAAAATTATACAATGAAATATTTACTGAAGAAAAATCACATAAATTTGTAGAAAAATAATGTCATTTATATTTTTTAAAGGTAAATTAAAAACTAACAGTAGATTTTTTAAATTAATGTCAAAAGTAAAGTAAAAATTTTAATTTAAAAATACCTTTATAAATACCAGGCAATAACACATAGTTGTATACCCAAATTTTTACAAGGACATCTGAGAATGATTTTGTATTTCTAGATTGTTAATTGGAGCAAAGAAAGAAAAAGGTAATGTTATGCAACTATATAAAAGAATAACACGTGTATATACTGATATAAAATAAGTATATATAATGTGCTACTACTTATTTTAAAATATTGCACATAAATACATACCACGTGCATGTATAAAATATATCTAAAACAGAGGAATTCACTTCTGCAGGAAGGATTGGGGTAGAGATTCCCGCATTCAGCTGGCCCGGTACAGTAGCTGCTTCATTTAGTCATGTCACCTGGCTGGGTGTTGCCCCAACTGCTTTTTCTGGTCATGTTTCATTCAAACCCACTTTCTGACTCTTCTAGACATACTGCAAATTCATTAATATTTTCATAAACCATCTTACCTTAAACTATTACTTAGCTGCAGTTAAGTACCACAAACAATACAGACAAACAAATTATAATACTCATTTTTTTTTCACAAATTAAATACATTATTTTCAGTGCACTGTGTTACCCAATCTAGAGAGATCAAGTAAGTGGAAATTGTTGTACTCATTCTACTTACACTTTCTACTTAAAGTAATAGACATACTATAAATTTAAAAGACAAATATTGAGATACGTATAGCAAAGGATCAGCCAGACATAGGAAAGCCAAGAACAAATGAATATAGAATGACCAAAGACACAACAATATTCAGAAGTCCCTAAAAAGAAATAAGTAGATATTTTTATTACTACTCATGTGAAGTTAATTCATTATTGATTTTACACAGCCATCTATAGTTAGCTTTATTAAGCAACTAACTAGAAAATAATTTCAACTTCAGCATAATGGTCATGTTTATGAAGTCTTAAGTTATAGAATTTTTCAAAGTATATGCTACTTTAATATCACTGACTTAGAATAAACTTATTGATAGTCATGTGGATTGTTTCTACCTTTTGGTATTATGAATGCTAGATACTACTGCTATGAAGATTTGTTTACAAGTTTGGTGTGGACATGTGTTTTCACTACTCATGAGTGTATTCTTAGAGGTGGAATTGCTGGGTCATATGGTAACTCTATGTTTGACATTTTAAGGAAGGACCAGAGCATTTTTCATAGTGGCTGCACCATTTTTCATCCTTATAAGCTATGTATGAAGGTTACACCTTCTCTGAAATCTCAGCGAGACTTATCTGACTTTTTTTGTTTTAATGTATTTTTATTGACTTCAGAGAGGAAGGGAGAGGGAGAAATAGAAACATCAATGATGAGAGAGAATCACTGATAAGCTGCCTCCTACAGGCCCTATACTGGGGATCAATCCTGCACCCTGCACATGTGCACTTGGACAGAATCAAACCCGGGACCACTCAGTCTGCAGGTCGAGGCTCTATCCACTGAGCCAAAATGGCTAGGACTTATCTAAGTTTTTTTATTTATGCCATTGTGTGTCTGTTGCTATCTTATAGTGTTTTTTTATTTCAGTTATTTCTAATGACTTATGATTTTGAGCAACTTTTCACCTAATATTTTCCTTTTAATGGCATTTTGGAAAGAAAAAGATAAGCAAGTGAGTCTGATCTACTGTGTTTAAGTCATTATTATGGGTGACAGGAAAATTTTTTCTTCTAAATATTTGAAGACATATAGCAATGTCGACTGTAGTTTTTTACTTCTATACATGTAGCATGTTAGTATAGTTAGTATAGTAAGGAACAGCGATACTGTGCACTGGATTTACTCTGTAAGATTACTTCTTGTATGGAGTTGAGAGAAGAATTCACTCAAATGACTCCTCAGCGCTGACTAAAAGGCAGATCAGAACTGATTGCCAAAGCCTTAAAGCTCCATGCTGTTTACAGCTCCATGTGGTGCATGAGTATGTTCCACACGTGATGAATATCAAAGGAAAAAGGGAGCTTGAACATGGGCACATAGCATATGTCTGAAAAATAGATGACAAGATGTTTCAATAGGCTTTTCCTCTTTATTGTAAAAATGGGATGTATTACACATACCAAATGATAATTGTGAACGTTGGGTCAGAGAACATGGGAAGATATATTTTTCTACATGCTCTTATGCATGTGTAAGCATTTCTGTGTTAACAAGCTTTAAAGAAATAACAGATGTTGGGTACCTCATAAGGAGAGGAAGGGGGCAAACGGACACATGGCAAGGGGGCATCAGTCCATCAAGATGGGAATTTAGCTCTCTCACAATAAGGTGATTTCAGAGTGTCATTCCTTTGAGGTGGGAAGGAAACCTCTTTCCATAGAAAATATGAAAAGAGAAAGGAAGAATATGAAAGTGTGTTTTCTTTTAAGTGTTTTGTTAAAAAGTTCCCTTCTCGTGGCTTCTAGAATATCTGTTGAGCAAGTGGGGATGACCTCAGTTTGAGGAAATTGAGATTTGAAACAGATTTGGGAGGATTTGTAGAGATAATCGACTAAGGCAGTGGTCGGCAAACTCATTAGTCAACAGAACCAAATATCAACAGTACAACAATTGAAATTTCTTTTGAGAGCCAATTTTTTTAAACTTAAACTTCTTCTTTTTTTTTTTATATATTTTATTGATATTTTACGGAGAGGAAGAGAGAGGGATAGAGAGCTAGAAACATCGATGAGAGAGAAACATCGATCAGCTCCCTCCTGCACACCCCCCACCGGGGATGTGCCCGCAACCAAGGTACGTGCCCTTGACCGGAATCGAACCTGGGACCCTTCAGTCCGCAGGCCGATGCTCTATCCACTGAGCCAAACCGGTCTCGGCTAAACTTAAACTTCTTCTAACGCCACTTCTTCAAAATAGGCTTGCCCAGGCTGTGGTATTTTGTGGAAGAACCATACTCAATGGGCCAAAGAGCCGCATGTGACTCGCGGGCCGCAGTTTGCCGACCACTGGACTAAGGAAACAGGGAACTAAGCACCATTTGTTTTCTTCTCATGAGAGTAAGCATAAGATCATTATTTGTGGAATGAATGAATGACTTTCAGGCAGTTCCGGGGTACTATTAGAATCAATTGTGAGATCTAATCTAGTAGTGATCAGTTACTTATAGGGAAACATTTCTGGAAAAACACAGAGTTGAAATTTTGCCAGACAAGAAGGAATAAAGGGAACTAGAAGAGGCCAATTGTAGTGGAGCTTTTTAATGTTAGTCACTAGATAGACCATCTAATCTACCTTAGTAAGGCAAAGAAGCCAAGAGCTTCATGGATTGACAGGGAGTGAGTGGAAAAAATGGAGAACCTGGATATGAAAAATTAACAATGGGCATCTATGCTGGAAGGATATGAGATGAGGCTAAAGGGTCAAAGGCCAGACAATATTATTCCTGATGGCAGAGATGTTCCTGTAATAAGCTCTGTGTCAGTAACTGCAGCACTGGGGTAGATGTAAAGGACCCTAAGATGAGATGACAAAGGAACTGTAAGGCTGGGTTATTGGCTGTTGTCATATGGATGTTCGAGCCCTCTACTGCCTGCTCACCTCTTCAAGTTCCCTGACTCGGGCCCCATTCCACCTTTTTGTTCCTACTAGGAATTTCATAAAAATCTGCATTTTTGTGTAATACCTAGCTTTAGATATTATAAGGCCAATGACGTGACTCTGAACAAAAAGTCTCTAGTGTGATAGTGAGAGAGGGCTTTGGTGGACACTGGCTGTTGGTTGATTGTTGTTTTGCTTTTTTCTCTTTCCACTCAGGATTCACAAGGCTTAGTTGAAGAGCTCCTGCAGTGCTCATGAGGACGCTCATTCTATTTTTGTGTTTCAGTCTGTACAGGTGGATTTGCCTTCCCTCCAGACCACTATAATAAGGGTGGACACGTGTATAGATTTGCACCCCTCCCCCAAAATGCATTCCATGGAGGTCCATGATAGCCCTCAAATAACTGTAACACCTGTGCATAATCTAGAACTCACCTCTGGCGCATGACCTGTAGGTGTTCTGGGGAGATTCATTATAGCTCCACCAAAACCATATCAAAGGTGGCATGTCCATCCCTGATAGGTGAACTGTACACACTAAGGGCAAGACCCTCTATATTTCCATCAAGCATGGATGGAAGGAAGGCACCAAGATCACCTTTCCCAAACACAGGGATGCCATGCCTGATGCCATCCCTGCAAATACTGCTGTAGTGCTCAGGGAAAAGCCCATGCCTTTTGGTGCAAGGCTTCAGTGTGCTATGCGGTGCTCTGACCAGCCTCAGCAGGTGGAGTTTAGGTCACTTAGAGGAAAAGCTGGGAGCAAGGGAGTTCCCAGTGTGGGGCTGATGAGGCATAAAACTTTGTTTGACCAGCAAGGTTATTTGTTCCCCTCTTCATTTGTTCTTACTTTCTCAATCACTCTAAGGCATCTTTTCCTTACTTTCAGTTTTATTTGCCCTGGGAGGTAGGTAGCTGCCTGATTAACATTTTTATCACTGATAAGCTGAGTGATGCTTTTCATTAGGAAAAAAGAAAATCCCTCAGCCTGAAGAAATACCCAGAGCTCAGAGATGGGAACCACTTCCCCAAGGTGTCGTTCCAGAAGGCATACTTCGGTGTAAAGGTTAAAGTATGCTTCCCCAAAACATTAATGCGACCCACATGAAAGATTTTTAAATAGTGTCTATGCTGTTCCGACACTGTATCCAAACCAGCCCAATATCAACTACAGTAATATCCCCCCAAACACTCCCATTCAGTGTTCACCCACCTGTGGGATCCTCTGATCACTGACTTCTAAATAATGATTAAGCCACTGTCTCTTCTTCACTGACACTTTCTGAAAAATATACCCATCCTTGATCTTCTTCAGATGTGGAAGGCCTGTGTTCCCTACTGCTGTAAAGGACATAAAGCATTCCCTGAAGGGGAAGGTGTGGGCTGCTATCCATGTTCATTAAGGTTAAGCTATGAGGTAGGAGACAAGAGCCCATCTCCGCAAACCTCATCAGGGAGGAAGTGGGCTTTGGGGGAGGGCACATGATATCTCTTTCTCAACAAGAGCTCCAGGGAATGGTCACTTTTGAAAGCCAAAGGAAGCAATCAGTAGGAGCTGAACTTCCTCCTTTCTTTCCCTAAGCACAAGCCCTGAGAAACCCTAAACCCATGCCCCCAACTCAGGACACAGAGAAGACATCACTATTATTACAGAAACATTTTATTAGGCAAGTCAATATTCCCCACGAGGAAGGAATTATTTGGGGGCGGGAAATGTTTCCCCCTGGAAATGATAGAGAAGCATTTTATGTCTAAATTGTGGAGACCGATTTTTGAAAGCAGTGCCTCCAGCAGTGGTGAGAACAGCAGGAGGCCCCTTGGCAGCTTGAGGCCTGCAGGTGGGGCTTGGATGGGGCACAGTCCCCTTGAGGGATACAGATTGGGAGTGCTTCTGACATACTTGCTGGCCCTTTAATGCCCCAGCTTTTGAGCGGGATCTGTCCTCATTCCCAGTATGTCTAATACTTGTAGATCTCTGGTCATCAGAGATAGCTGCTTGGAGGCCAGACTTCATATTTGTCACGTTGTGGAAGGGAGCCCTGCAGTTTAAAGGACGCCCCTGCATGGGCTTTACCCTGGCCTGCACTGCTCCCTTCTGCACAGGTTTCCCAAACTGCGCTGCAGAGGGAAGGGGCTCTTGAGGGCAGGTGGTAACTCCTGCATGCTGACGCCCCCGTTTCTCTTCTGGGAACTTCCCAATGTCTGACATGACTCTGTGGACTTGCGCGGTCCCAGTAAAGACAGCTCTGCTTTTAACTGGGCCTCTGCTCTGTGCAGATGATATGTGCCTTCCCATTTCCTGAGTGCTTTCTTGCATTGACCATTTGATTGCAGGACGGAGCCTTTGAAAAAGGCTCTTCATTTTATTTAGGAAAAGGCTATCAGGAGGAGCCTGTCCCTTCTGTGACAGGCTGTGGAAAGACTTGCTCCCAAGCATGTCCTCTAAAGCTGTGTCCTGAGAAGGAAATCTCTTCCCTCCAGGTTGGGAAATTCTCAGTCGTGCATCTCCTGCACCAAGCTCTTCATATTTGGGGCCTCTACGCTTTGGGGAAGGGCACACGATATCTTTCTTTACTGCAGGTGGGAAATTCTGATCTTGGCAGGACCTTAATGCATTCCTGGGAAGCCAAGGTTCCTGCTGCTTCTCCATCCTGACTGTACTGTCCTCTGAATGGACATGCAACACCTGGTGAACTTCCCTGTTCACACAGGAGACATACTTGGCAGGAGTCAGGGAGGCTTTGTAAGTCAAGCTGTCTGAGTCATGGGACCTGTCCAGGGGTTGGCCTTGGGCCTGGCTATGCTTCCTGCTCTCCAACTTCAAGTTCATCTCAGCAATTAGTTGCTTTCTAAGTTCTGATAAGTTAGGAGCTGGATCTGATATTTTAGATGGTGGGATCTCAGTAGTCACAGTGGTGTCTCTGTTTTGCTTTTGGGATATTCCTGGCTTGCTGGTTGTTACAGACTGAAGAGCATAGAGCTCCTCAGCCCTGGCTATGTCCCTGGGCACGGTGGGCATGGAAGCAGGTTCTGCTTCATCCCTATTTGTGGCCTCTTGCATTTCAGTTCTGTCAGTAGAATTCACACTCTTATTCTTTGGTGCAGATTCTCTATTTGCTTGCCTTGCAGGCAGCTCTGAAGGTTGAATGTTGCCTGTCAGAGAATGACTCTGACTTGTTTTGCCATGGATGGTGTTTGTGACAGGCAGAGGAGGTGGTTTGGCTTCCAAAATTGTCTGAATTTCCTCTGAACGTCCTTGGTGGATCCCCTGTCCCTCCTTGTCCACAAGTGAGGTGGCAGGGAGATGAAGATTCAGGACGGGGGCTGAATTTTCTGTTCCCCCTTTTTCACTGTGAAGACCCAGAGGCATAAAGGCCCCAGATTCGGTGTTTACCTCAGAAATCTCTTTGGTTGAGGAGGAAGAGTGAGGATTGATCAAGGCATGCGAGGTAATGCCTTTTGATTTGAAGTCCTCTGTGGATTCAAGGACTTTGGCAGGGAGGCCCCCTAATGTCTTCACAGGCAAGTTGGTATCGTTGTCTTCCAGCATCTCTGGTGCACCCGCCTCAAGGAAGGAAGGCTCCTGGGACTTGTTCAGACAGTAGTCCCCACCCACTGATTGTGGCAGACTTCTCTGTTTAATTTCCCTGTTGGATTCTACAGAAAGTGTATGCTGGATAGAGTGCTGTGAACTCTGCACAGTCCCAGGTAGGTGACCCTCACTGATTTCCCCAAATTTTTTGCTCAGATGTACTTTCAGGAAACTTACCAGTTGTTTCTGATTTACATTCTGCCTTATCACTGTCTTCATATCAAAGTCATTTTCCACATCCTTATCTGAAGCACTGTCAGAGTCACTCAACAAACCTTTTGGATAACTAGCTAAGCTGTTTGTCTCGTCCTCAGACAGCTGAAACATTTCTGAGCCCTTCTTATAGAAGTTTGCTGATGGGGTGGCTCTATTTAGAATTTTACTATCCTGGGCCTTATACATAGAGATCCATGAGAGGCCATAGCAGCACTTTGGCTGAGGTATATCTGAGCAATCACACCTAGGCTTCATGAGTGACAGAGACTCATGGATCCTGCGAGGCAGGCCCCACCGGTGTTGGATGAGCCTCTTTCTAAGGTGATGCTCAAATTTCTTTCTAAACTCAACGCTGAGAGGAAACTCGAAATGATCAATGGAGATTGAAATATGGGCCTTGGAGGGCCCACAGTAAGGAGAGGTGGGAGCTGAAGGACAGCAGGCTTCCCAAGAACTTTGAACCAGAGACGGTAAACCCCACAAACCTTCCTGTTTCTTCTTTAACACATTCCATTCCAGTTCTTCAATATCAGATGAGGTGAGACATTCTGATTCATTCAGGGGTGTATGGCAATACACTCCACAGACTTTAGTCTGGTGTATGAGACCAGATGGTAGGATTGGGAGTGGGGATTGAAGGTGGACCAGGGGTTGGAGCTGAGTGAGAGGTAAGTAATGGCATAGCGGCAGAGTTTGAGGCAGAAGTTGAGGTTGGACCTTAGGCAAGGATGGAGGTAGGAAATAAGGAAGTCCTGGGGATTCTTGGCCTATAAAGGCATTTGAGATGCTATTGAAGATTGAATAGTCACCTGAGACATGGACATCAGAGAGCAGAGACTCACTGTGCAGAGATGGAAGACCCCAGAAAAGCTGGATAACTTCTTGCTTTAAATTGTCCTCCCAGGTCTTAGGATATGAGTGCTGCTCTACTGAGTCATGCTCATCAGGGCTGAGAAAAAAGAGTTGTGTAGGATCTGTAAATTTGGCTGCAGAGTCTTCCACAGAAGAGATCTTTGTAGAATGGATGTCAGGCAACTTTTGATGGAAATCATATTGTGTCAAGGTTGAAGAGAACAAGTGTTTGGTTTGGGGTGGGGAATGGTGTCCCGGAAATTCGGATTCTGAGGGAGAGGAATGCTCTAGAGGTAGAGTTTGACACGATGGTGAGGGTGACAGAAAATTACCCAAGGCAGTAACTGAGTTAGAGGAGCAAAGAGAAGGGGTTGGTGGGGAAGGCTCAGACAGAGGAGTTGGTATGAGTTTTCCTGGAGGGATTCCTGGGAAAGCAGAAGACTGATGGAATGAAGGCTCTGTCACAAGAGCTGTCACCGGAGCTGTGGAAACCACAGGGGACACAGATGGAGTAGAACCTTCCAGAGCCTTTGAGAAAAGCCGATTGATTTCAGCAGTTGCATTGTTACATGTGTCACAGGAGGGGTCTGGACATAAAAGTTGACGAAAGTGAATGGAATCATGATTCCGTCCCAGGGGGCTGCAGGAGACAGGAGGTAAAATGATGCAGCCAGGACCACAATAAAGAAAGGAGGACCTACTGGCCTGGTCAGGGTGGGGCCACCTGAAGCCTGCTGCCCCTACACATTGGTCCACATTCATGACTTCACAATGCACTCATCCCAAGGCATTCACTCACATTCCCGTTCCTATGGCAACCCCTCCCATGACTAGGGAAGGCTCCACTGAATCCCTAGAATAGCAAAGGTCAGGCACTAGATAGTTCAGGAAAAAGGAGAGAAGACTATTCACCTTTTCAGGAAAGAAATCAGCTCCCTTTCCTCCTCCACTTTGTTGTGGTAATATCTCGAATCTGGGAAACCAGGAGAGTGAGTTACATGTAATGAAGGTAGACATATAGGGAATACACAGGGGTCCTTTAATGGGAGACAATTGGGATATTAGACTCTGAAAGCCCCACGAATTATTAAATGAAGTAAAATGGTCAATGACATATCAATAAGGTTCCCATGTGTGTGTTGCTTAATTGATAAAGTAGTTTTATGCGCATTATCTCATTTGATGCTCAAAACCACTCTGTGAAGTAGAGAGGCCAATGGTCACAACAAATAAGATTCTGATCATCCTGAAGCCAAACTACTTTCTCAAAGTCAGGAGACAGAACTTCTGACTCTCAACATCTACTGTGCAACACCCATGGCCCGGGTCCTTCATTGCTTCTTACTCAGGGACAGCAGAGCAGGGAATCTGAGAAGTGTCTCAGGTTCTGTATTTTCATGAGCCTCTCCTCTGAAGGCTCTGATTCATGAGAGGGACTATCTACCAAGTGACATAGAGATCATGGCAAGGAGAGAGAAAGGATAGCCTTTGGGGAGCTCAGATGAAATAAGCAGAACCTTACCTTCCCGTGTCCCACCTTTCCTTCTCCTCTTGACTCTGCCCTGACGCTGAGAACAAAAAGGAAAGAGTGAGAGGTTGGGACTCATTTCTCTCCTCCTCTCCCTAGGAAACTCAGCATTTACTATCTAAGAATAATGGCTCTCTGAGCCAAAGGCATTTAATCTAATAGAACATTGTGTTCCTTTTACCAATTTTTAAAGTTTTAAAATGTATTAAATTTTTCTCCTTTGAAAAACTCCAAGAAGAATTTTGTCTTTGAGGTCCACACTTGATTTTCTCAGAGGTCCTCTGCTCAAAGAGGGCATATAATCTGAGGCCTACAGTTGCTTCTCTGTCCCCTCAGATAGGACCCAGTAACCTGACATGGTGCTCAGAGGCTCTCAGAGACTCAGCACTGATCAGCCCAACACAAAGCCTTGGTTAAGTGATGCCTGACAGGGCAGCATGACTCAGGATGAAGTGCTGGTTAACTCTGATGTCCTACAGAGATCCCCAAGTCTCTAAATAACTGGATCCAGGACAAGGGAATCACTATGCTTGGAGCCAGAAACCTGTCACCACACCCAGATGGTCTGTGAGCTTCATATGGAAGCCTGAGTCCTCCCTGAACCCCTAGCCCTGCCTGGTCTCTTCCCCTAGAAGAGTGATGTTTGTTCTCTCCTCAGATGTCCCATCTTCAGTGTCTGTCTGTCTCAACCAATGTCATTTAGAATGTGGAAATTGAAATAACAAGAAAGAACTCTGTTGAGGCTTGCTCAGGGTTCCTTACCTTCGGTGTATGTTCATTATTCCAGAAGGTTGGGATTAATGGAATTCCCATGAAGAAAATGAAAAAAAGGAACAAGCTCAACACCAAGATGGAAATTATTTTGAGGTCACTATATAAACATTCTGAGCAGAAGCTCAGATAAAACTCTAGTAGGCTATTCAGAAATAGACTGGGTCCCATTTTCTGAATCACAAAGCTGCTTGAAACCACTGAGCTCTGAGAGTGCAGACTCTTGATTTTATAGCCAGGCCTGCATCACAGAGCGCTGTGGAGTCACAAAGGGTTTCTGAGAGTGGGGGCAGGTACACCTTCAAGAGGGTGTGTCCACAGCCCCAAATTAGTGCTCTGCTTGTTTCACCTGTAACCCAGATATTAGCTGGGTCCCCTTTAATGTTGGAAACCTTGACTTTGGTCTCACCAGGTCCACTACCTTGCAAGTATGACATACTCTCTGGAAATTTTGCTTGTGCCTAGACATTTACACTGAGGATCATATACTGCATATCCTCAAATCCAACTTACACAAAGTCAGGTACAGAACTAAAAAGTGTTTTAGACTTCCTTAGTTTTTTGAATGTTTAATAGCAATTTTTTTTCAGTAAGTTATAAATGAATAATACCAGTTTAAAATATCATCCTCCCCCAGGAATACATCTCACATATTTTACATATATCCAACCCCTAAGTTCTGTTATAAAGCTCTCCACAGGACATTTCAGGCTGCCATGGAGGTGGCCGAGTTGCTGTGTGGCCGAGTGTGATCCCCACACAACCACACGACTTCTCAGTTGAGGTACATCCCCACACAGAAGTCTGGTCCCAGATATCAGACTGCACTTGGTTATATTGTCTATAAGAAGGAGTGTTTTCCAGAATCTCTGCTGGAATAACGTGCTGCTGTTTAAGGAGGCTCACTGGCTGTAAGTCATTAGTTTAGGACTCATATGTTTTCAGTTTCCTAGGGACAATCCTCAGTGCTCTCTCACTCCCATCCCTGTTACTATCCCTGGGCTGAGCCACATGCGTACAGCTGTTCTCAGGGTCCCCAAAAGGCAACTGGTTCAAATGAAAAGGATGTAGCCTCTCAGGGCTGTCAGCACCCCATTTACTTAGTGGTAGACAGAGTATGCTTACTTGTACTCATGTTGAGTCTCACTGAACTCTCACCATCGTGGGTCCACAGAATTTCTGTGCCTTGGGGCTTCCCAAATGCTGTATGTGAACGGAAAGGCAGGTACTGATGTAGCACGCAGCCCTACTGCTCATGCACATTCTCCATTGTCTCCTTGGTTTCACTGGCAAACCTGAATTTTAAGGTAAAATTGTTAAGAATCACAAAATGCTGGCAGTGCAGCATTAAACCCAGCACTGAGTGCTCCTGAGTGTGTCCCCTGAGTGACAGCACAGGTTGTATTCCTGTGACCTGATCTGTAGCTTCTTTCCTTGCCTTGATTCACACCATGATCTTATCACATTCCACTGTGTGAACTTGAGGGTGTCAATAAACCTCTTGGAACCTCAGCTTTCTCATTGGTAAGATAGGAATGCACAAAGTGCTTATTATCAGCTTTGGTATAAAGCGTTTGTTCTGTGTCTATCATAGAAATGGTCAACAGAAATATAATGTGAGTTAAGAAAGCCAGTCCCATATGTACTTTTAATTTTGTTACCAGTCACCTCTGTAGAGCTCATTCTGATTTTTTTCCTAGGTCTTTGCTCAAAAGTAACCAACACGTAAAGCCCTTCCCTGACTATCCTATCGCTCATCGGGAACATTCTAAGGTGGCCCCCATGATCTCCACCCCCAGGTGTACTGTCCTGAGCAGGTGGAAACTGTGATTCAATGGGATCCAATCCCCATGATTAGGTTATTTTTTAAAAAACTTTTTTTTAAAATATATTTTATTGATATTTTACAGAGAGGAAGGGAGAGAGATAGAGAGCTAGAAACATCGATGAGAGAGAAACATCGATCAGCTGCCTCCTGCACACCTCCAACCGGGGATGTGCCCGCAACCAATGTACATGCCCTTGACCGAATCAAACCTGGGACCCTTCAGTCCGCAGGCCGACGCTCTATCCACTGAACCAAACCGGTTTCGGCTGATTAGGTTATTAATACTTGACTCTGAATGGAGATTATCCTGGGTGGGCCTGACCCAATCAGAGTAGCCCTTAGAAGAGGAAGAAGCAGTTATAGTAATTTTCCTTCTGCCTCCATGAGTTCTACAGCTGCAGGAACTGAAATCTGCCAACAAACATCAGTCTCTGATTAACCCAGCCCTGCATGATTCTTTGACTTCAACCTTGTGAGGCTTCAGCAGAGAACCCAGTGAACGCTAGGCATTGATTCCTGACCTTGGAAAATGGGAGATGATGTTTGTGTGTCACTGTAAGCCACTAAGTTTGTGGTGATTTGCTATCAGCAATAGACAACTGATATGTCTAAAATACACTCTCTACCAGCATTCTCTGTTCCTCTTTCCTGTATTATTTTCCCTCAGAGCATTTTGCTACCTGAAGTTATATTATGCAGTTATTTCCTTGTTTAGTCTGACTGTCCCACTGGATTATAATCTCCACAAGGGAAGGGACTCCGGCTTGTTTACTACCGAATTCCCAGCTCCTTACAGCAGTGCTTGGCACACAACAGGCACTCAGGCCATATTTGTTGAATGAACTCATAAACAAACATGTGTGTGTTCCGTGTTTATGTAATTTAAAAACAATTCTTATAGGTGTACTTCAGTTCAAGCATACTTGGCCTGGGAATCTTAATTTATGTGTAAAAAAGAGTTTATTGTTGGTTCTTATTTTCTAAAAGAATATAAAGTACAAAACAACTCACCAAATATAAGACTTAAGTGCAACTTTTTAGGAGTAGATGTATTGCAAGGTATGCCTGGAGGTTTAACAGCCACATGGCAGTTTCTTTTAAGAAATGTTACTGTATTTTAACATCAAACATATGGGAGTAGGACAGAAGACAGATAACTTGTTGAAGGACATCTCAGTTAGAAAGTGTATTGAGTGGACTGAATGATCAAAGTGCTACCAATGCAATTTAATGGTTCACACCAATAAAATTACATTAAACATATTTCAGTGATGGCAGTGCCCAGAACAATGTAATGGGTTACTTAAAGTTGTTATAATGGTGAATAGCTTTGTGAATTAAAAGTTATATCCAAATGAAAATGGACAAAATAAACTTGCTAATACCCAGTGCTCTCCCCTAGGTGTTCATTTGTGATGCTCAGTGATACACTGGGACACTCATTTTCATTTATTTTTATGAGGAGCAATAGAACAGTTAAAACTACAAACAAGACAAAGAACACACATTTTCTCCCCTAAGGAGGTACTTCCCATTGCGGTGCAGCCAAGAGAGCTGTCTGCTAGGGAGGAGTCTCTTGGCATCATTGCCTTTGGCCTGGGGTGAGGACTCACAGGTGGGTGCCTTCTACTGGCCACACAGCTATGTCCCCTTCACCTCCTGCAGCGTGCCAGCAGCAGTGCCGTGACAGCACAGATTTGTCCTGAAATCCTGAGACATTTCTCACATAGGAGGTGGAGGTTTCAATGGAAACAGACAGTAGGGTGGTGAAAACCTGGGGAGCAGGGTAGATGTTGGGTGGAGAGGGATAAAGGAGGGCATCTGTAATACTGTCAACGATAAAATATGTATTTTAAAAAGCACAGATTTTGATATGTTGGCTTCATGTGTTACTTCCTGGGCTACCTTGTTTAGCCTGCAGCCATGAGGTGTAGGGGGCGCATGGAGTTCGTCGATATAAGGCAGCCCTGGGGTGGAGCAGAGCATCCGTGGAGCCCTGACTATGAACACTCGTTCCTCGTTCCATACATGATATAAAGTAGTTTCTTTTCCTCAGAAAAAAATAACCTCCTAGAAGAACAAAAGTGTCCTGCAAACTTTTAGGAAAACGGGAGTGTTGTCTTATCTGAGCAAAAACTTTTCTTTCATGAGCATCCAAGTAGTTCTCATCTGCAAGTGGAGATGAAGAAACCTGACAGACACTAGCTCAGCCAGGTGATCCAGGCTACCATTACCAGTGAAGGCATGTTGGTATATATACACTTGATATTATGTCATGATAGCAGCTTACTTTCTTCTGTGATCTTCCTCCAAAAATCTCATAATTCCAATCCAATCATAAGAAAAACAGCCAAGTCCCAAATAAGGTACATTCTACAGACTACCTCACCAAAAGGTGAGGTTTGTATACATACAAACACATATACACCTATATAAAAATACATATTTCCATACCAAAATTTATGTATATATGTATGTAGGTACATATGAATGTATCTACAGTATAATAATAAACCATAGGATTTTATTTTTGCTAAAGAATAGATAGTTGAATAAAGTTAACTAATAATAAAATATGCACAAATATTAAAGTTATGATAATTTTATATTAAAGAATGATTGGTAAAAAGTGATTTTAAAACAATTGGAATTTCTGTAATTTTGTTACATCCTTTGTTACAAGGTTATTATAATCCTCTCAATGATAACTCTCTAAAGCACCTATAATTTCTTTTATGCTAAACTAAGTTGTACACTTTTTATATTAATATTTTTGTACTTAAAAATTATGGCTGATTTTCACATCATTAAGGTCACATATTTTGCAAATAGTTATAAGCATGCCCTCTGTTCTATAGTTTTTACAGTGGAAAATCTACCCTAATAAAATTCATTTTCTTCAATAAAATAATGAGTGGTATATATCCCCTAGTCAAACTACTTTTGTATTAAATTAGAATCTTGCCCAAACCTGAAAAACATACCATAAATATTTTGTCAACCTTATACATAAAATACTTGCATGTGTGTGTGCACCCACACACTCACACATACTGAGAAAAAAAACAACTATTTTTTCTAGTTGTCTGTCTATGTTTCAAAGAGGTACTAAAATGGCACTATTTCTATCTTTAACTTGTCTTTTCTATTTGGAAATTGGTCACATAGGCAAGCAATTTCCTATGTGGCATATCCTAAAGCTACTAATACCATTTCCACATTTTGTTCCATAATATAATGCACTCTTCATAATGCTGATATTGATTCATAACATTAGACAACACCTGACCTTAATAAAAATAATAATTGCTACTAAATTTTAATTCAGTATATATGGCTACAATATACATTCTTTTAGAGCAATTACTTCATTGTTTGGGGAAGCAAACATATTTGAAATACAAATATTTTTAAGGACACTCTATGTTGTAAAATGAGTTGGCAGAAATATATTAAAGAAGAAAAACAATATTTTTAAAAATTACCTAAGTTAGCAGTTAATGGAGTCAGATTCATTTTAATATAAAACTTAAATATCATGAACTCTATTACCTTTTGCAAATGTTTGTTGTCATGAGAAATGTATATAATAAAAAATGAAAGTAGACTACTTGCTCCTGTTGTAACAGTCATAACAGTCATCAAATGACTGTGTGGTAAATTGAGGGTTGGTTGTTTCCTCTGAGCATGTCTTTGTTCATATAAACTATTATAAACCTACTTTAGCCCTGTATAGGCATGTACACTGGTTATTTCTTTCTGGCTCATAGTTTCAGAGAATCAAATAATCTATATAATAAAAACCTAATATGCTAAGTGTATGGTCAAACAATCAAAGCGTAATATGCTAATGAAGGCTAAGGCCGCTCAACCACTCGCTATGACGTGTATTGACCACCAGGGGGCAGACAGTTGACCAGTCGACCTGTCACTATGATGTGCACTGACCACCAGGGGGCAGATGCTCCAACTGGTAGGTTAACTTACTGCTGGGGTCCGGCCGATCGGGATTGAGCGAGAGGCTGGACATGCCCTCGTGCCCTTCTGCGGTCCCTCCCTGGCTGGCCAACCTTCTGTGTCCCTCCCCAGCCCCAATCGTACACCGATGGGGTCCTTCAGCCAGGCCTGCACCCTCTCGCAATCCGGGACTCCTTGGGGGATGTTGGAGAGCCGATTTTGGCCCAATCCTGCAGGCCAGTCTGAGGGACCCCAGTGGTGCATGAATTCGTGCACTGGGCCTCTAATCCGCTATATTTATACAGGATAGCTTTTGGAAAACTAAAGTGTCTTGATCTCTTTAGCGCTAATGAAAACATGTTATGGTACTTTCTCTCATCTCTAATTTGCTAAAAGGTGGTTGCAGTCCTCATTTTATGTAAGCATGAGGGCACATTCAGGCATTGTTTATCCACCTGTATCCCCAGTTCTTTACACATAGAGCAGAAACTCGGGTTCAGCAGTTATTTTTTAAAAAGAATAAAAATAGAACATTTCATTATGGGAGTCCTTAATATAGAGAGGTGACTTTCTTAATTTACCATCATAAAATACATCATTCAAACTTGTTTACTTTTCTTTGTTTAGCAACAGCCAGTGAGTTTAAGTTCTCTTATCTATATTCATGTGTCTCAGGGAACTCAAAGCATGTGTTCATAGGACTTTTAGACAATATTCTCTACAGAACAAACTAAGGGTAAATTGTCTATTTGACAATAGGGAATTGCCTGGTCTCAATGTCATCATTCTCTAAATGTTTGAACTTCATAGTTAATTTTTAAAAAAGAAATATGCTATAAAACAAAACCAAAAACAGAGCATATGACAGGTAATCTATAATAATAAAAGTGTCATATGCTAATTAGACGGGACGACCTTCCAGATGAAGCCAGGGCTGTGAGGGAAGCCTGGGTCCAAGGTGCCTGCTGGTGGCCAGAGGGAAGCCCGGGTTCTGGGTGCCAGTGGCTGGAGGGAAGCCTGGGTATGAGAGGGAATCTGGTGCCAGCAGCCAGGGGAAGGAAGGCCTACCCTTGCATGGATTTCATGCATCAGGCCTCTAGTAATTTTATAATTGCCATAAAACTCTTTCTCAGGACTATGTTGAATCTAACAAATTAGATGCCTGTTGTTTTATATTACTTTTTATTTCATAAAGGTAACTCTATCTAGCCAGGGCTTAAAAAGCTGAATAAAACAAAAAATAATAATAAATCCAAAAAGATCAAGATGATCTGCAAGTAATTTAATTGCCCTCTCAAGGAAGTGCCATCACTCTGTAAAGGAGGGTAACACAATTTAGATACCAAAAAATATACCATTACTATACCCATCTTCCAATCAAACGTAAGCAGACATGTAAATACTAATTATGTTTCATGACCAGGAGAAACATGGATCAAAAGAAATAGAGACAGAGTGGCAGAATTGATAGCACTGCCCATAAAAACTTAAAACAGCTATTAAAAATATATTCAAGGGCATGGTCGGTATGGCTCAATGGTTGAGCAACAACCCCTGGACCAGGAAGTCACAGTTTGATTCCTGGTCAGGGCACACACCTGGGTTTTGGGCTTGATCCCCAGTAGGGGGCCTTCAGGAGGCAGCTGAACAATTTAATATTAGAAAATAAAAAAAAGACGTCGTCGTTGATGTTTCTATCTCCTTCCCCCTCTCTCTCCTGTCTTTCTGAAATCAATAAAAACATACTACAAAATATGTTCAAGGTTTAAAGAAAGCCTGGATATAATGAAAATTTAAATAAAAATGTAATATAATATTAAAAGGACCAAAAGGAAAACCCTGTGAAAAATGAACCAAATAGAATTTTCTAAGAAGTTTCAGGGAGAATAAAATTCAAAAGGAATGACAACACCCAATGCTGGTGAGGGTGTGGAACACTAGAATTCTCACTGTCTACTAGTATTGTTGAGGTTATCAACTGGTTCAACAACTTTGGTGAGAGTTTAGTCTATTTCTTATAAAGCCAAGTATAAACTATGTTACCCAGAAATTCCTCTCCTTAGCATTTATTCAAGCAAAATAAACACATAGGTTTATTAAAAACTCGTACAAGAATGCTCACAAAATTTTTATTTATTGTTTCTAGAAACTGTAAATATACCAGGTGCCCATTGAAAGAAGAATGTATGAACAATGTGATTTTTTCATACACTCATGCATACAGCATCTGGGATTAATTTCTGAAATATTATGCTACATGTAAGAAGACCTATACAAAAGAGCAGGTATCATATGATTCCATTTATATTAAGTAGAGAGCAAACAAAATTAAGCCTTTGTGAAACAAAAGTTATAACAACAATTGCTTCTCTTGGGTACAGTAAGGGACCCTTGTGAAGGGCTAAAATGAAATTTCTTTGGGTAATAATGTTCTGTATTTTAATAGGGACTTGGGTTACCAGTACTATCCTTATAGTGGGCAAGCAACTCCATGCCTCAGTAGGCCCATTCTATGGAGTACCTTTAAAAAAAATTCTCTAGACACTATTTGTTTCTAGTTCCCATGGGTCCAGCAGTACCACCTGGGTAAAGTGAACCAAATCCCAATTTTCATCTGTGTGGACCCTCGTCCCTAGTTCTCCTTTATTGTACTGGGGGTAAGGAGCCAGAAATAAAAGAGGTTGAGTGGTATGCTTCCATATGCATCTATATATTAGACAAAGGGAAAATAAATCAAGAGTGGCAGAACCCAGACTAGTAATTGCCTGTGTGGCGGGAGTTGGATTGAGTACACTGTGGCACAGTGGAAACTTCTGGGCTTATGAACATGTTCGTAAAATAATTAAGGTGGTGGCTACGTGAATGTTGTATGCACTTGGCAAAACCCATCAAAATGCACAAGGAAACTGGTGTATCTTATTTATGTCATCTATATGACAACAAAATAGACATAACAATTAAAAAATAAGTGCTAAACATGATATAGACTTGAAGTCAAGATAGATTATATAGATCATATGAAGTTAGTCATAAAAGCTTACATATTAAAAATCTGTAGGTCTTGTTTTGTTGTGTTTGTTTCTTGGCAAGGGACTTCAAAAATGCCTCAAGTTTAACTTGGCCTTTGTGAATTCCTTGCTAGAAGCAGTATTCATCATCATTCATAGACCTCATTCTGGGGCTTAATCTTACTCATCAAAAGTGATCATCTTTCTGTCACTTGACATTAGTGCAAAGCTACAGAGTAAACCTTTGTGGAAAGTGTAGAAATTTCCCTGTTAATACAATGATGCACCTGATACGCATGGAGAATTTGATAATTAAAGCACATTACTTTTTTTTTTTCATTAGGACTTTGCTGCTTTTTCACAATCTGGTCAGGGTTCTCCCCAGCAAAGAGAATCCTTTGGCAACAAAATTTACAGTAGGAATATTTACATTTCCAGATAGCTAGCCTAAGAGCAATTAGATGAAATTAATTTCCATCAGTGTGCATGTTAGCGCATTGATCCCCCTTAAGTGAAAGTGAAAAACTGTCAAGGTCTATTGGAAATTTGCCTTTTAGGATTAGAAAAGCCAACATAGAAAAGGTAATGAATAATATCAGAAATTTAAAAAAAAATGCATAGCAAAGGATTTGCTAGAACTAGTGCAGAGAGAGACAGAAAGAGAGGCAATAATATTCATCCATTAGAGCTTTTATTGTTTTATACAACATCTCTTCATATCCTATAAAATTATGTAGAAATTGTAATTTATATTTTTGTATTTGGGGCATATTTATTTTATTATTACATTTTAATTTAACAAAAAGTCAGTTTTAAAAACATTATGGCTAACTATGGTCTCTTTAAAAGCTATTCTACAATAATTCTTTTTTTATATATAGCAACGAATAGTTGTATTATTGTTTCTCCTTCCATGTCCTCAAAGCAATTTCTATTATTTCCTTCTTGTTTTTTCAAAAGGATGATTCCCTCTCATGGCCACAAGCTGCATTCACAGCCAGCTGTTACCTTGGGTCTGCTTGGTTGAGCAGCAGAGATTGGAATTGCAAGGAGCTATCTTCTCTTTCCCTTTTTTTGTAGATTGCCCATAACTGCTGTTTACCAGAATGTAATCTTGACTTTCCCCTTCCTCTCAGACATCTACCTTGATCTATACACTGCAACCATAGGGCTGACAGCAAAACAAAGAAAGTAATAGTAAGAGTTAGTTCCAAATGCTAACAAATATTGAGATCAAAACAAGCAAAACACAGTGTTCGTTTGTTTCTTTGTTTGATTTTTTTCCCCAAAAGGCAACAGGCACTCCTGTCAGTCAGGAAAATTAAGTTTTATTTCCTGTCTTGCAAATTCCAATTGATTAAAAATTGAGATTAGAGAGCAATAAAACTGGAGCATATAATGAAATAGCCTAGGCTGGTTCAGGGAAGTGCTGACTCCCTATATACCGTCATTTATTTTCTTCTCCACTGCTTTAGACTCCAATGATATAATAGAAATAATACTCTTTGTGGGGAAACTATATGCATTTCTCGGAGTATAAATATTAACATATCATGCAAAAGTAATATAATACTTATAATTATTTACTAGTCCTGATATATGATCAGACAAATTAAAATGTTGTGTTTTTGGCTCTCAAAATTCTGAAATAAAAATATGGAATTACATCGAAAAGTCAAAGCATCTCAGGAATCATTATTTTCTTTTCTCTTATCTAAGCCTAAATATGAGTTTTTTTATTGGCAGTGAACGAAACATACTAGTGTGACAAACTCCACTTGAAGCCAGTGGGAAAATTGATTAGGCAAAAAAGTATTGCAAATTCCACACTGGAAACACTCTTTAAGAATTTCATGGTGATAAAAGCTTAAGCACCTTCAGAATTTTTCTTGGGGCTCAGAAACTTACTAAAATTCTAAGAATTTAGATGAGGAAAACAAATTATATATATATATATATATATATATATATATATATATATATATATATATTATCTGGGGTAAATTCTACATTCTCTCAGCAATTGTCCCTTGTTAATGGTCTTTTTGCTTATCAGTCTTGCTGTGCTTCCTAGCTTTCTTTTCATCAGCTAACTTAATCTTTCATTAGTCATAATATATGAGCTATTGCACTTGAACTGTCTCAATTTACTTCCATAAGGAGTTTTCTACTAAATCTTCTATATCTTTTCACACAGCAACAGCAACAAAAAACAAGTAAAACAAAACAAAACAAAAAGCCAAATTTTCATGGTTATCTCTGTTTATTATATACTAGTGGCCCAGTGCATGAATTCGTGCATGGGTAGGGTCCCTTGGCCTGGCTGGCAATCGGGGCTGATTGGTGCCATCTCATCCAGTCCCGATTGGGGCCAGCCAGCTGGGGGGAGGGACTGCTGGAGGTTGGCCAGGTGTGGGAGGTTGGCTGTGGGAGTGCACTGACCACCAGGGGGAAGCTCCTGCGTTGAGCGGCTGCCCTCTGATGGCCTGTGCGCATTATAGCTACCAGCTGGTCATTTGGTTGTCTGGTCATCCAGTCATAACAGTCATTCAGGCTTTTATATATATAGACTAGTGCCCCGGTGCACGAATTCGTGTACATTTAAAGGAAATTAATTAGAAGGTGGCCAGCAGGGTGGGGGATTGGGCAAGATGGAATAGACACACCCTGGAGCCAACTTCCCATCGTCCCTCCCCTGCCAGCTGCACCTGGGGCAGCGCCATGGCTCGAAGGGCATCTGCGGAGTGTGCGGGGTCCCTAGGGCAGGTGGGGTCCCTCAGCTTGGCCTGAGGGGATCGGGCCAGAACTGGTTCTCTGACATCCACTGAGGGGTCCTGGATTGCAAGAGGGAAGTTCTCGGGTGACGCATCCTAGATGTGGACTCCCTCCTCTATGGTTCCGGGTGCATCATCTGAGAAATGCCGCTGCCAAGTCACCGCAGCTCGGCAGCTCCTGCCTTTAGCATCTTCCCCTTGGTGGTCAGTGCATGTCACAGCTACCAGTCGGATGGTTGGATGGTCCCTTAGCCTTTTATATATTGCATATAGATAAACAATAGAATCATTATCTAATTGTTATCTTCATTGGGGAGTGTTATTATAAATATTAAAATACACAATTTTTAATGGAGTGTTTTGCAGTTTTGATTAGCTCTATGTCATATGAATTACATAATTTAAAAACAGGGCTACAGAATGTTGTTTTCTCAGGATTTCTTGTGAAGCAACCAAGTGCTAAGAATTTGAACATGGGTAAACTGGGAAATGGCTTACTTTAAATAAATGCCTTGTGGTAGTATAGATAAATATCAAAATCTGTAGGCCTTGGGCAGGGTGATGTATGGATTTAGAATTTTCCTGAGTTTGGAATTTCTCACTAATCAGAAAACAGTGAAAGGCAGTAACAACAGGAGCAGGAACACATATTTCACCCATTTCTTCTCTGGGAAACTATACCAAGTATCAACTCATTAAACATAACGAATGACTATGAAATAAATACAATTGCATACACACTTGGATTTGTCAATGGTATTTTGCTATCTAAAAGCAAGTATCCTATATAATAATAATGTAAGATGCAAATGGTCATTACACCGTGAAGCGTAATGATCGACCACGTAAGGACCAGATCACGGATCAGCAGGAGGGTGGGGCAGCGAGCTACAAGTGGGTGGCAGAGAGCTACAGGAGGGTGCAGAGCAGCAAGAAATGGGGAGGCTGGGGTCAGAGGGAGCTACAGGAGGCGGGGCAGTGGGTGGAGAGCTACAGGAGGGAGCAGGGCAGCAAGCTATGAGTGGGGGCTGAGGGAGGGAGTGGGGGGAGCTACAGGAGGGCAGCAGCGAGCTACTGGTAACCTACTGGCACACGGATTTGTGCGCAGGGCTACTAGTATAGTATAATAGCCACCATTTTATAGAAATTTTATCTCAGGGGGAAAAAAGAAAACCTAGGTGTTTCAATGTCTTTCAGAAATCTTGGTGCACGTAAGTAGCTTAAAGTGGTTTGTGAATTTAAGTACTTAAGAGTAGATAAGTAATAAACTGCCAGGAAGTTGTGAATTTGATATTTTACATGGCAGAGACATGGCAGATGCAATTTGGGTAAATGATCTTAGAATAGGAAGAATGTCCTGGATTAGATAATGGGCCAAGTCTAATAACATAAACCCTTTATGGCTATTATCAAAAAGACAAATATAGCAAGGATGTGGAGAAAAGGGAATACTTATACACTGTTGGTGGGAATATAAAACCGTGCAGCCACTGGGGATAATAGTATGGAGTTTCCTCAAAATATTAAAAGTAGAACACCCATAAAATCCAGCAATTCCAAATCAGGGTATTTATCCAAAGAAAATGAAAACACTATTTGGAAGAGATAAGTGCATGTTTATGTTCATTACAGCATTATATACAGTAGCCAATACATGGAAACAGCCTCAATGCCCTTTGATGGATGATTGAATAAATAAGAGGTGGTACATATACATAAGGGAATATTACTCAGCCATAATGGGAAATCTTGCCATTTGTGACAGCAAGGATAGACCTAGAGGATATTATGCTGTCAGTGGTCGGCAAACTCATTAGTCAACAGAGCCAAATTTCAACAGTACGATTGAAATTTCTTTTGAGAGCCAAATTTTTTAAACTTAAACTTCTAATGCCACTTCTTCAAAATAGACTCGCCCAGGCCATGGTATTTTGTGGAAGAGCCACACTTAAGGGGCCAAAGAGCTGCAGTTTGCCGACCACAGGCCTAGGCAATTGCTACATTTAAGGCAAAGAGCCGCATGTGGCTTACGAGCCGCAGTTTACTGACCACTGTGCTAAGTGAAATAAATCAGACATACAAATGCCATGTGATTTCGCTTCTATATGGAATATTAAAACAAAACAACGACAAAAACAGAATAGAAATAGACTCATAGATAAAGGAAACAAAGGAAAACAAAGTAGTGGTTACCAGAGAGGGGAGATGTTGGGGCGCAGGCAAAATAACTGAAGGATGTTAAGAGGTACAAGCTTCCAGTTGTAAAATAAATGAATCCTGAGGATGCAATGTACAGCATAGGAAATATAGTCAATAACGTTGTAATAACTTTGTATGGTGACAGATGGTAAGTAGACTTACGGTGGAGATCATTTTGTTATGTATATAAATATCAAATCACTGTGATCTACACCTGAAACTAATAGCATTTTGTATGTAAATTATCTGTCAATTTTTATAAAAGCAGCTGGAAATGGAGGAAATCAGTAAAATGCAGCAGAAAAGGAATCTGGGGAAACGCAGAAAACAGGGAAGTCAAGGAGAATCCACATCTGAGAGGGGTTATAGGTGTCATTGCTGGTTTGAGAAAGGAAGGGCCATATCCAAGGACTGGGTGGGTTCTCTAAGAGGTAAGGTCGGCCCCTGGCTAACAGCCAGAAAGAAAATGAGGATCTCTGTCCTTCACCTTCCGAGACCTGAGTTCTGTCAAAAACCTGAATGCTTTTGGAAGCACTTTTTCTCCCAAATCTTAAAGAAAGAAACGCAGCCCAGCCCACAGTTGGATTTTCATCTTGTGAAAACCAGAGCAAACAAACAAGATGAGTCTTATTGTGCTGAGACTCTTAACCCATGCAAATGATGAGCTAATAAAAGGGTATTGTTTTAATCCTCTACGTTTGTGGCAACTTTTGTGGCAGCAACAGAAAATTGGCATAGGAAGAGATATTTTAATTACTTTGTGGAATGCCATAAACACCCACTATAAAAGAAGCTATACTGTAAATATACCAAATGAAGTATTGTATGCTCATGTGCATTGAAAAAGATAAAAAATAACACAAAAGTAAAAGAAACAAAACAATGCAGGAGTTATTTCAGCTATAGTCCCTGGCGTGTACATAATTTGATGAATGTGTATAAAATACTTGACGCCTTGCTTTTATAACTATTTGGACAATGTGAACACCAAGTGCAAAGGGGATAGGAACAGGAGTAAGGAAATGCACTGTAACCTCTGGCAGGAGGAGGAGACCGCTACCCCACACAGCTCCTTGGCTGGTCTAATAATTAATTCCACATGTGAGATTAACAAGAGAAACAACCACATTCAAGTACTTATATTTATTTTATATTGACATATTTGGATTATTTCTATCATCCTCTTTTCTATCATCCTTTTTGCCATGCTTTTGTTATACTTTGAAAAGTCTATCTTTTGTACTGATTGAAGTGTGTGTTTTTTTGCTTTTTCATTCCATATCCTGTTACTGATTTGAAAGTTAAATATATTCTGAGTTGTTATCCCCAATAATCTAACTAACCTATATACTTAACTTTAATTAAAATGAATGAATAGCCCTAGCTGGTTTGGCTCAGTGAATAGAGTGTTGGCCTGAGGACTAAAGAGTCCCAGGTTCGATTCTGGTCAGAGGCACATGCCCAGGATGGGGGCTCGATCCCCAGTAGGGGGCGTGCAGGAGGCAGTCAATCAATGATTCTCTCATCATTGATGTATCTAGCTCTTTCTCCCTCTCCCTTCCTCTCTGAAATCAATGAAAATATATTTTTAAAAAATGAATTAATATATCTTTAAATAACTTCCCTACAAAAATAAACAGATGTTAAAAATAAGTGTTATCATTCCTATTTTACAGGTAAAGATTAGGCTGAAAGAGGTTCAGTGACTTGCACGCAGTTTGTAGATGGTAGAGATGGAGTTTGAGGCCAAATTTGTTTTAATTCCTAAGCATATAATTTTTTCCAATGTGTGTGTGTGTGTATGTGTGTGTGTGTGCACATGCATGGTTTGCATGTTTTACTTCCCAGGCATTACACTTTAGTGATACTTTCAAGACTGCTGGTAAAAATAATAGCTGCCCTATTGACTTCACACTTTGGTATAGAAAATAAACTAATATATATATATATTAGTGTTTGATATATATCAAACACTAATATGCAAATAGACCAAATGGCTGAACAACCGAACAACCAAACAACCGGTCACTATGATGTGCACTGACCACCAGGGGGCACGTGTGGAACATGGTGGACATTGGCCGTGGCAGGATGGTGGGGCAGGTGAGCGGAGCACCAGACCAAGGCAGGGCACTGGTCGCTGTCATCAGGGTGAGCCTCTGGTGGTTACTGAAAATTCTTTGCTCCCACGCGCCATGGTCCTGCCAGGTGCTCGTACCCACTGCTGGTGACGGCCCCACTTGCACCCGCTATTGGCATGGGAGCCACCACTCACACCCGCTGCCAGCCCTGATCCTTCAGAGCTTCTCCATTTCCCCCTGCTCCTGAAGGGCAATTGGGGCCAGCAACTGCCTCTCACACCTGCTGCCGGCAATAGCCCTGTGTGCACCCACAGCCAGTGCCAGAGCCGCTGCTTGCACCCGCTGCTGGTGCCCGGTGCTGGTCCATATTGTTCGGCACCGTCAGCAGGTGCAAGCAGTGGCTGTAGGCCCTGATCACCCCTGAGGGCTTCTCCACCTTCCCCTGCTCTTGAGGGGCGATCAGGGAGCATTTGCTGCTCGCACCCTCTGACAGCACTGGCCCTGCTTACACCCACTGCTGGCACTAACCCCAATCACTCCTCACTGTCAGTGGGTGCTAGCGGGGCCAGCGCCCTCAGCGCATGGGAGCGGGGCTGCTGGCAGACAGGGTACTGGGGAGCCATGGCAGGAGGGCCCGTCTGGGGTGTGGAGGATGGGCCGAGACCCGCCCCTGTGCCTGCTGCAGCCTTGAGGCCCACAGTTCCTTTCAAGGTGCACGAATTCATGCACTGGGCCCCTAGTGTATAATAATAAAACAATGTGAAATTTCAGATGTGTCTTATCATATATTGTTATTTTGATAGTCAGTATTGCATTTCTCATGAAGATATTGAAAAAATTCTAAGTTAACTAATTCTGTCTTCAATTTATTTGGGAAGATAACTTGAATATACTCCCACACATATGTCCAAGGATGGAAGGTCTAACTGAAATTTAAAGCACTCATTCAGCCATTACAGAATCGTGCTTTCTAATATTGCAAAGAAACCAGTGGGGTACTCACTGAATAGTAACCACCGAAAGCCCAAGCTCAAGACTGACTTTCATGCCTTTATTCTTTGTTAGACAAAGCCAGTCCTCGTGAGGGGCTAGGCTTATTTGTAATTCATTTGCTTGACCCAGATGGTGAAGTCTAAATGTAATTGCAATATCAGCCTAAATTACTCCATGCTGTTATGGGTGACTCACATGTGCTGTACTCTACAGAGTTAACAAGAATAAAGCAATACTTAGTTCAAACATTTCCCAAAGAAGTGAGCACATGGGGCACAATTTGGATCTGGATTCACAGAGAATGCTCATTAAAACCACTGAACATTTTGCACGAGTAAGGATTTTGGTATTAGGCCTGTGGTGTCCATGTTGCTATGGCAATAACTATTATGACTAGAGCTAATGCATTTCTGACCTACAGTGTTTAGTCACACTCACCCACCTCAAAGGAATGTAATCAAATTGATTAATTTTTGAAAAACCTTGCCAATTTAAAAATGCAATGTAAGAGCTAAATGTAATTTTTTCTTAAACGACTTTAAAAAAATATCTATGTTTTAGAATTCAATATAGCCACGGCTTCATTTATAATATCTTTGATACTAAGGCTTTTTTTGGTCTCCCTTTTAAAGAAGCATCTTCAAAAGATAGCTCCCCAATTTCTGGTCCTTTACTTATTTCAACTTAGCAGCAATACCTTTTGTGTCCCCTGCTTTTCTTTATTAGAAGAAAAATAAGAATACTCCTTTGAAAAATATAGTGGCTCATTCACTTTTATAGAGCAAGATAGAAAATTTAACACAATTGTCATTAAACATTACAGTTTTTATGTAATATATAAGTACAGTTCTTTATCCAAGAATAAACATTTTTTAAATAAATTATTGGTGACACTGGCAAGTCATATAATAAAGAACAATGTGTTTGGAACTTAAATGAAATGCCACTTTAATGAATAGGAATGAATGGAAATTAAACTGACAGAATATAGCATTTGGGTAAGCTCTAAGAGGTTTAATATCATTATATTTATACTTGAAAGTTGGTAGATATGACATTTGAACATTTTTTTGTTGTTGATCAGGTAAATTAACAATGATATTAGAAGTTTTCCTATTATTTTTATGAGGCATCAAAGATATCAGTACTAGTTTCCAAATTTATGGCCAGAAACCCAGAATAAATGTCATGGGTAGTCTATAGTAGTGGAAAATATTATTGAATCCTAAAAGACTGACATAAAGTGAATAAGAATATTTCGATTGTTAGCATGAGTTCAATGTCTAGCCAACATAATGCATTTGAGGAAATCACTTTGAATCAGTTTCCACAACTATATGATGAAGGTCATCTTAAGAGGCAGTCAATTGTACTGTCTACCTCTAAATTCAAGAGTTCCTTCTCATTGCATAAAGGAGAACAGTAGAGATTGAAATCAGAGGATTGGAAAAAGGATTCTAAGTACAAAGTAACATTCATGCTTAACTATGTCACTTAGTCACCAGATCATTTGCAAGCGCTGCTGGCAATGCATTTCCATTTGTGCAAAACGCTGCAAATGCTATTGCCACAGATCTCATGGGATACAAGAGTGGGGAGCTAATACTTATTTTAGTAGCATAAAAAAAACAAAAACAGTTGGATGTGATCAACATCCTTGGAAAAAAGTAAACTGGGTGATTTGACCATTCTGCCACTGTGGTTTTGCAAATTATAATTGTACTAGAGCCCTGGTGCATGACATTCATGCACTGGGGGGGAGGGGGGGGCCTTCAGCCCGGCCTGTGCCCTCTTGCAGTCAGGGTCCCCCAAGGTGTCCTTAGCACTGCCGCCACCACCACTGAGCTCGCCAGCTGTGAGCCCTGCTTCTGGCTGAGCAGCGCTTCCCCTGTGGAGCACACTGACCACCAGGGGGCAGCTCCTGCATTGAGTGTCTGTCCCCTGGTGGTCAGTGCGCATCATAGTGACCAGTTGTTCTGCCGTTCAGTCAATTTGCATTTTAGCCTTTTATTACATAGGATATTTGGAAATGAATCGTTAACAAATCATAACTTTTTATTTGTTTTAATAAGTTTGATTCAAATCCCTTAAGCATTCTATATAAAAAAAAAACATAAGATTCTGAAGGGGACAGAAAAAAGATAGGTTAATGACCTCAGGATCCAAGGAACAATACAGTGGCAAGTTCCCTGGGATTTCTTTCCGCCTCATATATCCCAAAGTTGGAGATGAAGTAGCTGGCAACTCAGAAACACTGCAGATAAAAAAGCCCCACAAAAGTGTGTTCCCTCTAGCTAAAGGATGAAGAAGGGGCAGCCCAACAGGACAGAAACCCTTAGTAAAAAATTGCTCATCTTCTGCATAATATAAAGCATTTAAAACAACAATAACCCAATAATTTAGCAAACACTTAAACTCATTAGTGACCATGTTTTAGTATACAATGATATTGTACATTATCAAGTACAAATTGTGATTTCCATTTATGCAGCAATGATTATGTATTATATAAAAATTTAATGATACTAAAAATATTGTCTTCACTGAGCCTAAAAGAGTACACTCTGGCATCTCAGAAAGGTTAAGCCTCTGGAAAAAGATGGGAAAGATGATAATAACAATCTACAATATATTTAAATGACATAAACAGCAAATAAAAACCTACTGGGGGGAAAGCTGAGGTGTAATTGCAGTGCACCCTACAGGTCCCTTCTGTGGACTTAAGCAAAATATGTTTGCCTCATGGCATCAGGCAGGTTGATTATAGCAGAGTTTTTGTTCAGACACTGAATTTTAGGAAAAAAATATGACAACTATTTTTATAGGGTTAATTTCAATAGCAAGAAGTAGATGTATTGGGGGAGATAGATCTGGTGATTATAATTTATTTCATCATTTTACCCGTAAGTATTATATCCTAAGTGAAAAATGGCTACCTGAATAGTTAATATCATCAAATGCATTTGCATTTCTGAGTCCTTGATATCTAACTTGGATTTCTAGAGATAATGTTTGACCAGGTAACTCAAACTAGTCATTTATCACGGGATGCCTTAAAGAGTGCAGTATGTTTATGGTAGAACTGAAAGATCTCTGAATCTACAGTCAGAAAAAAAAAATGGGTTCATTTTGTGACATAAGACTTCCAAATCTAGGAAAGTCTTTTAACTTCTTGGAGATTCCGCTTCTTTAATGCAAGTCAGTTCTGGAACTTTCAGATTTTTCATGATTACATAATGACATAAATTAGAAGTGCATTTTACACAACAAACTGCTGGCATTTTAAAAGAAGAAACACAATGAACTTCCAGTTACACATGAGATGTGAATTCAGTATTTTCCATACAGACTATACTTTTAGTCTTAAGCAGTAATGAATAGCAGGGATGGAGAAGGGATTTTTAACTAATCTAGAAAAAAGCATATATACCTACCATGTGTCTTGTTCGACAACATAAAAAGTGTTGCATTTACTTTACATGATTTTATAAATTTTAACTCCAGGAGTTAAATATTAGAAAGTTAACATGTCATAGCACTTTGATAAGCAGAGTTGCATACCAGAAAGTATAATTTGGTAAAGCAGAAGACTTTTCTATTTTTTTCAGTTTTCATACTAACCCCAAATCTCTCCAATCATGTGATGTTCTCTCTCTGAAATGAATACTAACAATGTTTAAACTAAAATCTAATCACATAACCAGATACATGTAAAGTTTTCTTAGATGAAAAAGCATTTACAAACTATATTATTTTAATCATGCTTTAGTTATCCAGATATCTTTTTCTGCTTTTCTTTAAAAGAAAATGAATTTACACTTGTATTATGCACATGCTCTAAAAATGAAAATTATGAAAACTCCAGTCAGTCAAGTACAACAGATATGACTTGTCAGAGTCCTGAAATCCCTCATAAAATTTACCCTGAGCTGGCAAGAGGGAGATTGCATGTCAGTACATGCAACTGATCTTTGAAGGTCATTCTCCCTGGTTTTGAGCATGATGACAGTTACATAGAATCACATTTTTCATATAAGGCTTTAAGAATGGAAGCAGACTAAAGACTCAGATCCATCATCCTCACAGGCTCATTCTTAATTGGAAATGCCTCTACATTGAAATTCAGAAGTTTCTTGATTACTCCTGGGCCAACAGCAGCACTAATGCACTGAACTAAAATTCTTCATTTATTTCATTCAAAACAACTCAGTATACATTATGGTCCAGCATGATGTCCTATCATTTAAAACAGAACAATAATTTCCACACAAAAAGCTAACACACAAGTATTTCAATGACTACCGTCTACTGCAATGGCTATTTTCTTATATAGAGTATTAAAGATCAGGGTACAATAGTTTCCACTTGAAGTAATGCTGGTTTTGGTATTAATCGAGTTGTCTAATTTATTTTTTTAATATTGGGTGAAAGTTATATCTTGATAACTAATCATGTATTATATTTTACTCATTTTGGGAGAGGGAGTGTCAAGAGACAAGCCAAAATAAAGTTATTTTGGGTAATCATAAATATTATTTGCCAGGTATTTTTATTATTCCTACCGCCCAGGTATAGTGTAGAATTGCTTTATCAATTCCCTTTTATTTCGATGTGGCAATAAGATTTGTTTTGGGCCATGATTTGTGAGTACAGTGGTCCATGTCATTTTAAGGTTGGGTATTGTAATTGTCAGTGTGAGACATTCCAGAGGACTCTTTTCTTTGCCACAGTGGTAGTTTCAGAATAAGATGTATATGTGAGTCCCAAACAAACACAAATAACGCGTAGTGTAACCATGAAAGCAAACTCTGTTTTAAAACCATGAGCTTTTGTGATTGTTTATATCTCAATGCAACGTAGCCTAGTATGGCACTGACTTAATAAAAAAGCACTACAATATGTAGCGTTGGCTTGGAGCAGTAAAGAATATTTTTTTGTTGGAAGACAGAAGAATAGTCATTTATGTTCTGCCGTTATTAAAAAATATTTGGTCAAAATGCCATCTGTGATAACATGGAGGGCACTTAATAGAGTCAATAAATTTCTACCTCTAAGAGAAGAGAATGGAAAGCATAAAGCTAATTGTATTGTATCGAATGTTGTTGACTGCACCTAAAAGGGAATTGCAAACTTTAGATGAGTTCTCCAGAGTTTAATGAAGAAAAAATACCCAATTTAAGAAATGTAAAGATAATAGAAGGAGTCTGGAAATTATGGACATTCTAGCTGGAAAGAGATAACAGCATCCAACTTCTAAAATCTTTGAGAAAGTTCAAATCAAGAATGTAATAGCCAGGTATACTGAAAGTTCAGGAGGATTATATAGGGACACGTATGACCCAAATTGGCTTAATGTTCTCTTAAGCTTGATTAAACTTTAGACATGTTTCTCATTCTTGGCCTTTTTAGAGCATTTGCTTTAGAAAACTTGAAATTGTAAAACGTTTTCTCTGCCTCTTTGAGATGTATATCTCCTTGCAACATTTTGTGATTTTTAGAACACAAGAATGTATTTTGCAAAGACTTGATAGTCATGACTTTGAGATGTAAAATTTGTCTTAAATAAACATAATTTTTGGTGGTTTAATATACCTCAAAGCTGGGGTACAAAAGAAATACAGGGCTTTTATACCCCAGTATCTGTGGAATAAAACAAGCCTAAATCCAGTAAGCACCAATTAGTAAGCAAAGATGGCCTAATTTGCCTTGCCAAACCTCCATCCTAAGCCCTCCAGAACAAGCCCTACTGCTTTTATTTTATTTTATTTTTTATTTATTTTTTTAAGATTTTTAAAAAATAAATCTTTATTCAGATTATTACAATTGTTTCTCCTTTTTCCCCCCATAGCTCCCCTCCACCCAGTTCCCACCCTACCTTCTGCCCTTACCTCCCCCACACTGTCCTCATCCATAGGTGTATGATTTTTGTCCAGTCTCTTCCTGAACCCCCCATACCCGTTTCCCCCTGAGAATTATCAGTCCAATCCCTTTCTATGCCCCTGATTCTGTTATATTCACCAGATTATTCTGTTCCTCAGGTTTTTAATTCACTTGATTTTTAGGTTCACTTGTTGATAGATATGTATTTGTTGTTCATAATTTTTATCTTTTTTCTTCTTCCTATTCTTTAAGAATACCTTTCAGCATTTCATATAATACTGGTTTGGTGGTGATGAACTCCTTTAGCTTTTTCTTATCTGTGAAGCTCTTTATCTGCCCTTCAATTCTGAATGATAGCTTTGCTGGGTAGAGTAATCTTGGTTGTAGGTTCTTGCTATTCATCACATTGAAAATTTCTTGCCACTCCCTTCTGGCCTGCATAGTTTCTGTTGAGAAATCAGCTGACAATCGTATGGGTGCTCCCTTGTAGGTAATTAACTGTTTTTCTCTTGCTGCTTTTAAGATTCTCTCTTTGTCTTTTGCTCTTGGCATTTTAATTATGATGTGTTTTGGTGTGGTCCTCTTTGGGTTCCTTTTGTTTGGGGTTCTGTGCACTTCCTGGACTTGTAAGTCTATTTGTTTCACCAGGTCAGGGAAGTTTTCTGTCATTATTTCTTCAAATAGGTTTTCAGTATCTTGTTCTCTCTCTTCTTCTGGCACCCCCATAATTCTGATGTTGGTACGCTTGAAGTTGTCCCAGGGGCTTCTTACACTATCTTCAACTTTTTGGATTTTTTTTTGCTTTTTGCTTTTTCGGTTGAGTGTTTTTTGCTTCTTTGTATTTCAATTCTTTGACTTGATTCTTGTGTTCCTCTAGTCTGTTGTTGGGTCTCTGTATAATATTTTTTATTTCAGTCAATGTATGTTTAATTTCTAGTTGGTCCTTTTTAATATCTTCGAGGGTCTCATTATATTTATTGGCCTTTTCTAGGATATTCTTGAAAAGCCTTATAACCGTGGTTTTGAATTCTATATCCAGTCGTTTGTTTTCCTCCATTTCTTTCGTTTGTGATCTGTTTCTTTGATGCCGCATTTTCATTGTTTCCCTGAGTTGGTAGGGTAGATTTGTGTGCTAGTTTCCTATATGGCCCAGTGGGTCGGCCTCCCCAGTTAACCTGAGGTGGACACTCTTGGTGCACCCCTTTGTGGACTGTGTGTACAGCCTTGTTGTAGTTAAGTCTTGATTGTTGTTGGTATCACTGGGAGGAATTGACCTCCAGGCCAGTTGGCTGTAAGGATCAGCTGTGTCTACGCTGGGAGAAGTTCGGTGCTGGAGACAGCCTTATAGGATTAGACTTGCCAAATTGCAATAGCCTCTGTGCTCAGCTTGGATGGGGTGGAGTCTCAGGGCGGAGCAGACAGTCTTGGCTTCCAGTCAACCTTGCCCTTGCGCGTGCACGCCCCCAGACCTCTGCCTTCCCCGGCTTCCAAGTCTCTGCCGGAGAATTCAGATTCCTTCCACAAGAGCGTGGGTCCCCAGGGGCTTGCCTGGAACTGGGGTTCAGTGCAATCAGAACTGGGGCTCAGTGCAGTCAGGAGCTTCTGACTCCCTTCCACTAGGGAAAGCCTGTGGCAACCTCCACAGCCTTTGTGTGCACTGGCAGGCGCGCGCCTCCAGTCCTCTGCCTTCCCCGGCTCCCGAGTCTCTGCCCAAGAGTCCAGATTCCCCCCACAAGAGCGTGGGTCCCCAGGGGCTTGCCTGGAACTGAGGTTCAGTGCAGTCAGAACTGGGGTTCAGTGCAGTCAGGAGCTTCCGACTCCCTTCTGCTAGGGAAAGCCTGTGGCAACCTCTGCAGCCTTTGTGCACACTGGCGCGCCGCCTCCAGACCTCTGCCCGCCGTGGCTCCCCTGGGTCTCCCCCAGGTTTCCGAGTCTTCAGGTGCTTTTCACGTTACCTGACAGTCCAGACTCCCCCTGTATGAGCCTGGGTCCACAAGGTTTCACCGGGACTGGGGTTTAGTGCAGTCAGAACTGGGGTTCAGTGCGGTCGGGGGCTTACTTCCCCCTTCTGCCAGAGAAAGTCAGCCAGGCTCTCAGCCGCCCTTCCTCTCTGCGCGCACAAAGACCCTTTGCCGTACCTCCAATTCTCTGTGAGCTTTTCTCTTTCCTTCTAGTTGTAGAATTTTCACTCAGCCAGCTTTCCTGTGGTTCTGGATGGTGTCTGTTCTGTCTTTTAGTTGTAGTTTTGAAATTGTTGTGCGAGGCAGCAGTTTAGGTGCTTACCTATGCCGCCATCTTGGTTTCTCCAGCCCTAGTGCTTTTAAAACTCTCCTACATTTTGTTTCAACAGAGTTGGTTCAGTTCAATTCCTCTACCCCATTGCAGTCATCTTGAATGAAGTCTTATTTGCCTGTTTAACTTGTCCAGTGCATTTTTGTTTTGACAACTAGACAAAATAACTAAGACAAGTAATCTGAGAAATTTAAGTTGGAAGATAAGATTTGAATTTTAAAAATTGTCAAAGAACTCTTCAGAAATTACACTGAAGAATAATTAGGTGATGTATTTATGTAAATTGACTAGCAGTATCAATCTTAAGAGAACCACGATTATACAGACATATTTAAAAATAGCCAATCAGTTATCTGGAGGTCTCTGATTGAACCAAAATCATGAGTGGTATACCAATAATAATTTAATGCATTTGCACCATGATGAAAATCTTTTTTTTTATATAAATAGTCTTATATCTTGTGTAGCCCCATAAAAATCACAAATTTAAACATCAGAAAGATAAAACCCATTTTGCAATTTCTCCATTTATTCTTTCAAGGAGAGTTCTATTGGATACAAGGATTCTAGGAGATGTCCTTAGTTATTATTGGTGATCCTGATGCAAAAAAAAATTATATTTGAACTTCATGTCCTACATGATGTTAGTATTTATAACGATAGATAGCAATTGAGCAGCCCTGCTTGCAGTTTTATTAGAGGTCTTTCACAGTAAGACCACATTTTTGTATTTGAGTCTCTTTTATTATATTTTAACTTTATTTTTATTTAACTTTTATTTTTATTAGCAGGTACTATTACAGATGGTCCTCATCACCCCCCCCCCTTTTGACCTCCTCCTCCTAGCTCCCAGCCCCCTTGCCTTGGCAAAGCTAAATTTTCCTTTTTATTATGGCCAAGTAGTATTCCTGTGTATAAATGTACCACAGCTTTTTTATCCACTCATCTACTGATGGGCACTTGGACTGTTTCCAGATTTTGGCTATTGTGAATAATGCTGCTATGAACATAGGAGTGCATATACATTTTTGAATTTTTGATATGAAATAGGAAGGCCACTAATAATTAGTGAGTGCTGAATTACACAGAGGGGAAAATAGTGGGCTGATGCCATAGCCTCTCCATCCTAAATTCACTCCTGCAATAACCCTGCTGAATGACATTTGCAGCAGGCAAGCTCTATTAGTGTAAAAGAATACTGGAGGGAGTCTTTATTATAAAGAGGGAATATTGATGTAGTGCAGCTCAGCTCCTTCCCTGTACAGGGCTTTTTGCAGATATGACAAATTATGGATTGGATAGGTTAGAAATTATATTCTAAGATTTTTATATATGTTGTCATTTTTCATTCATTTATTTTTACTTCTATTATATTTTACATGATAGTAGAGTTTATATTTAAAGTATCCAACTATTTATTGTGGAAATTTCTGAAGCAAAGTTGTTAATTGGAAGAGAAGAATTCTAATCCTAGGACTTGGACAATTTTGGCAACATGAGTGATAAGTAAATAATGTAGAATTTAAACTTACTTGCTGGCATGTAAAATTATGGAGTGGGATACTAGAAAGTGAATGCTGGTTTTTTAATAAAATAAAATAAATCAGTTTATGAATAACATGTCACATAGCCTAAAGAGGTTGTATATTAAACTGAAAAACAATAGCTTCTGTATCTGGATTAATGAATAAATAAATTTCACCGATAAATATTATGCTGTAGCATTAATGACATTTGCCTATGATGGGGAAATTAAAGAAAACATTGTCTGTCACAGAGAGCTGACTGCAGTAAAGCAAGGGCCAAGTCATATTTAAAGTTTTGTCTTTGTGTCTAAAAATAAATGTTCCGTGTTGGAGGAATGCTATTGACATTGATACTGGTGTTGCTCCATCAGTGGTTGTTTCCATGAGAGTGCTCCCCCGATTGTGAAGGTGGAAAAAAAGAAGCCAATGCATACAAACACACTGTTTTCCTCATAGAAAAGTGTTGGTTTTTAAATTCTTGTGAAAAAAAATAAAAAAAAATTCTGGAAGATGCTACAAAAATTATCTTCTTTATTAAACCAAGATTTGTTTATTTGACTGCTCAAAATTCTGTGCAAAAAACTGGAAAAAGAACCAATATGTTCTAGTGTATAGAAAAATTCAATAGCTTAACAAAAAAAGCTCCCAAAAGGAAATAGTAGGCAAAATGGACAATAGCATAAGTGAGAAATGAACTTTTTCATGTTAAGCTAGTGGGATTTGAAGGTTGCTTATTACAAAGGCATACTTAGCTCATTTGAATCTAAGTATCATGTAGTATGAAAAAGGATAAAACAGAAAATATGTATGGGCCATGTTTCTAGCAGAGTAGACCAATGGAACATGCTTTCAAACACAGAATAAAATATTATTTTAACCTCCCATGTATTCTTGGAACCCAGGATTTTAATTAAAAAATAAATTGTGCCCAGGCGGTATCGCTCAGTGGTTGAGCATCAACCTATGAACCAAAACCAGGAGGGCACATGCCCCAGTGGGGAGGGGGAGGCGTGCAGGAGGCAGCTGATCAATGATTTTCTCTCATCATTAATGTTTCTATCTTTCTCACCCTCTCCCTTACTCTCTCTGAAATCAAATTTAAAAAAGAAAAAATTAAATTGTATGTGTATCTAAGAGAACACTGGGGTAATAAGAGTAACTATAGTTTTCTTAAATGGTGATACATGTAAAGAAATTTAGAAGTATTCCCATGTGCCTTGATTACCTGATTAGAGACATTGTTGAGATGTGTTTCTGATGCAACATACTGATACGTTGGTAATACAATGGTCATTTGTTAATTTTTTCATTGCCTGTATTCAAATTTCCTTCTTAGTTTTTAGGAATACTCCATTTCATGACTATCCACCTTTTTTAAAAAATATTTTTTATTGATTTCAAAGAGGAAGGGAAAGAGAGAAACATCAATGCTGAGAGAATCATTGATTGACTGCTTCCTGCACGCCCCCCCCCCCAGATGGGGATCGAGCCCACAACCTGGAATCGAACCCAGGACCCTTCAGTCTGCAGGCTGACACTCTATACACTGAGCCAAACCAGTCAGGGTGAATATCCACCTTTGAAAATTGAAGTGTATGAGTCAAAACAAGAATTTTTTCTCTATATCTCCTGTAAGTCTTACAAAATGGGAACATTACTTATAGATTTGTCCAAATGTGATTTTTGTTAAGCAATTGATGAAAAGTAATTTTTAATAAAAATGGTGGGGATTATGGTATTAGATTTTCATTGGTAATATTATCTTCACATAATTGTGAGGTCCTGGCTAAACTTTGTTGTTCTTTATCTTCCTTTGGTTCCTGCTTAGTGGTAGGACCTGGTCCAGTTAATCAGCCAATCCTTTTGCTAACAACTAAGAACCCCAAACAATACAAGAAACATTAAAACTGTCTCTAAGAAAAACTAATGCTAGAGCTGTGCATAACAAAAAGAAATTCAGAAAGACATAAAAGAGTAGCTCTGAATGTTCACAGAAGCAGATTTCCTTAACCTCACCAAATGGCTCTAAAAATGACCTCTAATAGCTAGTTTATCAAAGTACAATAAAATCATGTAGTTTACTATACAAAGGCTATAATTATACACTGAGTCATACCCAGTTGTTTAAACACTCAGAGCTGACTGTGTTAACTCCCACAGGAAGACTGAAAATTCTTCAACTCCTTTCAGCATGCTGGCACACAGTGGAGGTGGACTCTAGCTTGATCTGTTTATTTTTAGTTATTATAACAGGCAGTGCATTTAAATTACATGTATTTGTTAGGATAATGTTAACTGCTGTAACAAACAAACCAAAAGTCTAACCTGGTTCAAACATGACAGAACTGTTGAAAGCATCAGACTTGGAACAGTAAGGAGGATGTGAAGGAGTGATAGCAATAGTGAACCCGATGCATGAGCAGAGAAATCCGGAAGAGACTGGGGCGTTAGGGGAAAAAAAGAGATTGTTGTTTCACATATCCTTGGAAGTTTCTTCAATCGTGCAAAGAGAGGTACATATCAGAACTCATGTTAATATTATGCTCCTTTGAAAGGAAACTAGTAGACTCCAGGGTAGTTGAATTCTTAGTGCAGTGGTCTAAGTGTAATTCATAAGTCTTCATAAATAACAGTCTTTTAAGGAGTGCTAATATCAGAGATGAAAGAATAAAACAAATATAAGCACAACATCCTTCCAGACGTCCTTCTAGACAACATTCCGGACGAAGCAGGAGCTGTGAGGGAAGCCTGGGTCCCAGGTGCCGGGGGGAAGCCAGTGTCGGCAGCCGGGGAAAGGAAGGCCTACTCTTGCATGAATCTCTTGCATCAAGCCTCTAATATCATATAAAGGCTGGCTGTTATGCAGGCATTATGTGGAAAGCTGATATTCTCTCCATATTTTCCTAGAGGAGAGGGAAATTGTAACCTCTTTCCAGAAGGGAGTATTGGAAGACTCGTATAGTATTGTACATGAATACTGTTGAAGAATAGAATAGTACTGAGAGAAGAATTCTGGTTGGCCCCTCTCTGCTCATGGCTTGCTCTGCCCCACAGATTGATACATAATTGTAGAAGTTGACAAAAGGCCCTGAGCTTGCATTGCTGAGATATGTTTCAATTCTCTGACTGGGAAAACCTGTCTGCAAATACTGTGGTTTCTCTCTGCCCTGTTCTCCATGCAGTAAGCACTGGGGAAGGAAGGCTAAGGAGGAAATGCTAAAATACCCTCCCATTTCACCTGGGGGCATTAAGAAAGATTGGGTAGCTTATTTTTCTTTGGATTCAAGCAAGATTCTGCAGTCTAGCTTTAAATGTAATTTAGCTGATCCTTGGCTATATATTTTTCATTTGGATTAGAAATGGTGAGGAAGAATTTATGATTACTTATCCTCAAACTCCTCCAAACCAGGGTATGAAATAATCCTATCTAATAAAAAGGGAATATGCTAATTGACTGTCACATCCTCACAAAGATGGCAGTGCCCACAGCCAATAAGGAGGGAATATGCTAATTGACTGCCATGCCCTAAAAAATGGTGGCACCCACAGCCACAAGATGGTGGCACCCAGTCTCCTCAGCCCCACTGGTGTGTGGCACGTCCAGGCCAGCCCCCAGGTGGGTCCGGCCACTCCGCGCGCCTGCCTCCAGAGCTTCCAGTCCCCTCAACCCCCAGCCGCACAGGGCCAGCCCAAGGCACAGGCAAGCCTAGGATGGTGGCTGCCCAGCTGCCCAGGGCCAGTCCGAGGTGCAGCAAGTTTCAGATATTGGCTGCCCAGCTGCCCAGGGCCGCCCGAGGCTCAGGTAACCAGGGCCGGCCAAGGCTGTGCTGCCGGCAGTGGCAGCAGCAGAGGTGTGATGGGGCATCACCTTCCCCTGATTGCCAGGTCGCCTCCCACCCCTGAGGGCTCCCGGACTGTGAGAGGGGGCAGGTTGGGCTGAGGGACCCCCACCCCGCTCTAGTGCATGAATTTTCATGCACCGGGCCTCTAGTAAAATATAAATGAGGATGGACTTTCTACTTTCATCTGATTCTAAAGCTTCCCTCTATTTCTGAGTAATATTGAGTTAATTTTATAATACATTTCTAGTTGCCTAAAACCCTTCATCTAAGAAACTCAAAATTGGTATGGAGAAAAGTTTCTTTTTAATGATAGGCTGAGAAAATTGCATAAGGCCTACTAGACTGAGAGAACAATGTAGTTGAATTATTATGCTGGCTCTTGCAGGCAAAGTTTCTCCTTCTTGTGTTAATAGAGTCTCTAATGAGAAGTATTAATCCCAATGTTTTGTTATACTATGCTCTACTATGTTATTTCTACTCCCCAGCAACTTTGTTTTATCATAGAGCGAAGTTAAAATTATATGATAGTAAAGAATAAATATATTTTTAAATAATTAGTATGACAGATTGTGCTTATGGAAGAAGATAGCTGTTTTCCCTTTTTGCCTTGGAGACAACCACAGCCCCCAACATCCAGAAGTTAAAGCATTAAAAACAGGTCTTTCATTTCATCTATCACACAGAATGAAAACTTGGTCCATCTACTCTTCACTCTCTTTCCAATTTTTGATTTTTCTATCTAAAAATTGGAACAATATCTAGAGTGTGAATTACAATAAAATTGAAAAGCAAGTGCTTTCTTTTACTCTATAGAAGCTCTGATTTTTATATGTACTATTATCTTATGTGATTTGCCCTAACCCTAAAGTCAATATTAAAATTCAAGATTTATTGAGATACCTTACTAGTTATGATGATTATTAGCTAACAAATAAAATTTATTGATATTAGTTATTGACTTGTCAAAGAGCATTATGAGAAAATTACTATCTTGGCATAAATCACATTGTCAGGAGTTGATCTGAGACTAAAATGATGAAATTATGTGATGCTATTAGCTAATAAAATAATTTCATATATTATGTTTTTATTTTAAATAACCTCTCCAACATGAGATACTTGCAAATATTCCAAAATTGCTTGCATTTCTATATTCTGTAATATGTTGGGACATATTTAATTGTATAATATAATCAATAAAATATTTTTTTTGTTAAGTATGTGTCTGTTAAAAGTTATACAGTACCTCATGGCTAGTTGTTCCCACTTATAACAATATCAAGACACATGTTGTAATAACTAAAGTTTTCTATTAGCTAAGGTCTAACATAAACTTTAAAAGAAATTTTTATATATAATTATGGTATGCCACACCACAAAAAGAATTAGCTAAATGGATCATAATATATTGAATGGAATTTGAAATGTATTTGGAGAGAATTTAATATTTGTCATCCCACCTAAGTACAGTCTCATTATTAAAAATAAGTACTAAAAAGTTTTATGTCAACATCAAAGAGAAAATAGTATGAAATAGTGAAATGTTCAATAAAATCCAAAGTTGATTTTAAAAGAAAAAAATGATAGTACCCTTTATTATTTAACTATGATAACACTGCTAATGTAGAAGGAAGCTGCTAGGTACAGGGTTGAGCACACCCTAGATTGATATTTGTTAGAAATGAATAATGTGCAAAATGAGAAATTTTAAAGCTACTTGGCATTTTAAATATGATCTCCAATATAAAAGAGCTCCACCCAGTATTTGAGAGGAAGATTAAGATTTTAGATTATGCCCAGAAGTTGGAATCAGACAAACCCAAGATTAAATATCATTCAATTTCATTAATTCAACAAGTACTTCCCAAGCATCACTACATATCACAAACCTGTAATAAATGTCAGTGACATAATTGTAAGGAAATCCAAGCAACTTTCTTGTTATTTATGCTATCTAAATGTAAGCTCCTCATAAATATATTAATTACATAATTAAAATAAAATATTATAATAATTTAGTATAAAAATGCTAAAATAGATATAGCTTTAATACATGACTATTAACGTATATCAAATTTTTCAAGTAAGAATGATGCTACTGATTTCACACTTCCTTGAGATCAAACACTTACAGAGTCACTTAGATTATAAGTAAACTGTGACAGCTTCCGTTAACACTCTTAAAAATGAACAGTTAAAAGTGAATACTAAAAAAAAAAATTACATGACTCCTCAAATCTCAGAGTAATTGATAGCAGGAAAAATACTAGCTTGATATGTATATGGATGTATCCATGCGTATAGGTATGTACACATGCATGGATAGGTACATAGATATATAACGGTTTTCCTACATTTCTGTTGTTTGGCACGTAAAATTTTGTTATGTAGTGGAAATCAGTAGCTAATATCTCCTAAATATCAGAGAAGTTCAGAAATTTAAACAAGATTACACAATACATACCCAGTAAATTGCAGAGTCAGTTGTTGAACATAATGCTAACCTGACTTAAACGTCCTGGAGTTTTTCTACTATGACACTCAAACACGAATGACAATTTTGGCATTTACTGACTCTGAAATGCTGGCTCTCACATGGATCCCACATTATGGAATGGTATCAAGTGGCTATAAGTAAAGTAAGCTACTGAAAATTACAGGATGATGCAGGCAGATCTTAAAAAAACACACCACAGTATCAGAAAAAAATCTGTTATAAAAAACTTCTGTATGCCTTTATTTAGTTAACTGTTTTCTTCTAAAGTCAAACTTTCCTATCACCAAGGAATTCTCTTGGAATACTGTGGAAATTAAATAAATGCCTTCCCACTCCCCCAATACAGGGAAACTCTGAAGGTCCATCCAGCTCTGAGCCCCCCCAATCAGTAGAAGTCTCTGAGACACTGGTTACACTGTTTTCCTTCTCGAAATGTGCCCTCAAATACATGTTAATCAGATATTAACTGAGTTTTCTGGGTTGTTGTTTTTTGTTTTTGTTTTTGAATCTGGCAAAAGACATTTTATTTAATTCAACAAATAAGAATCTGGAATTTATGAAGTACAGCAATACAAAAGAGAACCATAGTCCAGAGTTTATAGTGTGTGGGATTATAAGTAATTAAAAATAAAGTGCAACGATCATTACAAGAGGAAGAAATGTAATAAAATGAACAGAGAGATTTAATATAGACTAAGTAAAGGCTTCCCAGGATAAAGACAAAAGGCCATTAACACTGAGGAGATGCAAGGTAAGGAAAGGAAGTCTCCAAACAAAATGATATTCATGTTCAAAGACCCTGGGCAAGAAGGGAGTTTGACAAAAATTTGAGATCTGAGCCTCTGAGCCAGATCACTGAGGATAAGAATAAGAGTGTGTGTCTGTGTGTGTGTGTGTGTGTGTGTGTGTGTGTGTGTCTAGAAAACTAAATGAGCTAGTGTTAGGGACCTTGAAGTCATGTTAAAGATCTTGCTCTTAAAAGTAAAGAAAGGTGATTTAATCATTCTAAAAGTGTATAAAATATATTTTTTTTAAAAAAACAAAACACTACTCTAGCAAAGAGTTTAGAAAAATTAATGGTTGATATAATTGATCAGTTCAAATTTTATTGCTTCTTAACTATTTGGGGGAGAAATAGATTTGTGTGGTTTAAATTAAAACTGAACATGGAGAAGACAATGTGTATGTGAAAAGCATGCAGAAGGAAAATGGATAGGCTGTACTCATTGTTTATACTGGGAACATCAACAAGAGGGCAGCCTTGAATGTGAGTCATAGATTTCTATCAGAGACAATGGAAGAAGTGATAAAGCCTTGGTATGTTTGAAAGTATGTTTAGTTTTAAGTATCATGAGTTTGTATTTAGTCACATTTGAGACACCTGAGACGAGTTGCAAATTTAGTTCCAGGGAGCAAACAATAAGGCAGAGATTAGTACACAGGTTTATGCCTGGAATGCTCTTGGAATGATAACCTTTGTTAGGGAAGGAAGTAAGATTTGATAGAGGAAAAATTGGCCTGTGGTGATACAACCTCAGTGAAGGCCACAGAACACAGCATAGGGGGCTCAGAGCTGGATGGACCTTCGGAGTTTCCCTGTATTGGGGGAGTGGGAAGGCATTTATTTAATTTCCACAGTATTCCTTGAGAATTCTGTCATTTCACCTCATTTAGTATTGGCATAGCATCCAGGAATACTTGGAACTTCTACTTCCTTTGAATATCTTTGGATTTTTGGTTATAATCAAGCCCCAAACTTTGTTTTTGGCCTTCTTTCCTTCAGGTTCCAGATAATAGCCTCTTTATTTACTACACTGGAAGCCTTCTGGCTTTAATATTTAGCTTTCAACAGCTGTTTAATCACTCTCACCCTTTAATTACCTTTTTCCAAAGCCTCAGCTGTCAGTCAAGCTTAGTAACCACCACCAAATTCTCCTGTCTGTTAAGTATGATTTCCCTGATATTTCTCAAATGCTTGAAACATCACAGCAGATAGTGACTTCTCCTTCATCAGGATATCCCAGTTCATCACGAAGTAATGTGTTAGCAATCGCCCTGCCATCTGGGCCAGAGACTCTCTGAGCTTGTCTTATTGCCAGCGAAGGTTTCTTAACTGCCAGCTTCACTGGGCGAGGTGAGATACAGCTCAGAATCAGATCGTAGGATCTATTTATTTATTTTGTTTGTTTTGTTTTTTAAATATATTTTTATTGATTTCAGAGAGGAACAAGAGGGATAGAGAGAGAGAAACATCAATGACGAGAGAGAATCATTGACCAGCTTCCTCCTGCACGCCCCACATTGGGGATCGAGCCCACAACTTGGGGGTGTGCCCCGACCGGGAATCAAACCATGACCTCCTGGTTCTTAGGTCAAAGCTCAACCACTGAGCAATGCCGGCTGGGGAAGGATCCGCTTTACTGGACCACATCTGGTACCAATTGCCACAGATTGTGCTCCACAAGAAGCAAGCTCTGCGACCAAGAACCACCTGTAGAAGGTAAAGAAAACAAGCAGGATTGGGCAGAGAGTTGTTCTGTGGTGCAGCCTCAGAAGAACTCAACCAACCCGTCAGGTGCTGGGCTCTTACAGTTATCCCACGTAGGCATACTTTGGAGATATTTCAGGTTTCAGCCACAGGCCACCGCCATATAGTGAGTCATAATGTTTTTGTTGGTGGAGGGTCTTGCCTTATTTGTAAAAAAGCAACATCTGTGAAGCGCAGTGAGTCAAAGAGCAATGAAACGAGGTATGTCTGTACCAGGTTAGAGTCCTGGGCCCTATGCTCCGTATTACAAGTGATTTCATGTGAGCTATGCTGAAGAGGTGGAATGGACTTGGGAGTGATGGCTTTCTGCTGAATCAATGCGTAAAAAGAGTGGCAGTTGAAAGTTATTTGCTGGAAGGTTCTTAGGAAAAGAAGCCTCTCAGCCCTGAAGGGGAAACTGGCAGGAGATTGGAGTGCTCGTTGTAACAGCTCAGACAAGTTGGACGGGACAGAGGCTCTATGGATATGGAATATCCGGAGGGGCGTCTGTGCTGGGGGTCAATGTAAGATATCTGTGTACATGTGTGAGTGAATTTATGACCGTGGTAAAACTACTTAGGAAAGGAGTATACTCTTCGGAATAAAGGGCCTCACACTAGGACTCAGGGAAACCAACAAATCAAGGGTGAATTTGCAAAGGAGATTCCAAAGAGAAGTTTAAAATTATTCTACGTGAATTCAGAGATTTTTCTTCTTAATATTATGTCTCCATTTCCTTGATGCTATTATCGTTCAACTGTTTTGAATTATGTGGGCAGGCACTTAATTATTTGGGACTCACAGAACTTTAAAAACAGAAAAAAGAAATGTTACATTTACGTGGGTGGGGAGGAAAATAAAGCTTCATTTTGAAAGAACTTGAATAAATTTAAAAGGTAGAAGGATCATTGGAATAGAGAATTAGTGTAGTGTATGTCAGTGACTTGGGATCAGAGTTAGTTCACAAGATCTTTATTCAACTAGGAGAGAAAGACAGAAAAAGTGGATTAACATTACTGTGACATAGAGTCTGTTGTTGCTTGTAATAGTCATCCTTAAAATGATATATGAATGCAAGCCTTTCAAACTCATTTTGAATCTTCTGGTTTCTTTAGAACAAGTGAATTCAGGTCTTATAAAGTTCAGAATGAACTGGAATCACTATTGGTGCTATTTCAGATTTAAGTAAAAATACAAGTGAATAATTCCAGTTTGAAGCATACGAATGCATTCTTATTTCACAACATTATGTAACTAGTTTTGGAATTAAGGACATGATATTCTTATCAGATGAATCGAATAAAGATTTGATGGACATTGTAAGAAGTTGTGGTTTGTTTTGCAATATCCGTTATATGTCATATATATATCTTGCATATAGAATTTATTTTAATTTTATTGTATATTATATTATATAATATATATGGATTTATATTTTGAGATAATTATATATTGGCATGCATTTATATGAATTAATACAGAGAGGTCTAATTGCTGATATACATTTTATCCAATAGTCTGCTATCTACCTTTCACCCCAGTTTTCTCAATGCTAGGATCTTGCATAACTATAGAACAGTAATATCAAGATTATCCACTCACCTAATTCAGATTTAATCAGTAAAGCTCACACTCAGAATATTTGTTAATGCAGGGCATACAATTCCTTAATACATAGATCAATAGTCAGATTGATGATGCCTATTGGAGAGAATTTTGCCTACCACTTATGCTTATATAACCTCCTTTCACATATTTGGACACTGTTAGCTGTCACTGAACAAAATTCTTTGCAGAATTATTACCTTATAGCAACTAAATATATGGAATAAAAGTGTTTTTGTGCATTATTGATATTGTACTTGTTTATACATAGTAATTATGTATTACTCACTTAAAAGATTGTGTAGAATATAAGTACAAATTTCTGTTCTAAACAGAGGGAGAAAAGACATATGATTCACAAGAAAAAGTAATCTAGACATTACTGAGTCATTTCAGATTTACAAATACGATGTTTTTAAAAGCAAAAATATATAAATCAGAAGAAAAACATTACTCTCTCCTACTTAAGTTGTTATTTTGCATAACTTCTGATAAAATATCTAAGTTTTAATGATCTTATGGAAAAAAGTGTTTTCCTTAAATAAAAACATACAACAGGACTGATTCTCTCGTCCTCTTGATTTTTTCAAAGGAATAGATTATTTTGCTACTGCTGAGCTGAGGCTAAAAGTAGTATATCTAAAAACAGTGTGAAATTCAACTGTTCATTTGAATGAAATATGAGTTTTGGTGTTAACTTCAAGTTGAGAAAAAGGCATGGTATTATTATATAAATCAGAATGTTATTTGTTTTTTAAATTTATTTTCTCTTATTATTTCTGATTGAGATAAGCTGCTAGAGAAAAAAAGTAAAAATTAGTCCAAATTAAATGTGTTTAACATTGAATTCTGGTGAATTCATAATAGATTTTTTTTTTACCTTGACAGATAAACAAATGCTTCAATAAAATAGATATCAATAACAGGTGCCTGTATAGTGGCAGGAGTTGGTTGCAAACACACACCCAGTGCTGGGGTCAAGGCAAGCAGCAAAGGCTGGGACTGTGTACACACTGGCAGCTGTGGCAGCTTTGGTTGTCAGCATACGTTAGTGTGTCTGCTGGTCCTCACCAGAGGTGAACAGCAGTGGAGGCCAGTGATGGGGGTCATGCTGGGAGTGTGCAGTATACCTGGAGGGGCTGGCTGCACGTGGTAGTCAGCTGTAGCATTCTCGACTGGCATCTTGCACTCACACAGCTTCAGAGGTCTGGCATGACTGCCTGTATGGCTCCTGGTCTCTAGCAGAGGAGAGGAGGAAGTTGCTGGAAGGAATTCAGGTGGTTTGCAAGAGCAAACATAAAGACTGAGGGGAGGGGTGTGTGTGTGTGAAGACTGGTTTAATCTGCAGGAATCTGGGGGTGATTGTGCTGGCTGTTGGTGCCTTCAGTGACGAACGCTACTTGAGTTGTCTGCAGAGCAGCCCCTGGGAACTGTGTTATTCCTGCTGCTTGGCTGATACTGGGAGCCCCTGCTGTTCTTCCTCAGACTTAGCAGTATCCACAGGTCCAGTTTTGCTGGTCTCTGGATGAGTGAAAGTGAAGAGGGGTGAGGGGGATTCTCTCTAGCTGGGAAGTTCCCTCTTGGCTCTGAGTAATGCCTGCTTGGATGATGGGATGACTGATGCAAACAAAATAAAGCTGTTCTTCCTTCTCTTTTTGTGCAGTTCTTCTCATGTTTTTGTTCCACTGAGTTGCTTGTGATTTAAATGGATTCCAGAGTTTCCTGAGAGCTGGTTTTGTTCATGTTTAGCTGACTAATTGTTGATCTCTGTGCGGGCATGGGGCTGGGTTTCCTATTCCAAGGTCTTGGTGATATCATTCCTCTCCTTTTCATAATCACTTCTACCTCCTTCCCATCCCCAACCCTTTATCAATCCTGACACCACTGATCTGTTTTCAATTTCTATAATTGTGTTATTTTAAGAAAGTTCTATAAATGGAATAATATTTTGAAATTTTTTTTCATTCAGCATAATTCCTTTAAAGATTTATCCAAATTCTGGAACGTGTGGACAGTTTGTTCCGCTCTATTTTAGAGTAATATGGATGAACTGCAGCTTTTAATTTAGCCCTTCACTCATTTAATGATGTCTAGGGTGTTTTCAGTGTTTGACTATTATGAATAAACTTCTATGAATATTTGTGTATAGACTTTTGTGTGAATATAAGTTTTCATTTCTCTGGGATATATACTAATTGTGTGCTTAGTTTTATGAGAAACTGTCCAACTATTTTCCAGAGCATCTGTGACACTTTGCATTCCCATCAGCAGTATGTATAGATGATCCCGTTTCTCCATATTCTTGCAAGCATTTGGTATTGTCACTATATTTTATTTTAGCCATTCTGATAGGTGTATTGATTTCTCATTGTGCTTATATTTTGCATGTCTCTAATGACTAATGATGCTAAAGACCTTTTCATGTGTTTATATGCCATATTCTCTTAGGTAAAATGTCACTTTATGCCCTTTGCTCATTTTTTTCCATTATTTTATTATTCATTTCCTATTTGTTTCCAGTGTTTCCAATTTCTGCTTTTTTTTTTCTTGCTTTCCTCTGAATTACATGAGCATTTTTTAGTATTTCATGACAAGCAAATTGCAATATTTTTTTTAAATTACTACGTATAGTTTTCCTAGTGGAGATATATATATATATATATATATATATATATATATATATATACACATTTACATGTACATTTTATATGTAAAGTATATATGTAGTTATACATACTGTATATACACATACATACTTAAGATAGCCTATTGCTATCATTTTACCACTTCCAGTGACATGTGAAAACATTATTTCTATTTTGGTCCCTTTAGCTTTGCCAATTTTTAAAGATCATTGTTTTGAGTATCAGTTATTATTATTTTATTTATATTGTCAAATATTTAGAAACATGATGTAAGTAAGAAAAGCCCTATCCTGATTAAGTGTATGGGCAAATGGCTGGGAAAACAAAAGCAAATATTAAAAAATAAAAGCAAAAAAAATAGCTCATCTTTCTCAGTGATTAGGACATACCAGAGAATCTTTGGTTCAATTCTGGTCAAGGGCACTTACCTGGGTTGCAAGTTCGACCACTGGCCCTGGTCAGGGTGCATGCAGGAGGCAACCTATCGATGTGTCTGTCTCACATTGATGTTCCTCTCTCTTTCTCTTTCCAATCTCTCTCTTTCTCCCCCTTCTACTCTCCCTTCCATTCTCTCTAAAAATCAATAAAAAATATATCCTTGGATGAGGATTACAAAAAAAAAAAAGCAAATATGGGAGAGTTAGTAAGATAGATTTAAATACAGGTATAGGAAGATAGGAAGTTATAATAGTGTGTTAACCTATTTTTTAGTCAGATGAGATCTTTATTAGAAGTGATACTCAACCTAAATTCTGAAGAATGAATAGGTATTGCATGCTTAGTTATGAATAAAGAGTTTCTGGCAAGAAAAGGAATAAGACACAGAGCAGAAGGATGAAGTGTTTGAAGATAGTAACTATGATTATAAAACAGAGGCAAGGGAGAAAAAATACGGCATGTGATTTAAAATAGGGAGAGCTATATGTCTGAGAGCTGTGAACCATAACAAGAAAATAGACATAATAAGAAGGAAATCCCTCCATTACATTTCAGTATTGTTGATACTCTAAAAATAGTAAAACTTAGAAAACAAAATGAGAAGAAAAGTTTTTATTGTGAAAAACACAAAAGTATGCTTGAATGTTATTTACTTATTTGTTTATTTATTTATTTGTAAGACTTTTATTTTTGGTAGAGCAGTTTAAGGTTTACCAAAAAAAAAGAGGGAGGTACACAGATTTTTCTATATATGCCCTGTTCCCACACATGCTGAGCCTCCCCCATTATCAACATCACTTACCAGAATGGTACATTTTTTACAAAAGATGAATTTGCATGGACACATTAAAATCACTCAAAGACAAAGGTTGCCTTAGGGTTTACTTTTGGTGTTGCAAATTCTATGATTTAGACCAGTGGTCGACAAACTCATTAGTCAACAGAGCCAAATATCAACAGTACAACGATTGAAATTTCTTTTGAGACCCAAAACCGACTTCTGCGCATGGGCCACGAAGTTTCAATCGCACTGTACGTGCGCACCCGCACGTGGTATTTTGTGGAAGAGCCACACTCAAGGGGCCAAAGAGCAGCATGTGGCTCGCGAGCCATAGTTTGCCGTCCACTGATTTAGACAAATGTTTAATGAAATATATCCATAATTATAATATCATACAGAGTATTTTCACTGCTCTAAAAATACTCTTTGCTCTATTCATCTCTCCCCACCTTTACCCCTTCATAGTTTTACCTTCCAGAATGTCATATAGTTGGAATCATGCAGTATGTAGTCTTTCAGATTGGTTTCTTTCACTTACCAATATCCTTTCAGGGTCCCCTTGTCTTTTCAGGGCTTGACAACTCATTTCTTTTAGCACCAAATAATAGTTTAATTTATGGATGTACTACAGTGCATTTATCAACTCACCCCTGAAGGACATCACTTTCCAATCTCAGTTGGGGCAATTCTAAATGAAGTTGTTATAAACATCATGTGCAGGCTTTTGTGTGGATACAAGTTTTCAACTTCTTTGGATAAATACTAAGAAGCATGATTGCTGAATCATGTTGTAAGAGTATGTTTAGCTTTGTAAGAAACGGCCAAACTGCCTTACAAAGTGGCTGTGTCATTTAGCATTTCTACCAACAAAGAGGCAAAGTTCCTGTTGTATCATATGCTCACCAGCGTTTGTTATTGTCCCTGTTCTGGATGTCAGCCATTCTGATAGTTGTGCAGGTGTATCTTATTCTTGATTTAATTTGCAGGACCTGATATATGACGTGGAGCATGTTTTCATCTGCGCATTTACTTTATGTATTTTTTAATGAGGTGTCTGTTAAAGTCTTTAATCCATTTTTAATCAGGTTGTTTATTTACTGTATAATCTATACTGATAAAGGGCAATATGCTAATTAGACTGGATAGACAGGATGTCTTCTGGACATCCTTCCGGACAAAGCTGCAGCGGCTGCAAGGGCTGGCAGCATGGGAGAGGTGGTGGCGCAGGAGAGGCAGTGGCATGAGAGAGGCGGCACGAGCTGGTCCAGCACCACGGGCCCTTCCACAGGGGCAGCAAGAGAGGGGGCTGTATGGTCCTGGTCCCAGTGCTACCCTTTCCGCAGAGGCAGTCACAGAGGCAGCGGTGGGGCCTGGTCCTGGTGCCATGCCTCTACAGAGGCTGGACAGGGTGCGAGCTGCTGTGCCTCAACCTTTCACAGCCCTTCCCCCAGCTGGCCTGGCCCCAGATGGTTCCCCACCCACCAGTGGGCAGGGGGTGGGGCCAACGCTAAGAAGCAAGGGCCGAGGGCCCGCAGCCTCAGTGGCTGGCAGTGGCAGCAGCAGCGGGGTGATGGGGGCGGTGCCTTCTCCTGATCAACCTGGTCAGGGGGAGGCCAGACTGCGGCCTAAGCCGTCAGTAGAACATACTCTGAAGGCTCCCAGACTGTAAGAGGGGACAGGCCAGGCTGAGGACACCCCCCTCAGTGCATGAATTTTTGTGCACTGGGCCTCTAGTTTAAATAATTCTTTATCAGATGTTTTCTGCAAATATTTTCTCCCACTCTGTGGCTTGTCTTCTCATTGTATTGATACTGTTTTTTGTGCAGTGGGAGCTTTTCTTTTTAATCAAGTCATCATTATTTCTTTCAAGGATTGCGTTTTTTTAAAAATGTGTATTTTTATTGATTTCAGAGAGGAAGGGAGAGGGGGAGAGAGAGATAGAAACATCAATGATGAAAGAGAATCATTGATTGGCTCCCTCATGCATGCCCTACACTAGGATCAAGTCTGAAAGGCATATGCGCTGACCGAGAATTGAATGGTGACTCCTGGTTCACAGGTCAATGCTCAACCACGGAGCCACACTGGCCAGCCTCATGGTTTGTGTTTTAAGTGTTATATGTAAAAGCACATCATCATACCCAAGGACATCTATTTTTTTACTATGTTATGGTCTAGGAGTTTATATTATAGTTTTGCATTTTATGTGTAAGTCTATGATCCATTTTGAGTTAAGTTTTGTTTTCATGTGGATGCCCACTTGTTTCAGCCTCATTTTGGGATTTGATTTGCTAATATTTTGTGGAGCTGAACTTTATTTTAATAGACAATTTCTTTTTCTGGTTGAGTGGTCTGCATAATTAATAGTAACTAAATTAAGTAATTATTAATTTCCACTATGTCATTGCTTAAAAAAGATGATCATTAACATTGTACTCTAATTAGGTTAAAATTGCTGATTCTCATAGAATGAAAGAATGGTTATTCAGAAATTTTACAAAAATTGTCAAAGTCTATATAGTGTTAAGTAAAAATAAACAAGTTGTCAAAATTATATCATATGCTTAAACTTTTCATATTAACTACAATTTTTAAATATATTTTGAACATATAAGTTCATGATTCTGCTAAAAAAAATGGGTGTGACCTGCTATTGTATATATATTTGATTTTTCAGCTTTAGGATTATTTAGAGAACACCTCTGGTGGATTCAAATCCATTTAATTGTGGGCTGTGCAAGCCTTAAGTAAGCCATAGATAAATTCATGTTAATTTTGAATTGAGACTAATGTAGATCATTGTGGATTTACTCCACTTTTATATAATCTGTGTTCTAGTAGTACTGTGGTTTTATGTTCAAACCTTTTGCTTAGTGCTTACGAGTTAGAACATTAGAGTATCTTTAATGGCTTTTCCGACATTCAATATCTCTCTATCTTTGTCTCTCTCTGCTGTTCTACCCTGCCCCAACATAGAATATAATTAATATTTCCACTTAGTAATTTGATCACAGTTCACTTGGAAACCTTGAAACCAGTGAATTACATGTGAAAGACCTATAGTACTTATTCCCACCTGCATAGACAACGTATGTCACCTGTATAATAGTATTGTTCCAGTCTCAGATCACATTCTCATATCTGTTACAAAATTCAATTCTACCCTGAATATAAAACATTTAGTACAGTTTTCTGAAAATTTCCAGCTAAAGTTTATCAGCCAATAAAAATTCTAAAAGCCAATATTAAAACATATACAATTATACCCAGCAATAACAATGAAGGCAGAACGTACAATCAAATATCACTCTGGGAAATTAAACCTTGAGCTTGCTGTCTATGCCTTTGTTTATAATTAAATAGACCCTATTTAAATAATGCCATGCCTCTATCCACATATTAATCTTTATATGATGAATTCCTGTTGAGAGCTTTCAGTACCACATATTTAGGGTGTTGTTACAGTCCATTTAAAATCATGCTTGCAGTAGCCTTAGGGAAACACCATCTCCCAACACTCTAATTGACAAGGTTTTCTGAGAGTTTATTTATGTATTAAACTGAACATCACATTACACAGTTTAAATGTGTTGTTAAAAGATGCATGTCATTAATAAAGGAATAATATCCATGGAGGGTGTGGTAAAGAAGAAAATATAAAAATTGTAATTGAATATTTATAAATCTTGCTGCTTCCATGTTTTTAAATATGTTATTGGTAGAAATACCATTATAATATATATTCTATCTTTTAGTTGTGAGGGTGACAAAAAGAAGAGAGAGACAGTGGAAGAACCATTTACCTAGGACTGATGTAATGATAAAAATATAATAGATATTTTCATTTAAAGGCTTGAGAATCTGTGCTGCTTGTCAAGTTAATTGTCAGGATATTAAATTTGAGATCTAATTGTCTAAAATGCAAAAGATAAGTATAGTCTATGTGGAGTTTTTTTTTTCTTTTTTGAAAACATGAGAGAAACAGATATAATACATGATTTGGAGATTTTAGAATTACTTAAAAATAGTTACTCATACTTCAATAGCAAGTGTTATATTGTGGTGGGGTAACGTGAAATAAATGAAAATGTTGTCCACTTTAATGCCATTTACTATAGAAATGTATTGTTTACACCTAAAAATAAACCATTGTTTTTCACACACCGATCTCCCCAGGTCACAATGCCATAGCCTGAGCTTGTGTCAGTGAAAGATACTGATGCTGAGGTTTTTAATAGTGTTAGTAAGATGTAGTTTGTGATTTGCTCCTTTTTAAATTGTCTTTTTATTATATCTATATACTTTACAAACATGAAAATAGCAAGGTTCATTTCCTAAAGGGAACTATTCAGGAATCTAAAACAAGTAGGAAGAGTGGTATATAAAATAAAAGACATTTCTGGCCTCGTAAATTCACCAGAATCATTTCCTTCTTGAATCCACTTAGTTTCAACCTAACCTCATGAATTATAAAGACTCTGGAGGTGTCACAGGTTTTCATGTTACTGTTGCTAAGTTTATAATTCTTTGAAACTTGAAAGAATATGGAATAGTTTTAAAACCAGGATAGCAAATAATAATGTTTAGTATATTTAAAAAGTATTTTGTATGTGTTTCATGTCTGAAGCATTTATTTTAAAATTTATTGGATTATGTGTGGAAACAAATACTTTGTGCATCTGTATCTTCCATGATCTTGCACCTTTTATTTGTTTCTGGGAAAACTTATAATCTACTGAACCAGAAACATAACATTATTGTTTATCCTTCTTTAACCTTTGCTACTGCAATCTACCAGCAAGCCTCTTCCCAAGCATAGAATGAATTGCGTGCATCTCAATTGTGAAAAAAATATTGGTTTCTGTTACCTTGAGAGTTTCTTTTCCCTTGCCTCCCAAGAATTCATTTTTCTAGAGCAAGTTTTGTTTGTAAATTGTTTTGTTTCTTCTTTATTAGCTTATATTTTGGTGGGTAACAGAAATGAAATGGTGTAACCACTGATGACAATCAATTGGTTAATGATAAAATTTGCTTTGAAATGTAGGCATGGATTTGTTCTCATTTTCAGTGGACTTTGTATGAAGAAATTCTACTCCTGTCTTGTGACTGTCTGCCATTTCCACACAGGGAGCCAGGAAACCCAGTGCACAACCATTTCACTTTTATATTATGTTGAAACATCTAAATTTGCTATTTGTCTGCTTTTGACCTTAAAATTATAGTTTATCTATCTGCAAACAAGATGAATAGGATATTGTTAGGTGAACAATACATCTCATGCTAATTTTACATAATTTCTAAAGAAATTGAAAAGTTGAAATACTATTTATTCATAATTAAATATATATGCACCCAGCATCATCAGATCTCCTAAATATATAGGGCAAATATTAACAAATCTGAAGGGAGACATTGGCAGCAATATAATTGTAGGAGACTACATACCCTACGTTCAATAATGCATAGAACATCCAGACTGAAAACCCATGAGGAAACACCAGTCTTGGACAACACTATAGCCCAAATGGACCTAACAACATATGCAAAAGGTTCCCCCAACAACAGAATAATACACATTCTCCTCAGTCTTGCGTGGAACATTCTTAAGCTAGTTCACATATAGGTCACAAAACAAGTCTTAAGGAATTTATCAATACAATAATGTAAACCTTGCTTGACATTTATCTAATTTAACACTCCAAGCCTAAATTTTATTTGTTCCAATTATCAACTGATTTTTGGAATCATATCTCCTGAAAAACTAGAGGCCCGATGCACTAAATTTGTGCAAAAGTTGGCCTTCTTTCCCCCAGCTGCTGACACTGGCTTCCTTCTGAAACCTGGGATCCGGGCTTCTCTCTGGCAGCTGGCAGGCACCTGGGACCAGGGCTTCCCTTGCAGCCCTGGCTTCATCTGGAAGGTCGTCCGGAAGGACGTCTGGTCTAATTAGCATATTATGCTTTTATTATTATTGATTCCAAAATTCACTGGAAAGGGATAGAAAGATAAAACATACATTGAATAATTTACTGATTTTTAAATGAATATGTCATAGAATTTGATGTAAATTTTATATTAGGTTAATGATTAACATTATTAGCTATTATCAGAAAAATGCTGTACGTTTTTACAATTTTTCTTCTGATTTCACACATTATTTTCTACTTATATTTCATAGGAGGAAATAGGTTGTGCTAAATAAATGTCAAGTTGATTATTAAATGTCATGCCAAAAGATTGAATGCATTCTATGCTTGCACATCTGTATTTGGGAATTCTGTTCTTTCCTATCTGTACAACTAAGTACTGCCCCTGTTACCATTGCAGATATCTCGTTACAAGCATTGAAGAAGCTCTGTGAGAACACACAACTATCGCCAGGACTAAATCATTCTTACAGGGGTGGGCAAACTTTTTGACTCGAGGGCCACAATGGGTTCTTAAACTGGACCGGAGGGCTGGAACAAAAGCATGGATGGAGTGTTTGTGTGAACTAATATAAATTCAAAGTAAAGGAGCAGAGGGGAGAGCAAGAGAACGGATAGAACAGCCGGATCCGGCCCACGGGCCGTAGTTTGCCCACGGCTGTAGGACCATTGTTCCAAATCCATAGAGAGATTAGTGATGTAATTCAGAAAGTAATCAGCAAAGGTGCAAATGGTGTACATAAGGATTAAAAAGAGAGATGGAAAGGGAATGCATGTGTTTCAAGTACTGTCTCTAACCAATTCAACCTGCCAGCTTTTTCTGTATTAAGGCTGGATAGATTGCTCCTAAGGGAAGGAAAATGCTTTATGAGAGCCACTGTAGGCAACATTTTAACCTATTAACCACTTATTTGAGTTTATAATTCTTCAAAGTTTGGAAACATGTGGAGTTGTTATCAAACTAGAAAATCAAAATTATTTTATATGGTTATAAAAAATAGTGAATTTTAAATCTGTTTTCAATATTTGAAGCACAGACCAGCTGTTTTTGCTCAGTAGTTGAGCGTCCACCCATGAACCAAGAGGTCACTGGTTCAATTTTCGGTCCAGGCACATGGTTGGGTTGCAGGCTCTATCCACAGTAGGGGGCGTGCAGGAGTCAATCAATTGATGCTCTTTCTCTCCCGATGTTTCCATCTCTCTCTTTCCCTTTCTTTCTCTAAAAATCAATAAAAAATATATTTTAAAAGATATCTGAAGCACAGATTCCAAAATTAATTGGGATGCATGTAGAAACAAATATATTATGCATCTGTGTCCTTAAATGATCTTTGCTTCTCTGTTATTTCAGTTTCCTGAGGAAACTTAGAATGATGTAATGAGCCAGAACTAATTCCATAAGCAAAATAAATTATCTCACTTACCCTATAGTATATATAACCACCAAAATTAATTTAAGAGCTCATGCACTTTACCAATTTTTCCTTAAAAATTTTTATATTATTTTAAGCAGTAAATGCAATATATGCAATATATTTAATAAAATGTGTATTTTAATGTGAACAATGAGTAATAAATATGATATGCATGTACTTTTCTTATCTTCATCACCTTTCATGTATATGTAATGATCTGAATTTCTTATAGAGTCTAAATATGTATGTATATTTGAAGCACAACAGATTCTTAAGGTATGCTGTTAAAATTCATGAATATGCTCCCTAGCTTGTATTGCTAAGTGGCTAGAGCATGGGCCTGCACACCAAAGGGTCATGGGTTTGCTTCCTGGTCAAGGGTTCAATCCCTACCCAGGTCAGAGTACATGCAGGAGGCAAACAATTGTGTCTCACATCCATGTTTCTCTCTTTCACACTCTCTCTTCTCCCCTCCCCTCCTCTCCTCCTCCTCTCTTTTCCTCCCTTCCTCCCTCCCTCCCTCCCTCAGGTGAGGATTAATAACAACAACAAAAATTATGAATATGCTTTATATCTAATTGATTCTTTTGTATTTAATTCTATTACAGTGCATTGTGTTCTGGATACGGAAATTCAAATTGTTTAACAATTCTTCAAGCACATTGGTAAACTAAAATATAAGTTATTATAAAGGCAATTTAGTTAAATCACTATAATTTAAAAGTCAGTAAGCAGAGACCTAGAGAAGTTATGGGCCTTCCCCTGTTACACAGCTAGTCAGTGGAATTCCTGTGCTAGAATACAGGTTTCCTGATGCATAGGCCAGGTCCCTTTTGATTATATAATTCACAAACAGAATTGTATGAAGGGTAATATTTATTGAATGAATTCCATATTATGTGCATTTTAAAGTGGAATTTCTTTATATTTAGGAAGCTTTATCAAATAATGCTGGTAGATTGATCACAAGAAAATTATATTAATGGAGAAATCATGCTGTCTAAAGATTCTATGTAAAATAAAACCATTGTCTTCTATTCTTACAAACCAAATTCTCAACCTCTTAATGTTTATGAACCAGTTTATAGTGTTTTGAGGACTAATTATTAAACATCTTTGATGAAGAGGTTTCTATTAGATTATGATAACTTAAAGATTACCATTTTCTTTTTTCTAAAGATTTTCTAATTTTTTTTTATAATTTTTCATTTAAATTTTTCTCCTAACCTATCAACCCTATTAGTAGGTAGGTAAATGACAACATAAATATACTCCAGCATACATATGAATTTCTGCAAATCCAATTTCACTGAGATGTATTTTCCCCAAATACTGGCATGAAGCCTGTTAAATTAACAGGAATAACAGTAAAAATAGCTTAATTAGGAGGTTTGTTTTACCAGATATTATTTGTAGATAAATTGTAGGCTGGTTATATTTTTAATTTATGAGAATACAGTTAGGTTTTTGATATATATTTTTTTAAATTTTTGGCTCACAGAGTATTAACAAATACATGAGTAATGCTTATTTGAATTTTAATAGTTTTTTGTTATGTATTTAGCAGTATGATTTCATGAAATCCCCACAAAATCTAGTGTAGTCATTTATAAATGAAAATACTGATTTAAGAAAACAGATCTAGTGAATATTTACTAAATGGGGAAAGAAATTGTCAATGATAAACTATACTGCCTAATTAAAACAGATTTATTTACCCACAAAGAGCTTAATTTATTACCCTGGCCTGTGTGGCTCAGTTGGTTGACTTATGCACCACATGGTCTCTAATTCCACATTAGCTTTAGATTTGTCATGAAGTCTGATAAAGACTTAACTAGAAGTGAGAATCAATAGGCTGATAAAAGACCTCCTATGCTAAGAAAGTAATACTTTATGCATTTAAATAAAGAAATTACTGCCAGCATCATCATCCTCAGCAGCAGCATCTAGGGAAAGATAAGTGTAGATGAACTAGTAAAAAGGACAAAACATTGACCCTCATGGGGAATGAAGATTTATCAGTTATTAAAGAGATAAGCTTTAAGAACCACAACAGGGAACAGTGTTTTCTGGAACTTAGCAAAAGTTTTTCAATAGAAGTCACATTGGACTAACTACATATTCTTTGCAAAGAATAGAAAGTGATGTAAATTCAGTAGACTTATTTTGTCTCTCATCACAATTTTGAGTAAAGTAGAATAAAAAGGAGTCTTCTTAAGAAGAGTTGCATGATCTTAAATCAGTTGAATGAATATGATTAAAGGATACTGACTAATAAATTACGGTCAATGTTTTGTAATTAATCTACAAGGAATTTTGTCTTCAGTCCGGCCTTTTTCAAGTTTATAAAAGAAATTACATAGACAAAGAAATACACACCTCATTATATACATAAAGACATATAGTTGGAAAGGGAAAGAATTATATTGAATAATATAATTAGGATACAAAAAATATGATAGAATCTACATGTAATCATTTGATACAGTGATGAAACATAAGGGATTAAGCTTACATAAAAGTTTATTTCAGAACTTTTGCCCTAAAATCATTTATATAAAAACACACCCCAGAATCCACAGGTCACCCATATATTTCCATTTCTAGAACAGTTTGTGCAAAGTTGTCATGATTTCTTCCTTAGCATATTGGCAGAATTGTTTAAGCTATCTGGGTCTGCAGTTTTCATGGGGAAAATATTTTTTAATTACATATACAACTACTTCAGCCGATTCAGGACTACTCAAATATTTTATTTCTTCTCTATTTCTGATATGTTTTATTTTTCAGGTATTTTAAAAATCAAAGTTGTCAAATTTATGGCCCCTGAAGATTTCATATCTTACTTTTGAATGTCTGAAATATTTGAGGTATCCCCTTTTTATCAATTTGTCTTTGTAAGTTTGTGGATGTTCAACAAATTTATTTATTTATATCAAATACATTGAATTTATACTTAAATATCTTCCTGCATATGACTTTATTGGTGAATTCTCTCATTTCTGAAAAAAAAAATGTTTTCATACGTAATTATTTGCATTTTAAAAAAAATGTATCACTTGAAACACCATTCCTTTCTTTTCTGGCTTCTATATTTTGTTGAAAACCCAGCCGTTAGTTTTCTTTTTGCTCCTGTGAAAGGAGGATGTTTTATTCCCCCATACTCCCTAGTTAATTATGAGATTGTTTTAAAAACTTGCTATCTATAATGTAATACAATACCACCATATTAATATTATGAACACTGGAACATATTCTATTTTATTATATCAAACATTAATATGTATTTCTTTATATGTATATAATGTATTACTTTCTATAAATAGTTGCTCCAGACATATAGTGCATACTTCATATATTAACACTAGAGTCCCGATGCACAAAATTCATGCAAGAGTAGGCCTTCCTTCCCCCGGCTGCCAGCACCGGCTTACCTCTGGCACCCGGGACCTGGGCTTCCCTCACAGCCCTGGCTTCATCCAGAAGGTCGTTTGGAAGGATGTCCAGAAGGATGTCCAGTCTAATTCGCATATTATGCTTTTATTATTATATATTATATATTAATATCTTTAAGACTTCTGCCATTTTTCACTATAACATGGGTGTGTATGTATGTGTGATAATTTGCTCAGAATTCGCCAAATTACTAAAAATTTCTGTCTTTCATAAGTCTTATAAAATTCTCATTCTTTTTTCAAATGTTTTGACTCATTTTGTAAATCCTTTCTTTCCAGAGCACAAATTACTCATTTAGTACATGCTTTGACAATATCTATATGTCTTTTAATTTTGGCAGTAGCTCTTATTCTTAACTTCTTTGTGCTTAAATTCCAGTATTTTCTATTAACCTGCTTTTAATCCTATTCTTTGCCATATCTCAGATTTAATTTAAACCCATTCAGTAAGATCAGCATTTCAGATATTGTTTGAATTCAAGAATACAATATTTACTCTTTTTATCTAATTCTCTATTAAAATAATTTATCTTTAATAAATTGTTTATCTTTTCTATATTTATAATAGTTCTTTTTAATTTTACTTACTATTTCTAAGACCTGAACCCCAGTTATTCTACTTCTACTAAATGGTGTTTCCCATAATTTATTCAATTCTAATATTTAGCATGCCTCCTAATCTTAATTGGATTTCCAACATTGTGAGTAAATAAATTTAGATGCTTTAAGAGACATTTTTCCTAAGACTTTGTTTTTTCCTGGCAGCTGATAAAATAATACTAAATCACTTTTTGTTGAGGTTTGGGAGATAGTTTTTATCTTGGCAATTAATTATGGATTTCCTCCTTATTCTTAGTAAACTATGTAAAAACCTTATTTTTCATTACCCTACCTAAGTTTCTGGGACTTAAATTCTAAATTCTAGGACCAAACAACTTCAATATCTTCTTGGCATTTTAGCCACCTATCTCCTTTTCAAGGGGGCTCCTTGGAATCTCCTCTGAACATATTGAGGAATTTGGGGATTTTCAGATATAGCAAGTAACTTTCATGCATATATTTAGGCACTGACAAGGTTTCTCAGCCTTCAAAATCTCTTCTCAATTTACATAAACTCTCTGCTCTTTTTAATCATTTTAGCGGGTCTGTATTTTCTATTTGACTTTCATTCTATGTTCCTATGAGGTGACTGAATCATGCCTCCAGGCAAAGACATCATTCTTTCAAGAATCATGTATCCTTCAGTTTCTGCCTGCTTTATTTACTCTCTAGTGCAGTGGTCGGCAAACCACGGCTCGTGAGCCACATGTGGCTCGCGAGCCGCGGTTTGCCGCTCTGTTGACTAATGAGTTTGCTGACCACTGCTCTAGTGCCTTCAATATTACTTAATTTTTTTTTTCAATTTTTGTTTTTGTCAGAAAGGTTAAGTCAAAAGATAAGCTACACCATGATTGGAACTTGAAATTCCCAATAAGCCCCACACTTTACTGTATTGGTGTATCATCCAAATGGACAAAAACAACTTAAACTTCCTAAATATGAGGGAATGTGAAATATTTTAGAAAAGAAGACAGTTTTAAAAATTGGGAGGCACTGGACATGTGTGCATGACAAGAAATATCATTTTATGACAAGGCAACAATATAATTTTAAATTAAGCTTGAAAAATAAAGGTTACATGATAAGCATCATCCCATGAAGAAAAAAATAAAATTCTTCAAATAAGGTCCCTCCAAATTCTATCCAATAACCAATAATGTTTCTGTGGGTTTTTTAGTTTTTGTTTCTTTTCATTAAAAATAATCTGAACTTGGAGATTAATTTATCCTATGTTTGTGGTAATTCAACCATAAGCATTTTAACACTACTTGGTAATATCATAGGAAACGGGCCAGCATTAGATGGCTGGTTTTTTATGATGTTCTTTACGTAGCAATTCAAAGATTTGCTAATTTTTTAACTAAAAGAAAGAAAGATGATATATTATACATTTGTTTTTAGTACCTGGAAAGCAAGAACAGTACACTGGATTAGAGATAATAGAAAACATAAGTTAGACAGATGTTTTAAGCCAAACTTAGTAAAATTATTATTCTAAATACAAATAGGTATTAAGGATAAATTAGTTTATATCTCATCTCAGAATTCTCACATTTCTTTTTATCCTATCTAATAAAAGAATAATATGCAAATTGACCGTCACTCCAACACACAAGATGGCTGCCCCCATGTGGTCAAAGATGGCTGCCCCCATGAGGACACAAGATGGCCACCATAAGATAGCAAGCAGAGGAGGGCAGTTGGGAGGGATCAGGCCAGCAGGGGAGAGCAGTTGTGGGCAATCAAGCCAGAAGGGGAGGGCAGTTGGGAGGCACCAGGCCTGCAAGGGAGGGCAGTTGGGGGTGATCAAGCCTGCAGGGGAGGGCAGTTAGGGGTGACCAGGCCTGCAGGGGAGGGCAGTTAGGGGTGACCAGGCTGGCAGGGGAGTGGTTAGGGGGTGATCAGGCTGGCAGGCAGAAGTGGTTAGGGGCAATCGGGAAGGCAGGCAGGCAAGCAGTGAATCAGGCCTAAACGGGTAGTCGGACACCCTCGAGGGGTCCCAGATTGGAGAGGGTGCAGGCTGGGCTGAGTGACACCCCCCCTTGCACAAATTTCGTGCACTGGGCCTCTAGTTTTAAATAAAGCTACATAAAGAAAAGGTGAAATGAAAGATGCTTTTATTTGGGGCAAGTAAAATGAGGTGATTAGGAAAGGTGAAGTGTCTTTTCATTAAAATTTCAAATGTATAAAAATAGTTATTTTTCATGATCTCACAAAATTTATGTGGAAAGTTTTATTACATGACTGATGGTTTGCATCTAATTTTATAATTTTATACAACTTTCGCAAGCAATAGTGCCTCATTTTATTAAATATAGCCACCAACATTTGCATATTGGAAAAGGCTTAAATGATAAGTGTATTTGTGTGTGCATGTGTAGGCTATCTGGAAGATAATAATATCGTCACTTATTTAAGACTAGTCTAGTAAACACACTTTGATAGAATGAGATGGTTTAACCTTTGAAGTTACTTATTCTGAGATATATTCTGTAACTTGTCCTGTGACAAATAGCAAATAAGATACAGCTTTTGTAATGCAAGTCAGGTTTCTCTTCCTGTAAAATCTTTCCTGTTTTCAATACATTCAAACTAGACTTCTTGCAGTAACACATCATGCAATCACACACAAAAAATGCCTAACCCAATTTCATGGTTCATAGTAAATGTTTAATTAATTCTTATAAGTTAAACTGACTGCATTATCAAATGCAAGCCAATCCACACCACAATCAGAATAAAATACAACTTTCTAATCCATAAGCAATAGATTATAGCAATTTTTAGCCCTTGATATAGAGTTAATTACATTTCTTTTTAAAATTTTATTTATTTGATTTATTGGGGTGACATTGGTTAATAAAATTATATAGGTTTTAGGTGTAAAATTCTACAATACATCATCTGTATATTTTATTGTGTGTTCACCACCCAAAGTCAAGTCTCCTTCTATCACTGTTACCCATCTCCCCCCCCCCCGCCCCGCCCCCCGCCCAGCCATTACCTATCTCTACCTCCAGCAATACTCCTTTCACTCTGGTAATCACCATACAGTTGTCTGTGTCCACAATTTTGTTTTTCTTAATTCCTTTACTTTTCTCACCCATCCTCCAAACACCCTCCCCTCTGATAGCTGTCAACCTGTTCTCTTATCTATAAATCTGTTTATATTTTGCTTGTTGTTTTGTTCATTAGATTCCACATATAAGTGAAATGTATGGTACTTGTCTTTATGTTATTTCACTTATCATATAATACACTCCAGGTCCATCCATGTAGTCACAAAGGGAAAGATTTCCTTCTTTTTTATGGCCAACTAGCTTCCATTGTGTAAATGTTCCACAGCTTTTTTATCCACTCATTTACTGATGGACACTTGGGCTGCTTCCAGATCTTGGCTATTATAAATAATGCTTCAGTGAACATAGGGGTGCATATATTCTTTTGAATTAGTATTTCAGGTTTCTATGGATAAATTTCAATAAGTGGAATCACTGGGTCATAAAGGAGTTCCATTTTTAATTTTCTGAGGTAACTCCATACTGCTTTCCACAGTGGCTGCACCAATTTGCATTCCCATCAACAGTGTATGAGAGTTCCTTTTTTTCTACATCCTCTTTAACATTAATTTGTTGATTTATTGATGGTAGCTATTCTAAAAGATGAGGTTATATCTCATTGTTGTTTCAATTTCCATTTCTCTGATGATTAGTAACATTGAGCATATTTTCATATATCTACTGGCCATCTGTATGTCCTCATTGGAGAAGTATCTTTTCAGGTCCTTGGCCCATTTTTTTAAAAAATTGATTGTTTGCTTTCTTGGTGTTGAGTTATATAAGTTCTTTATAAATTTTATCAAAGGAATCATTGGTGAATATGTTCTCCCATTTAGTTGGTTCTCTTTTCTTTTTTTTTTTAAATTTCATATGTTTTATTACTAGCTTATTACCTAGGATTAGTCTTTCTTTTTGTGTGTGTGTATTTTTTTTTTCCTTTATTGATTAAGGTATTACAAATGTGTCCTTATCCCCCCATTGTCTCCTCATCCCCCCACTCATGCCCTCACTTCATGGGGTCTGTATCCATTGGTTATGCTTATATGCATGCATACAAGTCCTTTGGTTGATGTCTCCCCCTTAGCCCCACCCTCCCCTGTCTTCCCTCTTGAGGTTTGAGCATCTGATCGATGCTTCTCTGTCTCTAGATCTATTTTTGTTCATCAGTTTATGTTGTTCATTATAATCTACAAATGAATTAGATCATGTGATAATTATCTTTCTTTGACTGACTTATTTCACTTAGCATAATGCTCCCCAGCTCCATCCATGCTATTACAAATGGTAGGAGATCCTTCCTTTTTACAGCAGCATAGTATTCCATTGTGTAGATGTGCCAAAGTTTTTTAATCCACTCATCTGCTGATGGGCACTTAGGCTGCTTCCAAATCTTAGCTATTGTGCTACAAAAAATGTCTGATATTTTACTGTCTATGTTTTTCTTCTTTGATTTTTAAGATTTTGCGGCTAACATTTAAGCCTTTAATCCAAATCTTTTACATCCTCGGTTAAATTTATTCCTATTTTTTTGAAGCAATTGTAAATGAGATTTTTTTTAGTTTCCTTTTCTAATAGTTCATTATTAGTTTATAAAAATGCAACCAATTTCTGGATATTTATTTTGATTCAGTATTACTCAATTCATTTATCAGTTCTAGTAGCTTTTTGGTGGAATCTTTAGGGCATTCTATATACAGTATAATGTCACCTTCAAATAATGACAGTTTTCCTTCTTTCTTTCCAATTTGGATGAATTTTATTTCTTAGTCTTGTCTTATTTATTGCTGTGGCTATGACTTCCAGTACTATATCAAATAAGAGTGGTTAAAGCAGATATATCTGTCCTGTTCCCAATCTTAAGGGAAACACTTGTAGTTTTTGCCCATTGAGTATAATGTTGGCTATGTATGTGTTTGTCATATATGACTTTTATTACATTGAGGTATGTTCCTTCTATTCCCACTTTGCTGGGAGTTTTTATAATAAACTACTGGCCCGGTGCATGAAATTTGTGCACGGGGGGGGGGGGGGGGTGTTTCTCAGCCCAGCCTACAACCTCTCCAATCTGGGACCCCTTGGGGGATGTCCGACTGCTGCTTTAAGCCCGATCCCTATAGGGGACCGGCAGTCAGACAGTCAGACATCCCTCTCACAATCTGGGACCACTGGCTCCTAACCGCTCGCCTGCGTGCCTGCCTGCCTGATTGCCCCTAACCGCTTCTGCCTGCCAGCCTGATCACTCCCTAACTGCTCCCCTGCCAGCCTGATTGATGCCTAACTGCTCCCCTGCTGGCCTGCTTGCCCCCAACTGCCCTCCCCTGCTGGCCTGATCACCCACAACTGCCCTCCCCTACTGTGACCTGCCTCCTCTGCTGGGACCCACCTCCTCCACACAAGGCAGCAGAGATGCCAGGACCAGCCTCCTCTGCGCCGCATGGATCCACGGGACCCCGAGGCCTCACTGTGCAGAGCAGCCGCAGGGCCCGGCCTCTGCTGTGCGTGTGGTCATCTTGTGGCAGCCATCTTGTGGCAGCCATCTTGTGACAACATCACACGCAAGGGCCACCTAGGCTTTTATTAGTATAGATGATTGCTTAATTTTAACAAATGCTTTTTCTGTGTTCATGGATAGGAATAATTAAAATTATTGTTACAGCCATTTTAATAATACTAAATTGCCCTCACCTGGTTTCCCAAACCAGGAAAATTTACCACTCTTAGTTTTAGGCCTTTATTTTACAAAAGGGATAGTAACCCCTTTTGTAAAATAAAGGCCTAAAACCAAGAGTGGTTAACTATCTTATCAAAATTTTGCCTTGTGATTGATTAGGTGGATTTTGATTTAGGTTGTAGTCTCTCTGAATCCAATATCTGGGTACATCTTGTATTATTTAATAACTTGAGACTGAAGAAAAAATAAGAATTGCACACAAAGTTAGAGAAAATGTTAGCTTGCTGTGTTGAAAATATAGTGTTGTCTTTAGATAGAAAGCAATGTGTATCTCTTCATATGTGAAAAAAATGTGTCTGAAGCATTAGACATCTATGTCAACAGAAATAAAAAGTTCTTATATCCCAAAGATGCTTATTTTCATTGATGTCCACAACTACTTTACAGAATTATCCCAGAGTTCTATACATGTTTTATCTTTCCTTTTCTCCTTTTCCTGTTTCTAAGCACAGCATCATCAATTGTATGAGTAAAGGTAAAACACTATCTCCTTGAATTGTATTATTTAAAAAATTCTATGTTATTGCAAATAATACATTTCAATATGCTAGAAAACTGTAGTGACAGTTGAAAAAGTAGTATTGATATGTGCAACTGTGCTATAATATCTAATAAAAAAGAAAAAAAATTAGCATTAGTTTTCCACATATTTAAAATGCAGTATTTAGTACTATAAATGATAACCTATTTATAACCAGCATAAAATTTCATATTTTCTTCTATTGTAAAACATATTCATTACTACAGACTGATCAAGTTAAAAAAAAATTTGTATCTCAGTCGGTTTGAAAGTCAGAAAAAAATCTATGTGAGCATGTGCTTTGGAATACCAGTATATGTATGCATGTTTATTTATCTACCTGTATGTGTAAATGTATATATAGTGTTTGTGAGGAAACAAATATATACATATACTATACATACAATATTATTAGAAGTTTGCAAATACCTGAGATCAGTCAGCAAGATATAGGGGGAAAAGCATCGATTTTACAATTAGATTACTTCAATTTAAAAGTCATAATTTTGTAATTTGCTAATATAACTTTACAAGTTACCTAATAAACTACTGAGTCATATCTTTGTCAGAGTATTGCTATAAAAATCAAATAATTATTATATGCAAATTGCATTATGTGTAAAATAAAGTTTCTTGATATAAAAATTACTGATCTTAAAGACTAGTTGTAACATACAGTTGTTTTCCTGTCATTATATTCCTTAAGGCCTTCCTTGACATTGCAATTTTCAGGCTAGAAGGTTGGCATAGCTGTTTATTCTATACACAACTAAGTTATTCTCTAGCCAGCAGGCAGAGAGAATTAGTGGCAGCTGGTGTCCAGGCAGTCAGTTATACCACTGTTTTAAATAAGCAGGATTTAAGCTACAAAGGATTGACCTATAGGGAAAGAGTAAACATTTTCTTACATTCTGGCTGACAGATGGCAGAATGTTTCTGAATTTTTATGAGTGCTTAACTCATAAATGATAGATGAAATCTGAAGAAATAGCAATTTAATGCTTTAAGTGAAAGTCTTTTATTTAGATTAGATAGATAGATAGATAGATAGAATGTTTTGTCAATAATTTTACTCCCATTATCATAAATTATTCTTGCAGAATCTCTGTAAGCTATTTTCAGGAACAATTTTCATTTTTCTGATGGAGTAACAAAAGTGTTTAGAATTGTAAGGAACATTCCCAGAGTTTACCACCAGCTGATAATGATGTTGCAATAATTTTTCTCACATAGGTAAAGTATCATTTCTGCTCAAAATAAAGCAAAATATTTGTTATAGAATCCTGAATGAGGTATTCCATTACTTCACAAAAGACAATCTAAAGAGAAACAAATACTTTATAGTAAGATACCAAGCCAATAAGCACAAGATAAGATATTCAGCTTCTCTCACCCAAGCTCTAGTCCTCATGGAAAGTACTCAGGAGGTCCTGGGTGCAATAAATGGTAGTACTTCCTCATAAGGCAAACCACACTCTGATTTACAATCTCTTCTAAAGCTTGAGCATCTGGATCGAAACCAAACACGGAGCAGAGAAAGGCCAAAAAGAAAATGCTTTCATTTTATAGTGCTAACAATACTACTTTATCTGAGTTTTCTGAAAATACCTTTTTCAAAAATGTTGGCTAAACTTAACTAGGTAATGTCTTCACAAAGGCAGCAATACTGATGTAATTGTTGATGTCAAAATAGTAAACAAAATTGTCATTATATTATGTTTTCATTAGGAAAATAAAATTATGCTTCCCTAATTACCTCACTGCCCATTTACATGTCTTCTTTCTAAGTGGCTGTATCAATTGTAGAACTTAATGGGTGCAGAGTGTTAGCTATCTGCTGCTTTCATTTAATCCCCAGCAAACACAGAAACTTACAAACCTAAATAACCTAAGATTCAGGGCCCTGATATTCAAATCACAGGAGCAGGGAAATTTAATAATATTAATATTTTTAGAAATGCTGTAAGCCACACTGTAATTAGTTAACAATGACAGTTATTGTGTAATGAAGGGGAAAATTACTTTTATTGAATTAGTTGATATTTTTTTCCTTATTACAGCACTGCAGGTGTTTATATCTGCATATTGCATTGGTAAGGTAATTAGGTCCAGCAAGTGTGTGAATTATGTTAAGGTAAATTAGTGTATCTCCAGATAGGAATTTAATGAAGTGGAAATGTTCCTTCCCAGGTTATGCACACGAGTCATCAGAGCTTGCGATGACCACTTAATATGATATTAGGGAATGAGTTCAAATTAGGAAGCAGAATTGCCCAAGGACAAATTTCATTCTTTAAGAGACTTTTTCTTTTGAGAAACATAAATCAAAGTGATGAATGGTGCAGATTTCCAATATTCCTCCATCATCCAGTCACTTTAATCTGATAATCTGTCTCTCAACATCATCCAGTGGATTCAGACACACATTGACTCGGTATGTATTCAGGAAAAACAGTCAACGAGTTATCTTTTAGATCTCATTACTTCAGCTCCAAGAGACATTTAGTCAGTTGCCCTAGAAGCTAAACAATATAGGAAATACCTCAGTGACTCTGTGCCTAATATTTTCACAAACACAAAAATAACACTATACTGACTTCTTTAACAATCAGTCTACTTTACTAGTATGAAATAAAAGGTTATATTTTCCCTTATGTCATATAAAAACATATATTAATCATTTCCATTTCCCTTGCCTATCTGGACAACAAGATCTAAATTATATGCTTATTTAAAGTTGCCTTAAAAACATTTTTCAACAAATCAAGATCACAGGCAGTACAAGAATTGTTGACATTAACACAAAATTCAACATATAGACACTGCATTCATAATCCTAAACTGGGTTAAAGCAATCTTTTGACCCATGTGTGCACAGGTTCCGTATTCTAAGCTAATAAAGGAAAACTAGAACATCAATATAATTGCATTTGTTGGCCCTATGAAAACCTTTTACAAACCTTTTGTCCGAACTAGAATGGTTATACTACTTGAATGTCCTCATGCAAAGATCAATAATTTAGGGAAGCTACCAATTAAATGATGCTAAACAAAGCAGCAGGTTACACGTTGTGAGACATCTTTATATCTTTAGAGGCGGGTTAAGTCTCTAGTAAAATCAAAGGGAAACATAAAAGAAAGTTGCTCATTAGGACTGCATAATGCTCACACTTGAAAGCCTACGTGAGGTGAATTTTCTCAGGATGCTTGAAAAGATCATTAAAAAATGAATGTCTACTAAATAGTAAAATCAATTAGAAATGGCCTGGTACAAGGTTAAAACTCATTAGAGCATAATACATTTCTCTTTTTTTGCTAGTATTTACTTGAGGATTTTTTGGTACCTCATCAATAATGCGAACTGGATCAAAATCAAATTATGTACTTGAAGCTACCATAAACATAAGGAATTGACAGTATGTGTGGGATTATGCATCTGCCTGTGTGTGTGTGTGTATGTATGTGTGTGTATGATACTTTAAAAAGTGCTTTCATAATCATTATCTCATTTTATATACTCAGCAACTCTTGGAGGTAAATGGATTATATTTTAAAATTAGAAATCAAGAAAATTGCAACATAGTGATTAAGTGATATATCTAAGGCTATGAGTTGGGCGGGGGTTAAATGAAATAAACAGGCATTTGTTTTTAGTTCTAAATCAGTGGACGTCTTGGAAATAATATATTCTAACAAGACAAAATTTAAAATTCTGTTTTCATAACTTTTTAAAATTCCTGTTTCTATGCAAATGCTAAAAAAATAAACTGGGATTCAGAGTCTAAGAAAAATTCTAATTCTCTTTTTTCCTACTGTTACCAGTCATGGTCTGATAAATTCTTTTACAATTTTTCCTTTCTTTTTTATTTAATTAGTCTCATTTTTTATTTGAAAGAGAGAAAGGAAAGTATGTAACAATATTACCTTAGAGTATTAAACTGCTTTAAGCTTAGGAAATGTGATAATTCCCCTGTGCAGACAAAACTTTGAATATAGGACCAACTTAAGCATATATTTTAGTCTTCTCCTTCATGGTTCCTCACAATTGCAATACTTTCTTATTATGTCTTTGTCTGGTTTTGTTATGAGGATAATGTTGGCCTCATATAATGAGACTAGAGGCCCGTTGCAGGAAGATTCCTGCAATAGGGCTTCCTGCAACGGTCTGCTTCCCTCCCTTCTCCCCCACCCTGCCTGTTTCCCTCCCTCTTCCCCCGCCCAGCCTGCTTCCCTCCCTTCTCTGCAGCCCCACTTGCTTGCTTCTCTGCAGCTTCACTTCCTTCTGCAATGCTTGGCTTCCTTCTACACTGTCTTCAGTCTCCGCTCTACTCCTGGATATGCAAATTAACCGCCATCTTGGTTGGGTCAATTTGCATACTCCTGATTGGCTTGTGGGCGTGGCTTGTGGGCGTGGCCGGTGGGCGTGGCTGGTGGGTGTAGTGGAGTGATGGTTAATTTGCATGTTACTCTTTTATTAGATAGGATAGGATCCCCCTGCTTCTATCTTCTAAAAGAGATTGTAGAGAATCGGGATCATTTCTTCCATAAGTGTTTGGTAGAATTCAGAAGTGAATCCATCTAGGCAGGGTACTTTCTATATGGTATTAATTGCTGATTCATATTTTTCAGTAGATATAGACCTATTCAGATTGCCTATATCTTCAGGTGTGAGTTTTGACAGATTGTGTCTTTGAAGGAATTGGTCCATTTCATACAGTTTATTAAATTTGTGGGTAGAGAGTTTTTCATAGTATTTCTTGATTTTTCCTTCTAATTTCCCTGGGATGCATAGTCATATCCCCTTTTAGTTTTTGGTCTTAATTTTTGCACTCCTTTATGTTTATCTGGCTATAGGATTATCAAATTTATTGATCTCCTTAAATAAATAGTTTTTGGTGCATTGGTTTTTCTCTATTGACTTTCTGTTTTCAATTTCATTGATATCTGCTCTAATTCTTATTTATTTTCTTCTATTTACTTTGCATTTGTTTTGCTCATTAGTTCTAAGGTAAAGCTTAGATGCATGATTTTAGATCTTTCATCTTATCTACTGTATGCATTCAATGCTATAAATACCCCTGTAAGAACTACTTTTACTGTATCCCACAAATTTTGATAAGTTGTATTTTCATTTTCATTTAGTTCAAAAAAGTTTTTAAGATTTCTTGATATTTTTTCTTTGACCCATGTGTTACTTAGAAGTGTGTCGTTTGATGTTCAAGTGTTTTGAAATTTTCAAAGTATTTTCTTGTTATTAATCTAATTTAAATTCTTGGTTGTCTAAGGTCAAACATTGTATGATTTCTATCCCTTTAAGTTTGTTAAGGTGTGTTTTATGGCCTGAATGTTTTTATTTTGGTTAATGTTCCAAATGAAATTGAGAATAATGTGTATTCTACAGGTTTTTTTTATAAAATAGTTTATAATGTCCATTATTTCCAGTTGACAAATGCTATTGTTGATTTTAACTATGCCCTTGCTGATGTTCTACCTGCTGGACCTGTCCATTTCTGAGAGAGTGGTGTTAAGGCTCTGCTGTAGTAGTACATTTATCTATTTTCCAGGTTTTTTATCTTTTAAAGTATTTTTTCAATTGGTGTTGACATACAATATTATTTTTAGTTTACGTGTATAACCCATGATTAGTCATTTATATAACTTATGAAGTGGTCAACTTGAAAAGTCTACAAAATTTTAATTACCATCTGACACCAGATAGTAATTAAAATTTTGCTGACTATATTCCCTACGCTGTAATTTACATTCCCATGACTATTATGTCACTACCAATATGTATTTCTTAATTCCTTTATGTTTTTTGCCCATTCCTTCAGCCCCCTCCCATATTGCAGGTGTCAAAATGTTTTCTAAATCTATGAGTCTGTTTCTGATCTGCTTGTTTATTTTGTTGTTTGTTTTGTTTTAGATTCCATGTACAAGTGAAATCATCTGGCATTTGTCTTTGTCTGAGTTATTTCACTGAACACAATACCCTCTAGGTCTATCCACATTGTTGCAGATGGCAAGATTTCATTATTTTTTTTTTATAGTCTGAGTCATACCCCATTGTATAAAGGCACCACTTCTTCATAATCCATTCATCTAGTGATGGACAATTAGGTTGCTTTCATATCTTGGATATTGTACATAATGCTGCAAGGAACATATGGATGTATATGTCTGTTTGATTTAGTCTCTGGGCTATCCTCGACTAAATACCTGGAAATAGAATCGCTGGATCCTTCTTTGTCTTATTACAACCTTTGTTTTAAAGTATATTTTGTCTGGTATAAATATTGCTACCCAAATTTATCAGTTGTGTTTTAATGTTCATGAAATGTCTTTTTCTGTCCCTTTATTTACATCCAGTCTGTGTGTGTTTTTATCTGAAGTAGGTCTTTTGTAGACAGCAGATGTGAGGATCTTGTTTTGTTATCCATTCAGCAACTGTATATCTTTTTTTCATTTTATTTTTTCCATTGTCATTTATCCCCCTATACACTCTTCTGCCTCCACCCACCCTCCTCGACCCCTCTGGAAATCACTACTCTGTTGTCCATGTCGGAGAGTTCTTTTTTTCTTTCTTTTTTTTTTCCCCTCAATCTCTCCACTGTCCTAGCTCTGCCTCACCAACAGCTATCAACTGGCTCTCTGTGAGTCTGTCCCTATTTTACTTGTTAGTTCATTTAATTCATTAGATTCCACACATGGATGAAATAATATGGTAGTTGTCTTTCTCTGACCGGCTTATTTCACTTAGCATAATGATCCATGCTGTCACAAAGGGTAAGAGATCCTTCTTTTTGATGGCTGAGTAGCATTCTGTTGTGTACATGTAAGACTCATTTTTATCTACTCATCTATTGATGGACAATTGAGTTTCTTTCAAATCTTGGCTATTATAAATAAGGCTGCAATTAACATAGGGGCGCATAAATTCTTTAAATAGGAGTTTCAAGTTTCTTCGGATATATTAATGGAATCACTGGGTCATAAGGCCGTTCTATTTTTAATGTTTTGAGGTAACTCTATGCTGCTTTCTATAGTGGCTACACCAATCTGCATTCCCAACAATGCACAATGGTTACCCTTTTTTTCACATCCTCATCAGCATTGGTTGGTTGTTGATTTATTGATGATAGCCATTCTGAAAGGCATGAGATGATTTCATTATAGTTTTAATTTGCATTTCTTTGATGATTAGTGACATTGAGCATCTTTTCATGTCTATTGGTCATCTATACACACACCTCAGAGAAGTGTCTATTCAGGACCTTTGCCCATTTCTTAACTGAAATGTTTGTTGTTTTGGTGTTATAAAGCTCTATAAATTTTGGACTTGAAACCCTTATCAGATGTATCAGTGAATATGTTCTCCCATTCAATGGGTTCTCTTTTCATTTGGTTGATGTTTTCCTTTTCTGTACAAAACATTTTTAGTTTAATATAGTCCCATTGTTTATTTTTTCTTTTGTTTTTCTTGACTGAGGATATAACTCAGAAAAAAATATTGCTACGAGAAATGACTGAGCTTTTATTGCCTATGTTTTCTTCTAGGATTTTTATGATTTTAAGACTAACATTTAAATTTTTAATACATTTTGAATTTATTCTTGTGTATGGTGTAGGAAGGTGGTCTAGTTATATTTTTTTTCATGTATTTGTCCACTTTTCCCAGCACCATTTATTGAATAGCAATCTTTAGTCCATTGTATTTTTGACTCCTTTAATGACTTTAGTGGCATGTGTTAATTTCTGGGCTCTCTATTATTTTTCATTGATCTACATATTTGTTTTTATGTATATTTTTTGATTGAAGCATTTTATCTATTTGCATTTAAAGTAATTGTTGGCAACTATGTATTTATTGCCATTTTGTTATTCATGTTTTTTTCCTTTTTTTTTTCTTCTTAAAGAAGACTTTAACATTTCATGTAATACTGGTTTGGTGGTGATGAACTCCTTTTGCTTTTTCTTGTCTGGGAAGCTCTTTATCTTTCCTTTGATTCTAAATAATAGCTTTGCTGGATAATCTTGTTGTAGGTCCTTGATTTTTATCACTTCGAATATTTCATGCCAGTCCCTTCTAGCCTGAAAAGTTTTTGTTGAGAAATTGACAGTCTTAAGGGAGCTTCCTTATAGGTAACTAACTGCTTTTCTCTTGCAACTTTTAAGATTCTTTTTTTTGTCTATAACATTTAGCATTTTAATTATGTGTTTTAGTGTGGGTCTCTTTGGCTTAATCTTGTTTTGATTCTCTGCACTTCCAGAAATTATTTATTTCCTTCACCAGTGGGTGCGGAGAGTTTTCCATCTTTATTTTTCAAATAGGTTTTTAATTTCTTGCTCTGTCTCTCTTCTCCTTCTGACATCTGTTATTATGCTTTAAGTTATCCCAGAGGCTCCTTAAACTATCCTCATTTTGGGGAATTTTTTTCTTTTCTGTACTGATGGGGAGTTTTATGCTTACTTATATTTCAAATGGCTGATTTGATCCTCTGCTTCATCTATTCTACTTTTGATTCTCTGCAGTGTACTGTTTATTTCAGTTACTGTATTCTTCATTTATGACTGGTTCTTTTTATGTTTTCTATCTCCATTTTTATGTTTTCTATCTTTTTGTTGAAATTCTCACTAAATTCCTCTAATCTGACCCTAAGATCATTGAGAATCCTTATAAACAGTGTTTTGAATTGTGCATCTGGTAGATTGCTTATCTCCAATTTGTTTAGTTCTTTTTCTGGAGTTTTGTTCTGTTATTTAATTCAAGACATGTTTCTTTGTCTCCTCATTTTGGCTGCTTCCCTTTTTTGTTTTGTTTTGGTTTTATGTATTAGGACAATTAGGTAGAGATCTATATCTCCTGGTCTTGGAAGAGTGACCTTATGTAGTAAGTGTCTGGTAGGGCCCAATGGCACAGCTTCAGCGGTCATCAAGTGGGCACTTCAGGTGTGTTCCCGCTTCCCATGTAGACTGTATGCACCCTTCTGTGGTAGCTGAGCCTTGATTGCTGTTGGTTCATCGGTTAGAGGGATTCACTCCCAGGAAGATAGGCTGTGAGGACTGACCGTGACTACCATGGAGAATCATTTGTGCATGGGGCTGACCCCACAAAGAAGGACTTGCTTCAGCAGGACTCTTTTGCTCAATTACTCAACTCTCCTGAACTAGCCCTCACTCCAGCCAGCTCCTCATCTTTGAATCTGTCTCTATTTTTCTTGTTAGTTCATTTTGTCCATTAGATTCCACATATGAATAAAATCATATGGTAGTTGTCTTTCTCTAACTGGCTTACTTCACTTAACATAATGTTCTCCAGGTCCATCCATGGTGTTGCAAAGGATAAACGTTCCTTTTTTATGGCCAAGTAGTATTCCATTGTATAAGTGTACCACAGCATTTATATGTACTTATCTGTTGATGGGCACTAGGGTTGCTTCCAAATCTTGGCTATTGTAAATAACACTTCAATGAACATAGGGGTGCATATATTCTTTCGAGTTAATATTTCAGTTGTTTTTTTTTCCTATAAATTACCAGAAGAGGAATCGCTGGATCATCAGGCAGTTGCATTTTTAATTTTTTTAGGACCCTACATACTGCTTTCTGCAGTGGCTGCACCAATCTGATTTCCCAACTGAGCACAAGGCTTCCCTTTCTCCACATTCTCATCAATACTTGTCGTTTGTTGATTTATTGATGATAGCCATTCTGACAGGTGTGAGGTGATATCTCATTTCTGTTTTGATTTCCATTTCTCTGACAATTAGCAATTCTAAGTGTCCTTTCATATGTCTACTAGTGGCCCAGTGCACAAAATTAGCGCACATTAAAAGGGGATTAATTTAATTAGAGGAAATAATTTAATATTGCTATTTGCCCTTTCTCTATAATAGAAGTGTCAGAGATGAAAGAAAATTAGTAAAATGTATGTGAAAACCTTCCTCCTGTCAGAGTCTGGGGCACACCCCAGGACCCAGAGTCAAGTCCCTGCCCACCCACATGCACCTCAAAATCGTGTGAGACCCAGACTCAGCTGGCCCCCCGCATTGGGCTAGATCCAGACCCGGCCAGTCCCACCCTTCTCAAGTCCCACCGGGCAGAGGGTGTACCCTCAGGTCCCCTGGCCTGGTGTCAGGATGGGGGGCGTGGCCTGAGGTCCCTGGCCTCAGGTCCCCTGGCCCGGTGCTGGGGCGGGGGGTGCAGTCTTAGGTCCCCCGGCCTGGTGCCAGGGTGGGGGGCGCGGCCTGAGGTCCCCTGTCAAGCCCCACCTGGTGGGGGGTGCAGCCTGAGGTCCCCTGGCCTGGCGCTGGAGTGGGGGGGAGCAGCCTGAGGTCCCCTAGCCCAGCACCAGGACGGGAAGCCCACCTTGAGGTCCCCCGTCAAGCCCCGCTGTTGGGGGCGTGGCCTGAGGTCCCCTGTCAAGCCCTGATAGGTGAAGGGCGTGGCCTGAGGTCCCTCGGCCTGGCACTGGGGCGGGGGGAGCAGCCTGAGGTCCCCTAGCCCAGCACCAGGACGGGAAGCCCACCTTGAGGTCCCCCGTCAAGCCCCACAGGGGCAGGGGAGGGTGTAGCCTCATGTTCCTGCTGATTGCTTGTTAAGGCTCCTATGGGAACTTGGCCTCAGCTGTGGGTGCAGCCATCTTTGTGACGGAGTGATGGTCAATTTGCACATTCCCTCTTTATTATATAGAATTAGCCATCTGCATGTCCTCTTTGGAGAAGTGTCTATTTTTAAATTGGATTGTTTGTCTTGGTGTTGTATTGGATAAGTTCTTTATATATTTCCTGCCAATTCCTTCTGGCCTGAATTGTTTCTGTTGAGAAATCAGCTCATAGCCTTATGGGAGTTCCTTGTAGGTGATTAGCTGTCTCCCTCTTACTGCTTTTAAGATCATTTGTCTCTAAACTTTGCCATTTTATTTATGATGTGTCTTGGCCCATTTTGGTTCATCTTATGTGGGTCTTGCTGTGCTTCCTGGACTTGTTTGTCTTTTTCCTTCACTAGGTTAGGGAAGTTTTCAGTAATTATTTCTTCAATAGTTTCAGATCCCTGGCTCTCCCTCTTCTCCTTCTTGTACCCCTACAATGTGGATGTTGTTATGCCTCATGTTGTAATTTAGTTGTAATTCCAGTTTGGTCCTAGGAGGAAGATAGTGTAGCATCCACCATATTGGATTAAAAAATTTATATTAAATTTAGATTTTAAAATTATTTCTTCTGGTCGTTGTTTTTAGTTGCTTTTCTTATGTTTATTTATTTTAAACAAATTATATGAACACATTTAAATTCATATTCTCATTTAAAAATGTTTAAGACATATGTTTTATTTAATACAAGTTTTAATAATTTATAACATTATTTATTTGAAAAGAAAATTATTTTATTGCACTTGCCCATATAATATTTCTAAATAACTCTACCACAAGCAATTCTGCAGAGTAAAGTTTGGCATTTTGAAAGTTGTTCAATGTAAAATATTACTAACTGATTACTGAAACTTATGTTGACTTACAATTCTTGCAATAGATTTACACTGACATGGATCCTTGACAGACAAATTACATTTATGAATACTCCTATTGGGCTTCTCATGGACCAATCAATCAACATTTAAAGTTTTACTTACAATAAATTTTATAAATTCTTGTTGTATAATCCAACATAAAGAAAAGATCTAACAATATATCTGTTTATTATAGACTAGAGCAGTGGTTCTCAACCTTTCTAATGCCGCGACCCTTTAATACAGTTCCTCATGTTGTGGTGACCCCCAACCATAAAATTAATTTCGTTGCTACTTCATAACTGTAATTTTGCTACTGTTATGGATCGTAATGTAAATATCTGTGTTTTCCGATGGTCTTAGGCGACCCTGCTAGTTAGCAGGGGGCAGATGCTAGTTAGCAGGGTCACCTAAGACCATAGGAAAACACAGATATTTACATTACAATTCATATCAGTAGCAAAATTACAGTTATGAAGTAGCAACGAAATTAATTTTATGGTTGGGGGTCACCACAACATGAGGAACTGTATTAAAGGGTCACGGCATTAGAAAGGTTGAGAACCACTGGACTAGAGGCTCAGTGCATGAAATTTGTGCATGGGAAGGATCCCTAGGCCTGGCCGGTGATCAGGGATGATCTGTGGGGTGACCAGCAGGGCGATCAGGGGGCCCCAACTGACACCCCCCTTGGCTGGCCTGGCACTGCCCGCTCTCCAGCCCCGACCCCTGCTGCCGCCACCAGTCGCCTCCTCTGCGGGGTGACCGGAGGGGCAATAGGGGTCCCTGCTGGCACCTACCTTTGCTGGCCTGGGGCCTGTGGACTTGGGGCAGCTCCTGCATTAAGCATCTGCCCCCTGGTGGTCAGTGCACATCATAGCGACTGGTCATTCCTCCAGTTGTTCCACTGTTTGGTTGATTTGCATATTAGGCTTTTATTATATAGGATAATATGCAATTATATAGAAAAATATACTAAAATAATTTACCTTTTGAAAAAAATTTCACCTGGAGATATTAATTTTCTTAGAGAGAGGGGAAAGGAGAGAGAGAAACATCTATGTTAAAAAGAAACATCAATATTGTTTCCCTGGCCAAGGATCAAAATAGCAACCTAGGTATGTGCATGATGGGGAATTGAACTGTAACCTTTTTATGTATGGTGACTGAGCCACCTGGCAACAGCAGTATACAATATTTTTATAGAAAAAGTATACTTCCTCTATATAGTTCATGTAATTATGTAGTCAGGACAATTTTCAACCATAACTGGGAGATATTTTATTTTTTATTTTTTTTAAAATATATTTTATTGATTTTTTTTACAGAGAGGAAGGGAGAGGAATAGAGAGTTAGAAACATCAATGAGAGAGAAACATCGATCAGCTGCCTCCTGCACACCTCCTACTGGGTATGTGCCTGCAACAAGGTACATGCCCTTGACTGGAATCGAACCTGGGACCCTTCAGTCCACAGGCCGACGCTCTATCCACTGAGCCAAACCAGTTAGGGCTATAACTGGGAGATATTTTAATTATACTTATCCTGTAATATCCCTTGTAAGTTATCTACTGAAACTGCAGCTCAATATGCATCTTTATGCCTGTCTACTCATAATCTCACTCTTGAATCTCCAATCTTATATCACCTCCAGAGTGTCCACCTTTCTGTGGATATTCCAATCAAATACACAACATAACATTCATTATCTACCTGTAGCCCTGTCACCTGTATCTACTCCCTAGTGCTCTGACTCCATGAACAACACCAAATTCAGTCACTCATGCCATGCCATTCTTTACAGTTACATCTCCTGTGCTACCACTGGACTAACCTAGTCCATGCCACTGTCATAGCAGGTTGCTCATGATCTCCCTCCCCCTCTTTGGTCCCATCCAAAAATTCCTGAAACAAGAGCTAAAGGGTTGTGTTGTTGTTTTTTACACAGTGATAGTATGCCATTATTTCCTAGAACTGCATATGAATGATAACTTTTATGAAATCAGACAATTATTAAACTGTGATTTATAAGTATATATTCTCCAAAGGTAAAGAAAATCCCCCCAAAATTTATATATCCATTTCACTCCCAACATGAATATAAGTTTTTAAAAAGTTAGTTGCATGTCTACCCAACCATTATTTCACAGGTCTAAAGCCCTACAGGAACTCCACTGTCACCCAGCCCCCACCATTCACCTTGGTTCTATCATGATCTTATCATCTCCCTAGCCAAACATGAGCTGGAAAGGATGCCTTTAACCTGGGGATGAATTAAACTTTTTAAATGCCAATATAATAAAGTGGAAAATAGCACAGTAGTGCTATTAATTGTAGAAAGAAACCAATTATTTGTGATATTCATTTAATGTAAATTATACTCAGCTATTTTATGAAAAAACTACAGGGGGTATAATAAAGAATATATAAAATGGGAATAATGCAGAAATAGGGGAGAAGGAAAATGGAATTAAGGAGAAAGAAAATAAAGTACATATCAGTTTGACTTCTTTATAGATTCTGTTTTTGCAAACCACAATGATTTATGTTGTTTGTATTTTAGAGCAGAGTTTGATTAAGGACGAAGACTGTAACTTATAATAATATTATCGTTAAAAGAATTATAACTCCCTAGAACTTCCTTTCTTTTTTTTTAATGTATTTTTATTGATTTCAGAGAGGAAGGAAGAGGTAGAGAGAGATAGAAACATCCATGATGAGAGAGAATCATGGATTGGCTGCCTCCTGCAAGTCCCCCACTCGGGATTGAGCCCACAACCCAGGCATGTGCCCTTGACTGGAATCAAACCTGGGACCTTTCAGTTCGTAGGACGATGCTCTATCCACTGAGCCAAACCGGCCAGGGCTAGAATTTCCTTTCTTTATCTGCTAAAAAATAGATAAGGAAATTAATGTTACCAGTGGGGTGGTAAAAAATATTATCTAACTTCTAGAATTGTTACCAGACAGAGACTGGAGCCAGTCTGCCCAGGCTGGCCAGTAGTATGTGGGTTCTCCACTTTGTGCAGGAAAGATTTCACAATGTGAGTCCAGGTAATTGTGAGAGGATGTTTATTAAAGCTGGGGACAGCGAAACAAAGGAAGTGCTAACGGTATAAGAAGCAACAGGAGTGAGCCTAGGTGGGGCTGCTTTGGCTGCCTAGAAATGTTCTCGGGAAGAAGTGTGCCACACTGGGCTGCATGAACTCACGGAGAAGCAAAAGTCACAGTGCCAGAGTGAGCCAAAGTGGGACTGCTGCTAACTCACAAAAAAGTCAGGTTCAGGGGGTAAGCCCAGGATGAACTGCTGCTGCCCACTGCTCCCCTGTTTGCAAGTCTCATGGGGACCATAGGATTTAGGAGAAAGAGAATAGAGATATAAGACAGGGACATGTTCTAGTGAGACCTTACCATGGGTCCTTGGTCTTGAGGATTTTTATATTTCTTTGGCCAGCAGGGATCCTAGGGAGGTCTCAGGAGAGGGTCTTACAGAATATTCATTAGCTTTCCATCCAATTCATCAAAATGTGCATACAGAGTGGTTGGGGGTTATTTTCTGGTTAGTTTTAATTTCAAAGAACATCATCAAAGAGGAACTGGGACCAAGGCAGTTCTGTCCTGGGAAGGTCTGGAGTTTGTAAACCACTTGCTCCTAAGTATGCTTGGTTAGAGAAGATAAAACCTTGTGATTATGAATGGCAGTAAATTGCTCAAATTGTTTGGCCTTGTTTAATTATTTTGTCTCAGTTTCCCTTATTCCACTTGCCAAGGAATTTTCCTAGTTTCCTACCATCCTGCCTCAGAATAACCTTGAGTTTGTGGAATTTAAATGGACAACACTTAGGACAGATCTTGGCATATTGAAGTACTTAGTACTAGATAGTATTATTATTTTTAAAAATATATATATTTTATATGTAATTCCCTCAACTTATCCTGAACTAGTAGAAACATTAATGTCAGGATATAAGAATTTATAAACATCTTACCTCAGAAACCAATAATTCCTATGAACTTAAACACATATCAAAAGCTTTTATAAAATACTAGTGACCCAGTGCAAAGATTCGTGCACATTGAAAGGAAATTAATTAGAAGGTGGCTGGCAGGGAGGGACTGGGCGAGACGGGCTGGACATGCCCCGGAGCCAACCTCCTGTGGTCCCTCCTCGGTATCTGTGGAGTGAGCGGGGTCCCTCCGGCAGGTGGGGTCCCTCGGCCTGGCCTGCAGGCATCGGGCCTAAACCAGCTCTCCAAGATCCCTGAGGGGTCCCAGAGTATGAGAGGGTACTGTACAGAGTTGCTGTCGTACAGGGTGTGGAACGCAAATGCAAGTGTGCAGTAAACCAGATTCAGGGCCAACAGTGCCCCAGCAACAACATAACCTATGGCCAAAGGTGGAATTGCACAGCCCCACAAGGAATCGAGCTCCCTCCTCTCTGGTTTCAGGGTGAGTCACCCAAGAACTGCTGCTGCCAAGATACTGCAGCTCGGCAGCTCCTGCATTGAGCGTCTTCCCCCTGATGGTCAGTGTGCATCATAGCAACTGGTCGGATGGACAGAGGGACATTTAGCATATTAGCCTTTTATATATATAGACTAGAGACCTGATGCACAAAATTTGTGCAAGAGTAGGCCTTCCTTCCCCCAGCTGCCAGCACCAGCTTCCCTCTAGCACCCGGGACCAGGACTTCCCTTGCATGCAGCCCTGGCTTTGTCCGGAAGGTTATCCAGGAGGACATCTGGTCCAATTAGCATATTATGCTTTTATTATTATAGCTAATAAAAACTAAATCATCAGTTTGGGTGCATTGTGCAAAAAAAGTGAGTAATGTTACCCTTAATCTCCTCCACAACAGTAGGCACTCAATACCCAGGGGTTCTCTTTTGAGTTGGATGAGATTGGAGATGATGTGCTGCCTCCCCGATTGCTGTTTGATAGCTACCAAGTCTAAGATCTAAATAGAAGATTTTTAAAAATATATTTTATTGATTTTTTTACAGAGAGAAAGGGAGATGGATAGAGAGTTAGAAACATCGATGAGAGAGAAACACTGATCAGTTGCCTCCTGCACACCCCCTACTGGGAAGTGCCCACAACCAAGGACATGTCCTTAACCAGAATGGAACCTGGGACCCCTCAGTCCACAGGCTGATGCTCTATCCACTGAGACAAACCAGTTAGGGCTAACTAGAAGATTTTAACTAACAGACTGCATGCCATTGCTTCTTAGTCTAATTTTCTTGTCATTGATTTTATAATCAGATATAGACCTGTTCTTCAGTGATCCTTCTCAAGGTCTTCATAAGCATGAAAAAAAAAATCAGATTATTTATTCCTAAATCCTACTCAGTAGTATCAGCAATATACTTGATATGACTGAATTGTTTAGTTTGCTTAGGAAATGAAGTCATTTAACAGATTAAAAAATCATTCCTATATTTCTGTTTTCTTATGACTGTATAACTATTAGTATTATTTTAAAATTCCTGTGATTCATAAACTAACCACTTATTTCCTTTCATCATTATCAAAGGCATGCTATTTACAAAAATCCTTAAACACTAGCGGTAAATTCTCAAACACATTTTTCATAGTAACTTGGTATGTAGAATACTAAGCGGTAATTTTAGAATCTAAGAAAAGGCAAATTGCATATGAAGGATTCTCCACATGCATTAATCTATAAAGTAATCATTTATGGAACACATGCTGAGAACAAAAACCCATCCTTGCCTATCTTGATGTGAATTTTTCTGACTACAGTTTATTACAATAGTATATCTAATTAGTCATAAATGAAAACAGCCATAAAATGTCCATGACCATCCCAAAACAATTGCTGAGGGGTAGAATTGTTATAGTTGGATGTGTTTTAAAAATTTACTTTCATTTGGATGGATAATAAACAGTCTGTTGATTTATAGGAAAAGATTGGATTACAATTAACAAATGATGCTCAGGATCACTGGGAATTTCACTGGAAAGGTGCAACAAGGGGCCAAGAACAGTCTCACAGAAGCACATCTTCTCGCTTTGATATGAGGGATTTTAAGCATGTTATTGTCCCAGTACCTAAAAGTCTACAATGAAAATTCTTATTGTTTTCAATATTCTATTAAGAATGTGCCCCTAGAAAAGCAATACTCTAATTTAAAATAATTTTTACATTTGAAAAACTCCTTTTCAATTATAATAGCTTTAATCATTTTCTAATACTTTTTTTATTTAAGAGATCTTTCACTTCATATGCATAAAAATAACTATGAAGGTAAAAATAGACCATTAGGTATTATTTTATTGTTTTGTTTGTTATATCTAAAACATATTTTACAGTAAATGATTCATTGATATAATAATTATTTTCCAGAAGCAGGTTTCCTTATGTATTAAAAAAAAAAAAAACTTCAGTAAACATTGTTAGCGGTAATGTTATAGTATAAAATTATTGTTTTCTTGTGGTAAAATAAAAAAAAAACAGGCATAAAATTGTGTTTTTAATTTTATAATTTGCTATATACTATAGGACATGTACTGATATTTAGAAAATGTTAGAGATAAAAATGAACATTTCTAGTATCCCAATGGTCAGATATACTCTACTGAGTTTCTTAATAAACAAACTACTATATACATATATTTTAAAATCCTAAGCCGAATATTCATGCTTAAAATGAAGAGAAAAACAATCTTCTTTTCTCAGTCCCAAGGTTCTCTCCTTAAAAGTAAGCCTAAGTTTCTTGTGTTTATCTTTTAAAATAGTTTAATGCTCATAATAATATTGTCACTAAATATTATTTTCCATATCAAAATAGTTATATTTACTTAATTCTTTTAACAAAATCTTCATTGTGAAAATGAATCATACTTTTTAACGAGTTCACTATAAAATATCAAGTTATTTTCATTGCAAGTTTATATTAAAATTTTTGATCACATATTTTCAACAAAAGGAAATATTCCATGGTGAGAATTATATTGTATTTTTCTTTCTGATCCTTTATTATAACATTAAGACTATTTCATATTAGAATACATATCATTAGATCATAATGTAGGGAAGTAGCTAGCCAATCACACATCCTAGGTTATACAAAAGAATCAAACAGTATTTTACTCAGCTTTTTCTATCCTGAGACCTAAAATGTAGAAATATGATGGATTATGAACACAAGTTTGTGAAAATGTCTCACTCCACGTTTCAATATCATATCTTAACGTGAAAGCAAAGCAAAATGGGCAGCACTTTCACATCTAACGTATTTTTCTGCCACTCTGGAAAGCAAGGTCAAAGAGGTTACAACAGTGGTTCACCTTGGTTACAAGCATCCCCATCAAATTGCAGGCTGTCATATAATGCTGGACATCTGCCACTTGCTGGCAAACATGTGTCCCATATTCATGTTTAAATGAGCATACACAGCATATATGGATTGGTGAAATTTAATAAATTGATATTCTAGAGAGCAAAATTATGGTAATTAGTATAGGTCAAAAGTACTCATTTAGCAAAGAATTTGAGACATCAGTGATCCAGATGATAGAAATGGGATATCAGCTCATTCATTTTCAGAATTATAACTTTAATAAAATAAGTTTATAATTGCTTTAGCTTGTTATTCTAAAGCAGCTTTTTAAGATTGTTTATTCTTTTGCAACCAAGGATAAAATTGCCAAATAGAAAAAATTTTAAAGCCTCACAGAGAAATGATTTGATTAACTAATGAGTAGTTTTCTGTGATGGGGTAAACGGTAGTGCAGTCACTCTGACTGTTGAAGCAGATGAACTGAGAAGGGAGTGGTAAAATTTATATCAATATAATTTGTGTTAATTTAAACATATGTAACAAGCAAACTCAGAAATCAGCAGAAGCATAGACCATTCTGGCATTCCGGGAGCCTTTTATTTTCCAAGTATCTGTAAGAAAGTAAATAATCTTCATTTTCTTAATTAGCAAAAGGCAATTTTAGTTTTCGCAATATTTTTTTTGCAAATATAATTGATAGGTAGTCACTAAAACATTCATGAACTAAGAAAAAAAAGTAGATAAAAGCAATGAATATATACTCTAATATTTCTTAGAGTGGATAATTAGGAACAAATATTTAGAAAGTTTATCTTTATCTTCACCAAATATTTTAAGTGCTTATTTTTGTATTTTGAGACATAGTTTTTCTGTTTTCCAGATATCACCAACCATTTTACATTATTGTTTTATTATATAGAATATATATTTTGGGAACAGCAAACTTCTTAGTAATATTTTAACAGGATCTTCTAGTAGGTAGTAAGCATTGGAAACAAAGCATTTTTACAAAAAACTTCTTAATTGAGATTTAGTTTAAATGGTGAACTAGTTTTTATGATTAGGAAAATTGAAAATTTGGAAGAGAGCTCAAATGCCTGTTTTCTAAAATTTGCAAATCAAATCCCAGAGGACCTCTTCAGCATCCTCTTATATAAGAAATTCTTATTTAAAAGTTACTTGGCATGGAGTCCAAAGAGAGCTGTTTTCTGTACAATATATTTACACACTAATATTTTGCCACTAAAATGAACATTCTCATTTCTAAACATTCCTAATACTGAACTATAAGAAAACCTAAGCAACTGGTTAAATTGATATAATTACAGTAGACTTTCATTAATATTTTAATTGTGTCTTGTACATGTAAGTTTAAAATGTAGGTCAAATTGCAGCCATGTTGTATATATAAAACAGAGAAGTAGAAACAGAAGCTTCATCAACTAGTTAAGAAAAAACTTACATCCTATGTTTAAGTAAACAGCAATATTTAAACCAATTACAGTCAAAGCAAAAGCATTTTATTAATTTTTTTACAAGTCCAATAGTTGTACTTTACATTATCTGCTTTAAAAATATCCATTCTTTAAAAAATAATTCCACAAAATTGAATTCCTTGCGAAAGATTCAAATAATATAAATAATGCAAAAATTTCTCTTAACCTCCCACCCAATTCATTTACCCACTGTAGGATAATGGCTGTTGTACATCAAAAGCATTTCAAATGTAATGTATGCTACAAGTTAGAAGCACTGTGTGACAGAAATAATGTTTGTATGAAAATCTGGAATTCATTCAGTATTAAAACGTAATGGACTATACAATTGCACAGTAGGAGGAAATTTGTACTTTCAACAAAGTTTTGATATCATATCTGTCTTGTCTAATACTTGGCTTTTGTCCGTATAAATAGAGCATGCACTGTATGCTCATTCTAAATTTCTGCAACTGAAGAAAAGTACTGTTAAAAACATTCATTATGTTTTCTGTCTATTTGATGTTTCACTCTAGAATACTCACAGGTTTAATTCTTGCTTCTCACACTACAAACGGGTCATCTGTTTCACCCAAATGCAACTACATTGACTAATAATAAACCTGCTTAACATATATAATAACCTTTTTCTCCTATCAAAGCTTCAATACTTAGAGTTAAATCATGTATCTATTTGCAATGGGCCTTTCTGAGAAACTAAGAGTAAATTTAATATAAGCACATGTACAATATTTGAAGTTAGTCTCAAAGAATTAATTTCTCTAATGCTTAACCTTTTTTTTTTTTTTAATGTTTCACTCTGGTGAAATCACCCTTCAAAACTTAAAAAAACATTTTTCTTATATCAAAATTCCTCAGTGAGGTCCAAGAACCAGTTTTTAATCTTTTTTACATCCTTTCTGTTTCTCATTATTAACATAATTTCATTTTATAGACTATTGTCTTTAGTAACACATTACCAATTGTTACATTTGCAAATAAGTTCTCACTCCCTTTGTACTCTGCTACTGTTAAAATATCCTGTGACTTCTTTCATCTTTTTATACCCTACTCAATTTTCTTCCTCTAGTTCTATTTCACCTCCCAAGTATTTCCTTAAACCCTCAGTAATATATCTTCAATTACAATTTAGCTTCTCTAATATATATTGTCATTTTATGATATGCTTTTATCTCCTAATCACAAAAAGGAGCCCCTTTTGTGGGACTGTTTGCTCCTGTAATTTTTGTCATGATTTAAAACCTTGGGTGTACTCCATAACTACCTTTGTGGAATTGAGATATAAATTAATTTATATGAAATTCTTTAATTTACTGAGGATATACACTGAGTGGCCAGATTATTATGATCTCTGAATGCATAATAATCTGGCCACTTAGTGTATCTATACCTATCTATCTATCTATCTATCTATCTATCTATCTATCTATCTATCTATCTATCTATCTATATTAGAGGCCCAGTGCATGAATTCGTGCATGGGTGGGGTCTGGCCATCCCGGCCAGGGGGAGGGGACATGGGCAGTTGGGCGGCCTGCCTGCTGGTCGAACTCCTGGTCGAGGGTACAATTTTTCATATTAGCCTTTTATTATATAGGATATACACTGAGTGGCCAGATTATTATGCATTCAGAGATCATAATAATCTGGCCACTCAGTGTATAGTCTCTGTGATATTTATTTTTAGAAGTCACAAATGGCAACTCTAGCATGTTGTTAGGAGGTCCAATCTCTTTTGCTAGCAGATAAATAGCCAGCACTTGTTCTTACACGTTATATAACATTCATTGAGTAAGTGTTCATTTTGTCAACAGTTCTAGGTTTGGGAGATATAAAAAGTTATACAATACTCCTTGAAAAAAAATAGAGAAATTGGAGTAATTTAGAAAGTAAAGAGAAAAATATACAAAAAAATCTTAAATATTATTATGCATTTAAGTACAATGTGCTCCCTGGGCATATAGAAATTAAAATTAACCCAAATATAGTTTGTTTTAGACAAAGAAAGGTAAGAGAACATGAGTTTCCAGGCTATGGGAGCATAGAAAAGACATATTTGTGAGATTCTGTGTTGCCCTTCAGGAAACTGCATATACAGGGTATCTCCCCAAAATGTATACACACTGTAAGAGCTGACAGATCAATTTTGAAAATGAAATGTATTTTAACAAGCACTGCCTTTATAATTATAAAACTGTGTATACATTTTTTGGGGGACACCATATATTCAATGCTAATAGAGCACATTAGCTATCTACCTGTGTGTGTGTGTGTGTGTGTGTGTGTGTGTGTGTGTGTGTGTGTGTGTGTATTAGGTGATGTAATCAAGTTTGTAATCAAAATATATAAAATACAACACCACTTATCTTTAAAGATGTAGAATATCTATTTGAGACTCTTCAATCATTTTTTTCAAGAAATAACTCTGGGAGCTATAACTCTGGGATAAATAATTCTGTAGGAGTGGAATAAACTGTACTTCTATTTCATCTTATGTACTCCTATAACATTAAATTTGTAAACAAAATTGTGAAGTAATTATAAATATGTATACATTAATTGCAAAATGTTGAGTGTCTCTGACCAATAGCTTAAGAACAATGTTATGTTTATGGTTATAGATTATTGTGGGCATGTAGACTGTATGCATAGTCATCAGTTTATATACTTCAAATTGATAAATATATGTAAATTATACCTTAATAAGAGTAATTTGATAAATTACATAGAATAATTATTTAATATTAAAATAACCTTTATCTGGGATAATTGCATGGTTTATAAGACTTCTAATTTCAGGCATAAATAAAGATATGGAGGATAGAAAGTAGTTTATTCTGGATGAGGGGATTTATTATGTTTTTTTAATTACTTTTAACTAGATACATTTATATTTAGGAATATTAGTATATTCTTAATATATTTACCATTTTATAACATGATCTTTTTTATACCTTGTTATACTTTTAATATTTCTTGTTTTAAATTCTGTTATGTCTGATTCATACAGCCACACCAGCTGTCTTGTGCTGCGTAGTATAAATATAGAAATGTTACATTCCCCTCCCCCCGAATCTTTTACTTTCAACCTGATAGTTTCTTTAGTCTTAAAATCCATCTCTTCCAAATGGCTTACAGTTTCATCTTACTTTTTAGTACTCTTAGACAATCTCAGCTTTTAACTAAAAGTTTTATTTCACTTATAATTAACATAATTCTTGGTAAGGTTATGTAACATCTCCCAGCGGTTAGGATTCCAGGCCTTTGAAGTTTTTAATTACATTATAATCAATATCTAAATTACAAGATGCATTTGTATGGGTATTGGTTGTGAGTTTATTTTATGCCTAATGTTACTCACCACTATTAAAAACAATCATTCTACACTTAATTGATTAGTACATTATCTTTGTTGAACATAAATGCAAGTACCTAGTTTGATCATCACCATTTCAAACACCTGGGCAACACTGGATACAGATATGAGACAACACTGAAAAAGGTATAAATAAGCATGTGATTTCTTTAAAATTAAAAATAAATAGTTACTTGGTAATACAATTTAGCTACAATTTAATTTAGTTTAAGTTATAACTTATAATATACCATTCTCTCAGCCATTTATAGCTTTGACCTATAGCCATGGTTTAATCCAAACTCCCTGGTTCTGCCATATTACCTAATTTGCTACAGTGGTGACAACTGTTATTTTTCACTTTATTGGGACACAAAACAATCACTTTGAGCCAGATGGGTTGTCACTTTTTATTATTCTGGGTTAGCATGATATGCCATCCAAAATTAACCAACATGTTACAGGAGACACTATGATCATGAGTGGTTTCATGGTAATAATCAATACAAATCTGGCATTTGATTCTGGAATCAATTACTGCCAAAGATATCTTAGACACATACTGCCAGCAAGGAATCTACTGAACTACAGTGGGTCAGAGCAAATAAAGAATGAGAAGTCTTAAACTCAGAGATGCCATACAATCCTACTCTGTCATGCTCTATGCCTCAGAGTTTAAATCAATATGACTTTAAAAGAGTAGAAATGTCAGGAACATTCACACTTAACGATGGATGATGAAAATGTGTTTGTAGTAAAAGCTCAGGGAGATCTAAAAGCATGTGTATAGAAGAAAAATAAATAATGCAATATGCTAAAACAAGGCTTTTATTGAATAGAAATGTATGTGTGTATGATTTTATGCTTTGCCTTATGTTTGGAAGAGTGACTTGTGAAACATTTAGAAAGATAATGTCAACAATAGAGCTGATTTAAAACAACATAGTTGTGCTGTATTATAAATAAGTGGAGCACTACAGTGAGAGGAATGTTAAGTATAGATCTCTAGTGCAGTTAATATTTTGAAATAATGTGCAACTCACAAGAAGCTGAAAACTAATACAGAAATCCTATATACTCCTTTGCCAACCATCCTAAATGATAATAACTTATATAATCACTAGAGGCCCGATGCATGAAATTCGTGCAAGAGTAGGCCTTCCTTTCCCTGGCTGCCGGCACTGGCTTCCCTCTGGCACCCGGGACTCGGGCTGCTCTCTGGCCACTGGCAGGCACCCAGGACCAGGGTTTTCCTCGCAGCCACGCTTCGTCCGGAAGGTTGTCTGGAAGGATGTCCGGTCTAATTAGCATATTATGGTTTTATTATTATAGATAATACACTTATCATAACTAGGAAATAGACTTTGGTACATTATTATCCATACATTATTCAGATTTCAACAGTTTTTAAAAGCATTCGCTTTTTAAACAAATTTAGTATGTAGTGCTTTGAAATTATATCAAAGGTAACAGCCACCATAATCAAGATCCATTATTGTCCTATTATCACAAAGATGCTTATACTTTCCCTCTACAGTCTCTCTCCTCAACCCTAACTCTTAACATTCATCTCTTCATCACTATAAATGTGTCATTTTAAAAAATGTTATGTAAATAGAATAATATAGTATGTAACCTACTGATATTAACTGTTTTCACATAGCATGATGCTGTTGAGACCCATGCAAGTTGTTGCATGTATAATTTTCTCTCTTAGTGCTGAAATATTCTGCATGTATACGCTTTTTATCCTTTTAAAATGAAGCTCCTATAAACATTCTTTATATATGTATATGTATATATATTATAAACATTCTTTACATATATATAAATTTAAATTTAGAATAATAATGGATCTTGATTGTGGTGGCTGTTACCTTTGATATAATTTCAGAGCACTACATATTAAATTTGTTTAATATATACTATATTATTGATTTCAGAGAGGGAGGGCAAGAGAGAGAGAGATAGAAACATCAGTGATGAGAAACAATCATTGATCAGCTGCCTCCTGCATGTCCCACACTGGGGATTAAGCCCACAATCTAGGCATATGCCCTGGCCAGGAATGTACCATGACCTCCTGGTTCATAGGTCTATGCTCAACCACTGAGCCATGCTGGCTGGGATATAAACATCCTTATACATATGCTTTCATTTTTCTAGGAGAAATACCCAGAAGAATTGCTAGGTTATATGTTAAGTGTATACTGTACCAGTATAAGAAAATATCAAACTGATTTCCAGTGTGGCTGTACAATTTTACATTTACAGCAGTAATTTATGAGATAACTAGTAGCTACATGACCTCATGAGGATAGATCAGTATTGTCAATATTTTTTTCTTTTAATCATTCTAATAGATACGTGGACTTATTTAATTTTGGCTCTTATTTGCATTTCCCTAATAGCTACCACTTTTTCGTGCATTTGTTTACTATATGGATATCCTCTTTGTTGGACTGTGTGCCTATAGCTTTTGCAAATTTTATTTGCTCATTTATTTGGATTGCTTGTTTCCTTGCTGAGATCTTTAATTTTTTATTCTTGATCTTAGAGAGGGAGGAAGAGAGAGAGAGAGTGAGAGTGAAAGAAAAACATCCAGTGGTTGCCTCCTCAACGTCCCCAACCTGGGATAGAACCTGCAACCTAGGTATGTGTCTTTACCAGACTGTACAGGGGATGATGCTCCAACCAGCTGAGCCACACCAGCTGGGCTCTGGTTGAGTTTTGAGAGTGTTTTTTTTTTTTTGTTATTTCTTTCATTCCCTTAAAATTCATTCTCAAGCAAACATTTTTAAACTTGATAAAGTTAAATATATCCAATTGTATTTTTTATGTATCGTACTTTCTGTCTAATCTATTAGATACTAGATACCTGTTATACAAATATCTATAAATAGACAAATAATTTATCAAATCTACAAAAGATCTTAAAGATTTCTCCTATTTTTCTTCTAGAATATTTAAAGTTTAGTTTTTACATGTATACCTGCACTCTATTATGATTTATACTAGAGGCCTGGTGCATGAAATTCGTGCACGGGGGGAGGGGGTTCCCTCAGCCCAGCCTGCACCCTCTCCAATCAAGGATCCCTCGGGGGATGTCTGACTGCTTGTTTAGGTCCGATCCCTGGGTTCGGCAGTCGGACATCCCTCTCACAATCATGGACCACTGGCTCCTAACCACTCACCTGCCTGCCTGATTGCCCCTAACTGTGCCCGCTGCTGGCCTGGTCACCCCTAACTGCCCCCCTGCTGGCCTGATCACCCCTAACTGCCTCTTCCTGCTGGCCTGATCACCCCCAATAGCTGCCCCCCTTGCTGTCCTGGTCGCCCCATGCAGCTTGCTATTCAGTCATTTGTCTTCCCTCACTAACTTCCCTGCCGGCCTGGTCAACCCACGCACCCTGCTGTTCAGTCGTTTGGTCGTCCCTCACTAACCCCCCTGCCATCCTGGTCACCCCACACAACCTGTTTGGTCATCTGTTCAGTTGCAATGGTCACTTAGGCTTTAATATAGATTGATTTTGTATTTGGCTCAAAATATAGATTAAAACATACTCATTTTCATGTATGAATTAACAATTTTTCTAACTCATCAATTTATTTAAAAAAACACAATTCTACTGAGATTTTGAATGGAATTACATTAATATGTCAACACACATTTTACATAAGTCTGGGGAGAATCGACAAGTAAAATGCTGAATTTTTTCGTCCATGAAAATTTAGCAGAATTTTCTAGCTTTTGAAATACAAGTCTTGTATATCTTTTGTTTTGTTTATACTTAAGTATTTTACTTTTTGGTGGCATTTTAAATGGTATTATTATATTTTGTCATCTTATTTTTATATAAAATAATATTTATATATTGATCTTGTATCCTGAAAGCATGCTAAACTTTATTTTTTCTAGTAGATGTTTTGTAGGATCCATTGTATTTTCTACATAGATAATCTTGTTTCTGTGAATAACATTTTACTTCTTCCTTTCTAATATGGACATTTTTATTTTTTTTAATTTTCCCCATTTCACTGAATGGAATCTCCATGACAATGTTGAATAGAAGTGATAAACATGGACATTCTGTCTAGTACCTGATGTCACAGGAATGCCATTAGTAATTCTCCATTAGATATGACGCTGACTGTAGATTGTCACTCTACTTTTATCAGGCTGATGGGATTCCTTTCTGTTCCCAGTTTTCTGAGATAGCAGAATGAATGATGAATTCATTTTCTGCATCAGTTGAGGTGATCACATGCTTGTCTTTTCTATTTGTTAACTAGAGGCCCAATGAACGAAATTCTTGTAAGGGGCTCGGCCCTCACAGCTCCTTGCAGCCTCGGCTGGCCTTTGCAGGCCCGGCTTCATCCGGAAGGTCCTCCGGATGGTCGTCTGGGTAGTCATTCTGCTATTTGGTCTAATTAGCATATTAGCTCTTTATTATATAAGATATGGCAAAATGTGTTAGGCAAAAGTCAAATTTCATATTTCTGAGATAAAAGTTAGTCATGATATGTTGTTGGATTTGGATTCAGTTTGGCAAAATTTTGTTAAGAAATTTTACTAATAAGCTAATGTGGATATTCTTAAGTTTTCTTCTTTTTTAATATGTTTCTCTAACACTGTTATATAAGTCATGCTAACTTCATAGAATGAAGTGGAAAGTATTTCCTTGCCTTCAATGTTCAGAGAGATTCTATGTAGATTTGTCAGTATTTCTTCTTTACATATTTGGAAGAATTCTCTAGTGAAGCAATCTAGGCCTGCAATTATGTTGTTGTTGTTTTGTTTTGTTCTGTTTATAAGAAATATAATGTATTCAGTATGACTGAGAAATTCCTGCATCTTTTTGAATGGGCTTGATGCTTTTGCATGGAATTTATGTAGATTTTCAAATTTATTTGCATATTTTCTCATGCGAATAAGAAACTGAGGTCATTAATTTTAGACCACTATTACTTTCTAATTTGGACTTGTTACAAATTGTCCTCTAAAGAGTACTTTAGTAACATTCCACAAATTTTAATGTATTGTGTATTTTGTTTCATTTGCTTCAAAATAATTTCTAATTTATATTTTTATTTCTTCTTTGATCCATATGTTAAGTAGAATTGCATTATAAAAATTTCCAAATATTTGGAGATTTTCCAAATCTTTTTCTGTTATAGATTTCTTAAAATTTAGTTTTATTATGAAAAATAGGGATTGCATAATTTTAATTCCTACAAATATTGAAGTTCATTTCTACTGTTGTTGAGTTTGAGTTGGAGAATGCAATAAATGTTAATTGCATAAAGTTGGTTGAGTTTTTTTCTAACTGTACTATCATTGAGATTTTTGGGAAATATCTGGTATACTTGTGAAATTATCTATTTTTCTTTGCATATTAGTTCTGTTTTATTTATTTTGAAGCTCTGTTCTTATGTACATAATAATTTTGGATTCATATATCCCTATATATGAGTTGTTACCAATATCAATATGCAAGTACCTTCTTTATTCTTGGTAATAATATTTGCTTTGAAGTCTATTTTGTTTGGTATTAGTATAACCACTTCAGCTTTGAAATTAATGTTAGCATGGTAAGCCCTCTACCATTTTTTAAGTCTATTTGTAACTTTATATTTACTATGAGTTACTCTTAAAGAATATAGAGTTGGTCTTTATTTTATATTCATTATAAAGTCTTCTTGTCAGTTTTGGATTCCGTTTGGTAAAGTTTTGTTAAGAAATTTTACTAATATGCTAATGTGGATATTATTTTAAGGTGGTTCAAACCTTTATATTTAATGTCATTATTGAAATAGTTGTATTTAAATTTATTTTCCTGCTATTTGGTTATACATTTTCCCATCTGTTCTTTGTCCCACATTTTCTGTCTTCTTCAATATAAATTGACTAATGTTTATTCTTTTTTTTTTCTTATTTGTGTATATATCTAATACTTCCTGGTATTTCAGTGGTTGCTCTTGGGTTTGTAATATATGTTCAACTTATCACAATTTCCCTTTATGTGATAATACTTCATGTATAGTATAAAAATCTTAGAAGGTATATTTCTTCCTAGCTTTATGATATTATAGTCTTTATTACACTTCAACATGTTTTATAAATCATGCACTGTGTTGTCTTTTATCCCTTAAATTACTGACTATCTTTTAAGGAAAGTTAAATAATTTGGGAAAAATCTATATATTACGCACAGTTACCATTTGTGATGTTCATTCCTTGGCATAGCTCCAGATTTCTATTTGGTGTAATTTTTCTTCTGCTTAAAGACTTACTTTATTGTTGCTAATACTGCAATAGAGCTAAAGATATGAATTTTTATGTCTAAAAATTGTGTATCTTTCTCTCCATATTTAAAAAAAAATTATTTCTTGTTTGATAAAGATCTCTGGTTGTCATATTATGGTTTGCATACATTGCTTTACTATTTTCTGATAAAAATATGTTGTACTTCTTAATTTGGCACTTCTAAATGTAGAATCCTTTGTTCTTGGGATTATTTCAAGGTTTACTCCTCTTAAAAATATGTTACAGTATTATTAACTATTAATTTACTATTAACAGTATAATTTATTATAGGTTCTATGATGTATATCACATCCATGTGTCCTTGTGACATTTTTATAAGTGGAATTTTGTGCCTTTTGGCTTCCTTCACCGATTTTTTATCCACTTTACCTACTCCCCAACCCCTTGCCTCCACTCTAGTAATAATCCTAATCTCTGTCTATTTTTAAGATTGTTTTGCTTTAATTTACATATGAGATCATATAGTATTGGTCTTTCTCTTATTTTACTTATCATAATGCCCTCAAGTTCCACCCATGTTATCACAAGTGGCAAGATTTAATTTATTTTTAAGACTGAATAATATTTCATTATATATATATACTAGAGGCCCGGTGCATGAAATTCATGCATGGGCTGAGGGGGGGGGGCCCTCAACCCAGCCTGCACCCTTTCCAATATGGGAACCCTCGAAGGATGTCCGACTGCCCATTTAAGACCGATCCCGGTGACATCCTCTCACAATCCAGGACTGCTGGCTCCCAACTGCTCGCCTGCCTGCCTTCCTGATTGCCCCTAACCACTCCCTTGCCAGCCTGTTTTCCCCTAACTGCCCTCCCCTGCAGGCTTGGTCACCCCTAACTGCCCTCCCCTGCAGGCTTGGTCCCCCCCAACTGCTCTCCCCTGCAGGCCTGGGTCCCTCCCAACTGCCCTCCCCTGCAGGCCTGGTTCCTCCCAACTGCCCTCCCCTGCAGGCTTGATTGCCCCCAACTGCCCTCTCCTGCTGGCCATCTTGTGGTGGCCATCTTGTGTCCACATGGGGGCAGGATCTTTGACCACATGGGGGCAGCCATCTTGTGTGTTGAAGTGATGGTCAATCTGCATATTACTCTTTTATTAGATAGGATAGAGGCCTGGTGCACGGGTGGGGGCCAGCTGGTTTGCCCTGAAGGGTGTCCCGGATCAGGGTTGGGGTTCCCTTGGGGCGTGGGGCGGCCTGGGTGAGGGGCCTGTGGTGGTTTGCAGGCCGGCCATGCCCCCTGGTGACCCAAGTGCAGGCCCTGGTGTCTGGGGTTTATTTATCTTCTACAATTGAAACTTTGTAGCCTGGAGCAGAGCCAAGCCTTCTGCTTGCTCCGTGGCGGCAGCCATTTCTGTTGGGGTTTATGTATCTTCTATCATTGAAACTTTGTAGCCTTAAGCGGAGGCCTGGGTCGGCCAGGGTGTGTGGACAGCTTGGCTTCCTCCATCGCCCGGGGCAACCCTAGCCTCCTGCTCTTTCCAGCTCTGTGGCTGCCGCCATTTCTGTTTGGGTTTATGTATCTTCTATCATTGAAACTTTGTAGCCTTGAGTGGAGGCCTAGGCCGGCAAGGGCAGGCGGAAAGCTTGGCTTCCTCCATTGCCGGGGAAACCCAAGCCTCCCTCCTGCTCTCTGTGGCGGTAGCCATCTTGGTTGGGTTTATTTGCATATTTGCTCCTGATTGGCTGGTGGCGTGGCTGGTGGGCGTGGTTTGTAGGTGTAGTGGAGTGATGGTTAATTTGCATATTACTCTTGTATTAGATAGGATATATATATATATATATATATATATATATATACATATATGTATATATATATATATATATATACTATTTTTTAACATTCATCCATTAACAATGGACATTAAAGTCATTTCCATATCTTGGTTATTGTAACTATCAGAGTGCATATATATTTCCTTTTTTTCCTCTTATTGAATTTATTGGGGTAACACTGGTTAGCAAAATTCTATAGATTTCAGGTACAGAATTCTACAACACATCATCTGTACAATGTATTGTGTGTTCACCATCCCAGTCAAGTCTCCATCCATCACCATTTATCCCTCCTGCATACCCACCTCCCTTTTATATTTTCAACTAGACTCCCAGTGCATGAAATTCCCTAGGCCTGGCTGGCAACCTGGGCCGATCTGTAGGGTGATGGGCGGGGTGATGGGGGAGTGGGCGCTGCCCACTCGCTGGACAGCCCCACCCCCGATCACCCCACCACCGCTGCCAGTTGCTTTCCTCTGCGGGAGACGACTGGTGGGCGACCAGCAGGGTAATCAGGGGGCCTCTGCTGGCACCCACCTTGGCTGGCTTGGGCCAGAGGGCTGGGGCCAGCTCCTGTATTGAGCATCTGCCCCCTGGTGGTCAGTGCGCATCATAGTGAATGTTTGTTCCACGGGTTGTTCTGCTGTTTGGTCCATTTGCATATTAGGCTTTTATTATATAGGATTTAGTGGTTTTCTCTCCTTCAAATAGTTACACAGAAGAGAAATAGCTGGATCATCTGTTAGTCCTATTTTTAATATTTTAAGAAACCTCTATACTGTTTTTCTTAGTGACTATGCCAATTTACATCCCCACCAGCAGGGCACAGGGTTCCCTTTTCTCCACATCCTCACTAGCATTTTGTATCTATTGTCCTATCTAATAAAAGAGTAATATGCAAATTGACCGTACCTCCACTACACCCACAAGCCACACACACCTTCTAATCAGGAGCGAGTATGCAAATTAATCCAACCAAGATGGCTGTGGCCACGGAGAGAGCAGGAGGTTTTGATTTCCTCAGCAATGGAGGAAGCGAAGCTTTCAGGACACCCTGGTGGCCAGCCCAGGCCTCCACTCAAGGCTATAAAGTTTCAATTATAGAAGATAAATAAATCCCAGATACCAGGGCTTCCACTTGGGTCGCCAGGAGGCGTGGCCGGCCTGCCAACCACCACGCCCCTCGGCCAGGCCGCCCCACACACCAAGGGCACCCCCACCCAGATCTGGGACACCCTTCAGGGCAAACCAGCCGGCCCCACCCATGCACCAGGCCTCTATCCTAGTTAATTCTATCTAATAAAATAATAATATGCAAATTGACTGTCACTCCAACACACAAGTTGTCTGCCCCCATGTGGTCAAAGATGACTGCCCCCATGTGCACACAAGATGGCCACCACAAGATGGCCAGCAGGGGAGGGCAGTTGGGAGGGACCAGGTCTGCAAGGGAGGGCAGTTGTGGGCTATCAGGCCAGCAGGGGGGGGCAGTTGGGAGGGACCAAGCCTGCAGGGGAGGGCAGTTAGGGGTGACCAGGCCTGCAAGGGAGGGCAGTTAGGGGCAAGCAGGCGGGCAGGGGAGCAGTTAGGCATCAATCGGGCTTGCAGGGGAGTGGTTAGGGGGTGATCAGGCTGGCAGGCAGAAGCGGTTAGGGGCAATCAGGAAGGCAGGCAGGCGAGCAGTTGGGAACCAGCAGTCCTGGATCAGGCCTAAATGGGCAGTCGGACATCCCTCGAGGGGTCCCAGATTAGAGAGGGTGCAGGCTGGGCTGGGGGAAACGCCCCCCATGCACGAATTTCTTGTACCAGGCCCCTAGTATTTTTATAATAGCCATTCTAACATGTGTAATGTTATTTTTGATTATGGTATTGATTCACATGTCCCTGATGATTAGTGATGTGGAGCACTGTTTCATGTACCTGCTGGCCATCTGTATGACTGCTTTAGAAAAATGTCTGTTCAGATCCTTGGCTGGCTTTTTAATCAATTTTGTTGTTGTTATTGTTATTGAGTTTATGCATTTTATATATTTTAGCTATTAATTCCTTATCAGATATGCTTTGCAGATATGTTCATTCAATAGGTTAACTTTTCATTTTGTTGATGGTTTCATTTGCTATTTAGAAGTTTTCAAAAATATTTTTTATTGATTTTTGAGAGAGAGGAAAGGGCAGAGTAACTTTCATGGCCTTCTTAGATAGTAACTGTTTTGGAAGTTTATATTTATATAGGAACATGTTTTCTTAAGATGTCCTTCAAAATAATTCTATTTCAGCAGTGAGGCAGGAAAGGGTCATATTTGGAGCAATATTAAGACCCTATTTGAGACCTTTAGATAGTTATAAGGGAGTTGCTTACTGGAAAGAACAAAGGCCACTTGACAATTTTAAATTAGTTTTTTTTTGCGGGTAAGTTCTTTCACTTTAAACAAAATCTTGTGTGATGCTATTGCTAAAAACTGTCATGTCTGCTTCTTTCCTGTGCACCTTCAACTGTATTGTCCTGGCCTGCAGAGATAAGGTTTATGTGATTGCTGACAACTGATTTGTTATGGGTAAGCCCACTTATACAATGTATTAAAATTTTTTAGAATATCTCATATATTTTCTTTAATATCTTTGTCTTGCTAGAGCCAGGATTTTTAAAAAAATTGCATGTATCAATAAGATAGGATATCAGAATAAGCTTTTTAAATAACTCAATAAAATGTATTTGGTATTTAAATTTGTGAATATTCTTATTGATCAATTTCCTTAGTTCCCCAAGCATCAACTATTCCTTTTGGCAACTTTGCTTCGTTCTGTGGTGCTGTTGGGAGGATCAGTGATAGCAAGGCAAACACTAGAAGGCTTTGTTATAGCATTCTTGAGAGAAATATACTAACTTTTTTCCTGACTCCATTTCCTAAACCTGTGATGCCATCACAGGTCTGTAGCATTGTTGCTACCTGCTAGACCTCATTAGCATGGAAGAGACAAATAAATAACAATTGATTTACAAATAGCAAAGTTGCAAATACTAATCAGTTATTATTGACTTACATGCCATAAGGGAGTCTATATAATTCTTGCCCTCAAAATATTAGATTAAAAAAGATGATGCTTGGATTCCATATCACTTTACTCACGTTCTGTCATAACTCTTACCACCTTATGATATTTCAGACACTGGGTTAGGCATGAATACAAAGAGTCAAATTCATGCACTTCTGACAAGTGAACTGATGATGAACATAGAGACTATAATGTGCTAAACCAGAGAAATACTCAGAGAACTGTGGAAGCATAGGAAACAGATTTAAACAATCAGGTGGAAGAATCAGAAAAAGATTGAGGGATCGCTTTGTCTGAATTTTGAAAGAAAATAATGTGCTATGCAAACCAAAGATAAACTTGAGGCAGGACAGAAAGCACTTCCGTCAAAGTGCCCAAACATGTCAGTTAATAAGATACATCAGGGGAATGAAAAGTGACTGAGTATGGTTGCAGCATAGAATGTAAGAGCAGTAGTGATGAGAGGGGTAGAAAAAAGAAAACTTGAATGTGTTACTCAGTTTAAAAGAATTCATTGATGAATGTATTTGAACAGAGAAGTTAGTGCTATGACTGATATTTTCATGGAATTTTTTAGCACTGCACTAGAAAGGTGAGGATTCTATTAGGATATTTCAGCAATACAAGAAAGAAATTATAACGCCTTGAACTAAAGCAGCAGCGTCAGTAAGAATGACAAAATGAAGATAGTCCTGAATCAAGACCATCTTAGAAAAAATGAAATAGAATATAGTGTTTGTTTTTAAATTAACATTTATTTTTATTTAACAAATACTGGTTTACTATGTGCTTTTTGAATTTTAACTCAATTTTAACATGTACTGAGTTTGATATACACAGGAGACAATGATGATTAAGTACTAATAAAAGTGTATGTGTGTGTTTATCGTCTTGAATGTATGAATTTCATAATCACCAGCCTGTAGTTTTTCTTTAAATATTTCAGAAATAGTAAGGAAATGGGGAGGAGAGATTATTTGCAGGTTCTCTGGATAAACTGGCTGGGGAATAACAACTCTGGAAGAAAACAAAGGAGGAGAGGTCAAAATGTCATTGCTTGGAAATCATATGAACAAAGGGGAGTACATGAGAGTATAACAGTCTTGGGTCTGTTTGTTTAAGTAATATATATATTTAGGTGATATAAATATTTAGGTACTATAGGAGCCATATTTTCCACTAGCCTTAGCAATAACATTGGTGATGTGGTGGGAGCAGAGGCCATTTGCAGAGGTCTGAGGTGGGAAGGAGATTGTAGCACTTTCACATGAGCTGTTTCTGCAAAGACTGAGCATGAGAGAGAGAGAGAGAGAGGCTGCTGAGTAGGAGTGGAAGGAGACAGGAACAGGATAGCAGGCATGGTGCAAAATACTAACTCTTAGAAGCCAAAGTTCAGAGGTGAAATGTTTCAGATATGTTAAGGTGATAGGATTTAGTTTTCCAAAACAGAGTTTAAAGTTGAGCATGCTTTTCCCTGTAGCGTATGGCAAATAATGGGTTACTTAGTGAGGCATGGGTGACAAATTGTTCTGATGTCCTTGAAATGGGACAAACGAGTCTCATGAGTTAAGCAAGGCGGGATTTGCTGGAGTCCTAAATTAGGTCACTTTGACTTTTCTAGAATTTTATTAATTGCAAGAATTAAGAGGGGTTTTTTAAAAGGGAGGGATTACCAATATTTAGGTCTATGGGTGTTTAGTGATGAGGGGACTCTATTTAATTTTTAAATGTTAAAAATTAATTGAGATATGACTATAAAGTATAACTTAGATAACATATATATAAAGCCAGAAAGTACCACAACATTTTTTCATCAATCATAGTTCCTCTGTGTCTAAATGAAATTAGCATTGTGTTTCATGCACTTGGGGACAGCTAACTCCATTTCATAATCACACTCAAATCCCCAGTGTAGGTTTTTCCTAAACCAAAATGGAAAACTATAGGTTTTCTTTTCCATGTTTTTATATAGCAGACATTAGGGAAAGAAAGAGCCATAAATCACTAGAATCTGTGTATCTCCTGTATATATAGAGCCAGCTGTCGGAGCCTGTGCAGCCAGGAGCCTCAAATGAGCTGACCTACTTGTAGTTCAGTGCAGTGTTTCCTTTTCTATCTCAGTTAATGATACCTTTAAAGACAATTCAACTTGTTTACCGAAAAAGGGGAAAAATCATCTAGGTTTTTTTTTTCCTGAGTAATTTTGATGGTGTTTTATTTCTAGTGATTCTTTTTGTTGTTTTTTAATATAAAACTATTTCTTGCTTTAAAGAAGTTTTCTCTATTTTTAACTACTGCATTTTCTGTAATAGAAAGTCTTTCAAATTGCCCAAGTGGCAGTCAAATCTCTGCCATGTTTATCAATGCCATTGCTCCCAGAGAGATGAGTTTCTCTCATTTCCCAAATGTCTAATGTCTACCAGAAAATGAGCTGATGCAAGTTGAAAAGGAGAAAGTGTGTGAGGTTCAGAGAGAGGGACCAGACTAATGTTTTTGTCTTTATGGTTACTTTGTAACTATCTATAAAATGGGTATTATAGTTATGCCACTCACATTTGTACCAAAGGAATGAAGCCATGTCTTCTAAAGTTGAGTTTCTCACAATGAGCATCTTACTTAATAATATATATGATATATTACATATGAAATAATACATTAATATGAAATATATATGATATGTTACATATGAAATAATACATTAATATGAAATAATATATGTAGGTATAGTTCATATAATGTCACCATATGAGGGAAAACTGTCTTTGGATGCTTACAAAATGTATTATTTCACATACATACAGTTTCCAATGTGGCAGGCATATCTGTGCTTAGCACAATGCCATACATAGAACAGAAGAATGAAAAAAAGTAGGAAGCATGTGAAACAAGTGTTAGATATATTTACTATTATCAATCAATATCTTCCTGTACTCATCAATACTTAAAATAGATAGATTAAGCTGCATTGTGGTATCATCTAAGTCCCCCAAATCTTTATAGGTTTACAATGTAAGATTTTATTGTTTCTTCATTTACGTCAAACGCTTGCTACTCTGCTCTCCTCCCTTTAAAAACTGGCCTATTTTGGATACATGCGTCTGTAACATGTGAAAAGGTGAAAAAGATATATGGAGCTTCCCTTCCATTTACTGAAGCAATCGGGAAAAGAGGTCTTATCGACCTTCCAGTCCTGAAAGGTGGAGACATGCCCACGGGCCCAGTGAGGTGCAAGGTATTCAGACACATGGTCTTGCCCTCTGCCTAGAAATATGAACTCATTTTGTAAACTCATAGGGTTGTTTGTTATAATTATTCTGAAAGTATAGTTCTCAAAAATAAAGGCTCACAGAGGTTATTTGAAACAAATTGGCAAACATACACACAGTTATATAGATCGGCATTTTAATAATTTGAGACACATCATCCACTTAACATCTAAAGCATTTTTAATTGCAAAAGTAACTGAAAAAAATTCTATAAAACTTTAGTATTCTGAGGTGTGACTTATACTTAGAGTATTTATTTAAATTTAATTCAACTGTTGAGGGGCAGGTTTTCTTTTAATACCAGTATTTATAGCTCTATATCTTTCGATTCTTTCTTTTTTTAGCAACGTTTGGAAGCTTAGAAACTACATTTCCCAGAGTCCTGTTTATCTAGAGTTCTCTAAGTGAATTCTGTTCTGTCCTTGAGAAGCAATAGTTTGAGATTTGGAAAGGAAACATAACATCTTTACCTCTGTCGGCAGTGATGGCAGATGGGTGGGTGTCTCAGGGTCAGGCTTAGCAGAGTCCTTTGTCCCTTCCCCATGCATCCATGTTAGAATTGAAATAGGCAGTAAGTAAAACTGCAGACATTTTCTGAATGTTCCTCATTTATGAGCAGCAAAACCTCTCTTGGGGGAAATGTAATTGTGATAGAATAATGACTACACACACACACACACACACACACACACACACACACAGACACACACACACACAGCTGTGCACATATTATGTTACATGGATTCTGCAGTTGTGATTAAGATTCAGGAAATTAGGATGGAAGACAACCCTGGATTATCCAGGTGGGCACACTCACCACACTAGCTCTTAAAAGCTGAGAACCTTTCCCACCTATGGTCAGAGAGACGCAAATATATAAGAAAAACTTGAAACACAACATAGAGGAAGGAGGTCAGAAGCCTGGGTCCGCAGGCAGCCTCTTGAAGCTGGAAAAGGCAAAGAAACGGGTTCCACCCGAGTCTCCAGAGAGGAAGGCAGCCTTGCTGACACTCTAGTCTGGTGTGAGCTTCTTTGGGCTTCAGGCTTTCAGAGATATAAAACAACCAATTTATATGTTTAAGCCACTGACTTTGTGTTAATTTGTTATAGCAGCAGTAGGAAACCAATAGAGCTAATTTCCCTCACCCTGGATAAAAATAGACAGTATCGATTTTTTAAGGTACAAGAGACTTGCATATTGTTTAAATATTCGCTTTGTGTATAAATTAGATCCTGCCTTCATATTTTAGTGAATATTCTGCTAATTGGCAGTTTTTCATATTTATTATCTTCCCACATCTGCCAATGTGCCAAAATATGTGAATGGGTGAGAGGGAGTAGAGGAGATTCATAAAGGAAGAATCTAGGGGAAAACAAAGAAGTGTCTTATCTTCTGGCCTGTTTCACTTGTCAAGATGGTTCCATCATTGTTGGTGGACACACTATCCTCTCCTTTCTTGAAAAAGTATGTGGATCCTCATTGACTCAAATATTCAAAGTTGGATTTCCCAGTTATGGTAGTTGAATATAAGGATGCTTCTGCCCAGTTAGCAGCAGAATATTAAAACTGTATCATCAAATAAATCACCTTTCCTATGGAACAATTTAATAAATTGTCAGCGGGCCAATTAGCATTTACTCAGAGTTGACTTGGGCTTGAATATCCTTTTATTTCTAAGTCACTTGAAAAGATAAGATGTTTTTGTTCATTAATGCCCAGTGTAATTAGCTTCCATTGAAATATTGATTTTACATTAAGGAAGATAAATGCTAAAGTATTGGCATCCAAGTGTTGTTTTAATAAAGACTGATATTTTACAGATAAAAAGACACCGTGCTTGTTGTCATTGCACTGTCGCTTCTGTGCAAATACAATACGTACATGACTTTCTAACAGCAGTATTTAGTCTAGTGCACCTGAACTTTTAGTATCTCTTAAAGATGCCATGTCTAAATCTTTACATCTGGACAAAGTACACATGCTATCCTACCTATTTTATACATCAGGACATACACATACTTTTTTTTTTTTTCACTAAGAAAATCTACTCTTAGGAAACTTGTAAGATTTTTTTTTTTCATGCCTAGAATGAGATTAGGGAACGTCCAGTCCATGGGCCATATAAGGCCCAAAAAATCCTTTGGTCTGGCATTGCCAAGGCATTAGGGGTGAGTTAACTAAATGTTTGAGCAAATATATCAGGCTAATTTTTAAGTTGATAATTTTGTATGGCCCTCAAATGATCCTATCTAATAAAAGAGTAATATGCAAATTAACCATCACTCCACTACACCTACAAACCACACCCACAAAGCCACACCCACCAGCCAATCAGGAGCAAATATGCAAATAAACCCAACCAAGATGGCTACCGCCACAGAGAGCAGGAGGGAGGCTTGGGTTTCCCTGGCAATGGAGGAAGCCAAGCTTTCCCCCTGCCCTTGCCAGCCTAGGCCTCCACTCAAGGCTACAAAGTTTCAATGATAGAAGATACATAAACCCAAACAGAAATGGCGGCAGCCACGGAGCTGGAAAGAGCAGGAGGCTCGGGTTGCCCCTGGCAATGGAGGAAGCCAAGCTTTCCGCACACCCTGGCCGGCCCAGGCCTCGCTTAAGGCTACAAAGTTTCAATTATAGAAGATACATAAATCCCAATAGAAATGGCTGCCACCACGGAGCAAGCAGAAGGCTTGACTCTGCTCCAGGCTACAAAGTTTCAATTGTAGAAGATAAATAAACCCCAGATACCAGGGCCTGCACTTGGGTCACCAGGGGGCATGGCCGGCCTGCAAACCACCACAGGCCCCTCGCCCAGGCTGCCTCACACCCCAAGGGAACCCCCACCCTGATCCGGGACACCCTTCAGGGCAAACCAGCTGGGCCCCACCCATGCACCAGGCTTCTATCCTATCTAATAAAAGAGTAATATGCAGATTGACCATCACTCCAACACACAAGATGGCTGCCCCCATGTGGTCAAAGATCCTGCCCCCATGTGGACACAAGATGGCCACCACAAGATGGCCAGCAGGGGAGGGCAGTTGGGAGGGACCAAGTCGGCAGAGGAGGGAAGTTGGGGCAACCAGGCCTGCAGAGAAAGGCACTTGGGAGGGACCCAGGCCTGCAGGGGAGGGCAGTTAGGGGTGACCAGGCCGGCAGGGGAGGGCAGTTAGGGGCAAACAGGCTGGCAGGGGAGCAGTTAGGCATCAATCAGGCTGGCAGGGGAGTGGTTAGGGGGTGATCAGGCTGGCAGGCAGAAGCGGTTACGGCAATCAGGAAGGCAGGCAGGTGAGCAGTTGGGAACCAGCAGTCCTGGATTGTGAGAGGGATGTCCGACTGCCTGTTTAGGCCCGATCCCACTGGGACTGGTCTTAAACGGGCAGTCGGACATCCCTCGAGGGGTCCCAGATTGGAGAGGGTGCAGGCTGGGCTGAGGAAAACACACCCTCGTGCATGAATTTTGTGCACCGGGCCTCTAGTGTTATAAATATTCAAATGGCCCTTGGCAGATACAAGGTTCCCTATCCTTGGCCTAGAATAAAGTTTTCTCACACTATTTGAACTCTTATCTAATAACTATAAGAGTATTTTTAGCTTGGCTTCATTAATGACTATGATGATATTGAAAAATAAACAATAGATAATTGAATCAATTTCTTTGATAACTTCCATTCTGTTCTTTCCTCTGTGTGTCTGTGTGTGCATCTCTGCATGTACAGAGGTGAGCAAAAGTAGGTTTAAAGTTGTGAGTTTATGAAACAGAATTTACTCTTGCATTATTATTTATTAATTGTATTATTTTTGAACAACTGTAAACTTACTTTTACCCACTCTGTATATGTTGATATGTGCATTTGTTTTCCTCTTTGTGGAAATCGTTACAAATGAAAATTTGAATTATTATACTGATGTTAGATTATTTTTCTTTGTGAATAACACCAAAATTAAATATTTTAAAAAATACAACTGACAATATTGGTATTGAGGATTTATAATCAGTATTTCTTTAAGAATGTGTGATATGAAGAGTAGATATTTGCACACTTAGACCCTATATTGGGTCATTTTAAATTATTTTATAATAGTGTTGTAATAAGCATTTTTCCAGATCAAATTTGTCTGGGTATTGGGAGGTGCTGCAAGATGTCCCCTAAATGACATGTTCAGAGTTGTCTTTGATTTCTTTTTTGGTTCCATACATCTACCTGCTCATTAAACATCTCGGATGAATAACAGTTTTATTTATATTTTAAATAATAATTTTAATTAAAGTCACACATACTATAGGTATGTAAATGCACTCATATCTTTTGGATTGCTTACACTTTGGACTTTGAGGCAAAGTTAATGTAGGAAATTAAGTGCAATGTTAATGTGATAACAGGACATAATATAAAGATATTAACAAAGCTCAAAAGCTAAGGAGATATCCAGGTTATATTTCTATTAAAATATATGTTGCTTGATGTGAAAGGTTTTTAATGCATTTACTATTTAAAGTGAAATATCTGCATCTCACAATTATAACTGTGTAAAGAAATTTTGATGCATAAATTTCCAATATATATTCTATAAGGGATACGACCATTGGTACTTGACTTCAGACTGACCCAAGCATGTTTTAGTCCACAGATAAGTAAATATTTATAATTTGGGAGCCTAAAATATGCTGGGCTAGGAGGAAGATTATGGTACTGTTTTCTCTACAATTTATCTCTCTCTCTCTGGTAGACAGACAAACTGGACACATTCAGATTTTACCTGAATTAAGAATAAAGAGTTTGAATCACTAAAAGGGGAAGAGATAGAAACCATCAGGAGAACAAATAGGTTAGCAAAGAGTTTCCCATTAATTCTGTGATGCTTAACATAAATAGGGAAGTGAAGGAGCAGTTTCAGTCTCCCGTGGATATGAACCACTGCCTGAAGGAGCTATTCACTGCAGAGTGAGGGACAGGACCTGAGACCTTGATCATTGAACATATTGCCTCCAGTTTATTCCTATGATAATGAGTCACTCTTTTAAAAGTTGGAAGTATCAAAGATATTATAAAATACCCCAAACCCCTGGGAGGAAAGAAATAATTTCAGTAGAGGAAATAGAAAATGAAGAGTACATGAAAAGTTAAAGTTGAACTCTGTAACTGATAAATCCATCTGTGCTTAAACTAAGATCTAAGATGAAGGACTTGACTTTGTGTCAGAAGGGGCTTTAACCCATGGACCCTAGGCATTTGTGTGTGTGTGTGTGTATGTGTGCTGTGTGTGATTTTATTTTAGACTTTGAATGAATTTTTGTTAGCAATAGCTCTTTTTAACTATAAATTTATAAAAAGTTTAATATATTTAAAATATATGTATATAAATATATATCATATATGTGTGTATATGTAACTGATTATATATAACTGATATATATATATATATATATATATATATATATATATATATATATATAAAACTCATTGGTATGAAATAACTTTACTTCTATTTGGATCATCTTGCTAGTTTGATTTATCTCTCTGCTTCATTTGATCTGTAATACTTTTTAAAGAAAATGTTAGTTTCCTGCCCCCAATCACTTCATAAAAATCCCAATATTTTGACACTGGTTGATGGCCCAAGAAGGGGGAAATTATTAGAAACGTAGTTGTCTTTGGAGATTACTTAGTTATTTTCCATAAAGTGAATTTCAAATTAAGAGATATGAATTGGGCTTTATTTTAATGTTGTTAGCATAAGTCATTATCCTCATAAGCATATCCTCTTTCTGAATTTCTTCTCTCTTCTTTCTTTCTCTATCAAGTCATCCATTTCTTTTCTTATTTTTAGAATGAGTAAGTAATATCTTAAAGATTTTAAGAACTGGAAGCACCATATTAATTTTTAATGAATGGCAGCATTGCTGACCCCTAGCAATAATCTAATGTGGGAACACCCACAGTATCAAAAAATGGAAGTACAGTGACTAACAACCAGTGAAATCAGAGCTACAGATTCTGTTCTCTGTACATGCAGTCTTGTCAGGTGAAATTAAACTCCTATTTACAGGAACAGCATCCATACAGGAGCATCTTGGTTAGAGGTTCATTTCTTTTCCGTCATTTTGTTTACCTCTCAACTTTTTCATCCCCAAAGCTGAACTTTACAAGGCTTTCCGACCTGTACCTTCTCTGAGAACTGCCAAGTGTTCAGGCTACTGGAATCAGTTGTTAAGGAGTTGGCCTGCAATGACCAACACCTCTTGTTGGACACTTTGTTTTGCAACATGACTTTTCTGTTTTGTTAGTAAGTGAAGTTAGTTTTTCCACCCCTTGTATCTAGACTGCTCTTGTGAATTTCTTTGACCATCGCATGATGGTAGAAGTATGTCATACCACTTTTAAGGGAGGGCCTCCAGAGACTGCAGATTCTGCTTTGACCCTCTTGGAACCCTGCTGCCATGTGAGGTAGCACGTGGAGAGGCCTTGAGAGGCCTACACAGGTGCCCTAGCTGACAGCTCCACACCACTGCCATTCTTGTTCAGCGAGTGATATGAGATCCGAAAACACCGGTTAATATGCAAAAGCATGAGGGAGCCCTGCTGATGCCATGGGGAATAGAGAAAGAGCCATCTCAGTTGAGAGCTGCCTAAACTGTGAAACCACAAATTGTGAGGAAATAAGCAGAGATCAAATTTCAGGTGATTTATATTTTTAATGTATTGATATTTGATATGACACCTTTCACACATTCAGAGTGTAAATTTTATTATATAATTATTTTAATATATTTTGAATAATTCTTATTACATAAACAATAGCAAACTATTAGATAATCAGTATTTAATAACTGCTGAGTTTATATTACTAAAATTGTTAAACAATTATTGAGTTCCAAATAATTAGTAAATACAATTTTAAAACTTTATATTTTGGATATTATAATATTGCCAATTAACATTATAGTACATTAACATTTTTTGTTAGGAATACTGACAGTGCTACATGTATGGATTATTCTATGAGGGTCATTATAAATTTTTTTGGTATTTTTAAATACAGAATATTGTTTATGTTAATAGTTATTTCATCAATTTTAAGTTGAATATTCCTATTTTTAAAATACTTTTATTTTTTAGAGCAATTTTAGTTTCCTGCAAAATTGAGCTGGAAAGGTACAGAGACTTAACATGCAACCCCTGTCCCTCACACATGCATAGCCTTCACCATTAACAATATTCCTTCACCAGAGTGATGCATTTATTACAATTCATGAAACTACATTGACACCTCATTATCAACAAGAGACCATAGTTTATATTAGGATTCATTCTTGGTGTTGTACATTCCAGGAGTTTGGACAAATTTATTGAATTGTACCCACCATTATAGCTTCATACAGAATATTTTTAATTCTATAAAAGTCCTCTGCATTTTTCCTATTAATCCCTCCCCACCCCCGCCCCATTATCCACTAGAAGCCAGTAATCTTTTTACTGTCTATACATTTGCCTTTTCAAAAATGCCCTGTAGTTGAAATCATAGAGTATGTAGACTTTTCATATTGCTTCTTTCACTTAGTAACTATGCATTCCTTCCTTATGTCTTTTTGTAGCTTGATGGCTCATTTATTTTTATTGCTGAAAAATATCCCATTGTATAGATATACCAATTTATATATTTTATATATTCCAATCTCTACTAATTATTATTTTGTTGGTTTTAAAGTTTGGGCAAATATCAGTAAAGATGCAGGAAACATCCATGAGTAGGTTTTTGTGTGGACATAGGTTTTCAACTCCTTTTGGAAAACATTAGGTAGTATGATTGCTTGATCATATGTTAAGAGTATGTTTACTTTTAGATAAAAAAAGCACACCACTAAACTGTTCCCCAAAGTGGCTGTACCATTTTGCATTTCCACCAGCAATAAATGAAAGTTTCTGTTGCTCCACATCTTTACCAGAATTTGGTGGTGTCAGTGTTCAAGATTCTGACTTTTTTAATAGGTGTGTAGTGGTATCTTGCTATTGTAATTTACCTTTTCCTGATGGCATCGTCTGTGGAGCATTATTTCATATGCTTATTTAATCTCAGCATATCTTCTTTGGTGAGGTGTCTGTTAAAAGATTTGTCCCATTTGTTATTGATTTTAGAGAGAAAGGGAGAGAGATAGAAACATCAATAGGCTGCCTCCTGCAGCCCTCCCCCCAACCCCCATGGGGTCGAGCCCGCATCCCAGGCATGTGCCCTGACCAGTAACCTCTTAGTTCATGGGTCAATGCTCAAACACTGGGGCACAGTAGATGGGCAGATTTGGCCCATTGTTACTAGGGTTATTTGCTTTCTTGTTTAGTTTCAGGTGTGGGTTTTTTTTGTATGTTTTATATAACATTCATTTATCAGATACCTTTTTAAAAGATATTCTCCAAGTCTGTGGCTTGTGTGTTCTCATTCTTATAACATTGTCTATTGCAGAGCAGAACATTTTAATTTAATGAAGTCCAGCTTAGCAACTATGCCTTTCATATATTGTGTCTTGGATGTTGTATCCAAAATGTCATCAAAGTCATCTAGATTTTCTATCTTCTGGCAGTTTTATAGTTTTGTATTTTACACTGTGGTTTGTGACCCATTTTGAATTAAGTTTTCTGCTGAGTGTAAGTTATGGTCTAGATTCATTTATCTGCATGTGGAGGTCCATTTGTTCAAAAAACCATTTTTGTTCTATTTTATTTCCTTTGCTTTTTTGTCAAAGATGGGTTGAGTATATTTATGGGGTGTATTTCTGGCCTCTCTCTTGTGTTCCTTTGATCTATTTGTCTATTTTTGTGTCAATAGCTCACTCTCTTATTACTTTAGTTGTATTGTAAGTTTTGAAGCCCTGGTGTGGCAATCCTCTTTGTTCTTTTGTGTCAATATTGTGTTGGCTATCCTAAGTCTTTGCCTCTCCAAATAAATCTTAGAATGAGTTAGTGTATATCCACAAAATAACTTATTAGGATTTTGTTTGAGATTGCATTGAATCTATAGATCAAATGGGAAGAACTGAGATCCTGAAAATATTGAGTCATTCTTTTACTTAAACATGGAATATCTTCCCATATGTTTATTTCCTGAGTTCTTGCATCAGATTATCAAAGTTTTACTTACATAGATCTTGTATATAATTTATTAGATTTATGCAATTTCAATTTTTAGGCTGCTAATATAAATGGCATTGTGTTTTTAACTTCAATTCTACCTATTTATTGATGGTATATGGAAAATTAATGACTTTGGTATCCTCCTACAACTTTACTGTAATTACTTTTTAGTTACGGGAATTTTTTTGTCAATTTTTATATATTTTCTATGTGGACAAAGACAATTCTATACATTCGTTCCCAATCAATATACCTTTTATTTTTCTTGTCTTCTTGCATTAGCTAGGACATCCAATACAATTTTTAAAAGGGGTGGTTAGAGGAGACACGCTTGTTTGAACATGATTTTAGTATAAAGTTTCTCACAGTTAAGTATGTTAGCTAGAGTTTTGCAAAGCTATTCTTTTTTTTTTTCTTTTTTCTTTTTTTTTTTCAAATTTTTATTAAGGTATTATATGTGTACATATCTTACCATTGCCCCCCACCCCCACCCCACTCCCATACATGCCCTCACCCCCCAATGTTTTGCATCCATTGGTTACTCTTATATACATGCATATAAGTCCTTCAGTTGATCTCTTATTTCCCCCACCTCTCCCTAACCTTACCACTGTAATTTGACAGTCTGTTTGATGCTTTACTGCCTCTGTAACTATCTTTTTGTTCATCAGTTTATAATGATTTTCATTATCCCCAAATGAGTGGGATCATGTGGTATTTTTCTTTCATTGACTGGCTTATTTCACTTAGCATAATGTTCTCTAATTCCATCCAAGTGCCTACAAATGGTAGTAATTCCTTCTTTTTTACGGCAGCATAGTATTCCATTGTGTAGATGTACCATAGTTTTCTGATCCAGTCATCTGCTGATGGGCACCTAGGCTGTTTCCAAATCTTAGCTATTGTAAATTGTGCTGCTATGAACATAGGGGTGCATATATCCTTTCTGATTGGTGTTTCTGGTTTCTTAGGATATATTCCTAGGAGTATTCTTAATCAAATTGAGGAAGTTTCCCTCTCTTCTTAGTTTACTGAGAGTTTCTGTCATGACTGGGTGTTGGATTTTGTCAGATGCTTTTCCTGCATCTATTGATATGAACAATGCTTTATTGCGTGTGATAGATTATATTGTTTTTAGAATACTGAAACTGCCCTGCATACCTAGGATAAATCACACTTGGTTGTGGTATTTAAATATTTGTATACATTGTTGAATTCATTAGTGTAATATCTGTTGAATGTTTTTGCATCTATGTTCATGAGAAATAATGGTCTCTAGTTCTTCCGCTGTCTCTGTTTTTGGTATTAGGGTAAAGCTGGCCTTATACAATGATTTAGGAAGTATTTCCTCTATGTCTATTATCTGAAAGAGATTATAGAGAATTGGTATAATTTCTTCCTTAAGTGATTAGAAATATTTGGCTGAGACAGTTGTGTGGAGTCCCATTATATTTGTTTATTTTTCTATGATTTGAAAATGAGAATAAAATTGACTGTAAAGATCCCATGGGGAGGGAGATCCTGAATATAGAGAAGAGACAAAAATAGTATTTGTTGGAGTAGGTTAGTGAGAAGGCAGGTGGGGCTGGTGTACAGATCTGATCTGTTCTTTAGCAGAAGAGCACTTACTAGTTTAGGGACAATAAAGTAAAAACAATGTATAAATGCCAATAGGTTTATAACTTGGAGATGAATAATTAGCCATTCTAATGGCAACTCTTGTGCTATTTTTTCCCCTAGGAATTCTGAGGCAATGCCATTGGTGATTGATGAGTGAAGAAAATGGAATCAGAATTTTTCGCAGCATAAAGCAGAGGTGAAATGATGAGTGGACAATAGAGCTATACTAGCTAATATTAGCAGTGTTGAAGGCCCAGTTAAGGTAAGAAATAATGAATTTATAGTCATATGTAGATATATGCTCAGTTTTGGATTTTCTGTAGTAGTAGTCAGCGATGTGTATGCTAGGAATATTTTATCATTATAAAAACTTTCTATTAGTCTGTTCTTTGTAACCCATTCTCCCAATCTGATGCTTACTTTTAAATCTTGAATTTATATATAATGTGAAGAATGAAGTCAGGATAGAAATTTGTTTTAATAGAGTCCATTAAAAAACTCAGAACTCCATTCTAATGAATTTTCTATCTTTCTGTGCAAGAGATAATTTAAAACATTAATTATAATTCTAAGTAGAAAATTCATATAAATATATGGCCCCATTTTGTCATATCTTTCAAAAAGTAAGAATTGACTAAATATCTAGGGTGTTTTTCTTTTAATTTGTATATATGAGGAAGACATGTGCTGAATTTTTATTGACTCAGCTTTTGTGGTAGTAAGTAAAAGACTGAAATGTACTGTTAATCAGTGGTTATGTAAGTTACAGTATATGCATAAAGTGACATGAAAATCAAAGTTCCCAAAGAACTAATATTAAAGCACAGTCATATGCACTGAATGAGTAAATATATAAATTGTTAAAGTTTTCTGAATGGTATAAATTAAGGCAGTTACCTCCTAGAATAAAACTGTGATATACCAAAATATAACATTTTTAGACTATGTAAGTATTTTTCCATTCATGTATGTGTACCTCTGGCCCTGTCTCTTCCTATTCTCTCTCATGGTAGAGACACACCCAGAACATCATTTAAACTGAAGAAGAAAATAAACCCATAAACAGTAACACAAGTCATACATGGAAAAACCAAAATAGGCATGAGAAAAAAAACTGTATTAAATATAAATAGATTTCACTGCAATAAAAATTTTAAATAATGCTCAAAAGAGATTATAAAACGATTATTTTTTCCTGAAACTTTTATTTATTTAAGATAAGTAGGGTTCCTTAGGGAGGAAAACAGAAATCAGACAGCTTCTCAGGTGCCCATCTTTAAGATCACAAAGTGTCAAGTTCTTAAATCAGAAGGTCACTAATCTCACACAATACTAGAAGCATAAAAAGATAAAGGAAATCACAAGAAACAGACAAATAATTTCCTGCTTTATAAGCCTGTCAGCTTCTGCTCCAAATAAAATGTTCTTCTTCACTACAATGTTTTCTGGTTTTGTATTTCACATGCAAAGCATCTTCAAAATAATAGACATGGAGACATACTGCTTCAAATAGGAAGCTTCAGGTTTTGGAACACATCCATTTGAGGCGACACACTGTATATTAGCAGTTAAAAATCTATTTTAATTGTTATCAATATGATTTAGCCTTTACATTTTTTAAATTTAGTTGTTTGTTCAGTTTAATGGTCTTAAAGTACATAGTCATTTTCACTCAAAAAAAAAGGAAAGTAAAAGTACATAGTCATTTTCACTCAAAAAAAAAGGAAAGTAGATACACTTAATACAATCTCCTATGTTCTTTCATAAACTCTAAATTTAAAATAAAATTAAGATTTGAGACTACTAATACAAAATATATCTTCTCTAAAGAAACATTACCAGCAGTTTATAATTTTAACAAACTGTTAAACTAACTCATGTAAGTTCATAACCATACTAGTTTAAACTCTACCCTAACATCTGAACTAACATCAGAAGGTAAAACATTTTAACACCCAGACTTTTTAAATCGCCTACTGTTAATAACATCAGAACTTTTCATAGAAAACTTAATTTACTTGCCTTCAGTAGATTTATACTTACTACCAGGCTGCTAATCATCTGCAGTTTGGAGTAAGTTGGCATTATCTCCTTACCATAATTTAATAATTTTTGGCATATATCTAAGATGGAAATTGTTGGATCTTCTGGTAATTTTTGTTTAAAACATTGGTATAACATAATGGAAGGAAATAGAATTTATCTATAATAGAAATGAAAAACCTTGGAAAGTTTCTTGACCAAAAAAAAATATTGTAAGTTAAGAGTAGAACTTGGCTGTCAATGCAGAGCAGTATGTATAACATAATGTGGATTGTATGTGACATTGTAGTATATATTTGTGTGTAATTTAAAAACAAACGAGAAAAAATATATGTAATTATATCTGACACTCAGCATTATTAGCTTCAGGTGTACAGCATAGTGATCAGACATTTATATAGCATGTGAAGTGGTCCCCCTAATAAGTCTTGCACCCTCCTGACACCATGTACTAGTATAGTTATCACAATATTGATGATTATATTCTCTAAGCTGGACTTTACATCCCTGTAAGTGCCAATTTGTACTCGTTAATCCTTTCACCTTTTTCACCCAGTCCCCAACATCTTATCCATCTGGCAACCGTTAGTTCATTCTCTGTATCTATTAGTGTGTTCATTCATTATATTTTAGGTTCCATATTTATATTGGAAAGCATTTGTCTTTCTCTGACTTGTTTCACTTAGCATAATAAGCTCTAGATCTACCCATGTTGTCGCAAATGATAGGATTTCTTTTTTCTTATGGTTGAGCAATATTCCATTGCTTATATGTACCACATCTTCTTTATCAATTTGTGTTTTGATTGGAGTATTTTTTGTATGTGGTCACTGAAGTCTGTTTCAATAACTTAGTGGCCTGCTTAGTGTTTTGGAAGAGTCCTCTTCAATGTCTAGAACCAGAAAAAATATTTTAAATTAGAAAACTTAAAATCTGATTATAGATCCTGAAACAATATATTTCATTTTGTCTGAAGCAGCTAGAATTAATTATCTTTTGAAACTACAAATCAGATTATGCCATTTCTCAGCATAAATCTACTTACAGTTTGTATAAGCCTCTAGTACAGCAATTTTCAAGCTGTGTGCCACAAAAATTTTAAAACATGCACTACTTGACTGTTTCGTTAGGGCCCCTGACCTTTTGTCCCTTAGATTGTCAAATGAAACATCGATAACAGCCCCTTAGATTGTCAAATGAAACATCGATAACAGCCATCACAGCAATAGCAATCTAGTATAAATGAATCAAAAATACCTATTTTTTGTCAGATCGGCAAATACCTATTTTTTGGTGTGCTGCAGAATTTTAGTAATTAGTTTGTGCCATTAGTTTAAAAAGTGCTACTCTTATACTTTAATTCTCTCTCTACCTCCCAGTGGCATCATCGACATTTCATCCTTTTACCTTTTGTTAATCAACAATACTAGCCTACTTCGGTTCCTTGAACAGGCAAACATGTAAAAACATCTTTATTGTTGGTTTTTAAAAATTAGAAACCAGAACAAATGATAAGAAAAAGTCAAATTATCACATGCTCTAGGAATTCCAGGAGATTAAAATATACTTCACCATAGGCATCAATTTGAACTGGTCCTTGTTGGATGCTTAACTTTTTAACCACCCAACGAAAGTGGAATGGGAATACAGGTTGCAGACCCCACATTTTCAAGTACTCATTTACAGGAATATGATTGATGAATACACCTTTCATATCCTGGGCTCTTCATACAGTATCATTAATAACAACCTCCTTCACTAGAACTGAATGCAGCCTTATAGTCCTTCTCATCGTAGCAAGTTAGGCATCCACTGCCACTGATGGTAGCTGATATTCATGCATTAAGAATGGGCAATTAATAATGGTAAGCAGTTTGTTTAGAGTTTATAATATTAAATGACAGTAGTGGAAATAACTGCAAAACATAGACTTAAGACAAAATATGGAGAATTTGAAAACTCAAAATTTAGTTCAAAGTGTAAAAAACCATATAATAAAGCTCATAGTACTCAATAAAATGAACATAATAATACTTTTTTTTCTTATATTTTATTGATTTTTTTACAGAGAGGAAGGGAAAAGGATAGAGAGTTAGAAACATCGATGAGAGAGAAACATGGATCAGCTGCCTCACGCACACCTCCTACTGGGGATGTGCCCACAACCAAGGTACATGCCCTTGACCGGAATCGAACCCGGGAACTTTCAGTCCGCAGGCCGACACTCTATCCACTGAGCCAAACGGGTTAGGGCCATAATAATACTTTTAAAGGTAAGTATGAAATTCCATTTTATTACCTCAAAATATGTAATGTGATTGATATCTATGATTTAATTGAATATCAGAAAGCTTTTAAAAAATAAATGCAGAATAATGGGATCATACAGAGTGGAGGCTTGATAATGGCATAATGGGAATTAGAAAATGTCAGTTATGAACGATAATATCTGTGTGACAATTTGGAAAATTTAAATCTCACACATTTCTTTTAAATAGTGTCTTCATAGCCAAGTGAGCTGCAAAGAAATTTCAACTAATTTAATCAGGTTTACCATTAAGACACTTAGCATCATAAGAGGAATACTATACTAGGAAAATATTTCTGCAGTCCAAAATATCAATGTGATACAATTATATTTTGTTTTAAAATAGCAGGTAGAAGTCCAGCTGGGTAGCTCAGTTGGTTAGAGCATCATCCTGATATGCCAAAGTTATGGGTTCGATCCCCTGTCAGGGCACATGCAAGAATCAAACAAATAAATGCATAAGTGGAACAACAAATCAATGTTTCTATCTCTCTGTTATAATCAATACATATACATATTTTTTCAAATAGCAGATAAACGCATTGTGCTGGAAAGTGTCACATCAAGAAAAGTAACTACGTTTAGCAATTAGCTATGGAATATGATCGGCTGAGAATGAACAGAGATTCAGGTAAGCTGGGTTTGGGAGCCTGATTGATGCTAAGAGTCACATTCTGCAGGAAACATAGACTGAGTTGTGAATCAATAAATTTTATGAATGGATTGTCATGCAACATAATTCTCTACCACTTACTCTGCTTGTCTCTATGCACAAAGCTAAAATTGCTACTCTTGAAATATAGCTATCCACTTTTCCTTTGAAATTTACATGCCCTGTTTTAGGTATTACCCTTCCCAAGTATATCCTAGTCAAGTATCATTTGCATTGTCTCTACATAGATCATTTTCATTTGACAGATAGTTATTAGCAGTTTCCTCTTATGAAAATACAGATATACATATCCAGTATGCTGTTATTTATATGATCGAATAAGTCCACAATATGTTTATTGTAGGGACTAAGCTTTAGTAACATACAATTATTGGGAACTATGTATATTACTATAATAAGTAGAATTATAATTTCCAGTATCCTTTTTTGTTATTTATACTAAACTAGTGGCCCTGTGCATGTATTTGTGCACATTGAAAGGAAATTAATTAGAAAGTGTCTGGCGGAGTGGGACTGGGCGAGATACGCCGGCTGCACCTGGGGTGGCGCTGAGGGCATCTGTGGAGTGGGGTCCCTCTGGCTGAAATCGGCTGACATCCCGAGGGGTCCCAGAAGGCAGTTCACCACAGCTCGTCAGCTCCTGCCTTGAGTGTCTGCCCCCTGGTGGTCAGTGCATGTAATAGTTGACGGTCGGTCAGTCGCTTAGCCTTTTATACATATAGATACTGTAAGGCAGGGGTCCTCAAACTTTTTAAACAGGGGGCCAGTTCACTGTCCCTCAGACCGTTGGAGGGCTGGACTATAGTTTAAAAAAAAAAAAACTATGAACAAATTCCTATGTGCACTGCGGGCCCGGGATGAGTCGGCTGCTAAGCAGGACAGGCAGCGGCACCCGGTGGGCCAGATAAATGTCCTCGGTGGGCTGCATGTGGCCTGCGGGCCGTAGTTTGAGGACGCCCGCTGGGTGGGGGGCATGGCCTGAGGTCCCCGTCAAGCCCTGCCAGGCGGGGGGGCGAAGCCTCAGGTCCCCCCTGAGCAGGGGGCGCGGCCTGAGTTCCACTGACCCAGCACTGGGGGTGCACCTTGAGGTCCCCTGTCAATCCCCGCCAGGCAGGGGGGTGTGGCCTGAGGTCCCCCAGCCTGGCGCTGGGGCCAGGGGAGCAGCCTGAGGTCCCCCAGCCCAGCACCAGGACGGGAAGCGCACCTTGAGGTCCCCCGTCAAGCCCTGCTGGGTGGGGGGCTTGGCCTTAGGTCCCCTGGCCTGGCGCTGGGGCCAGGGGAGCAGCCTGAGGTCCTCTAGCCCAGCACCAGGATGGGAAGCGCACCTTGAGGTCCCCTGTTAAGCCCTATGGGGGCAGCGGAGGGCGTGGCCTCAGGTCCCTGCTGATTGCTTGTTAAGGCTCCTGTGGGAACTTGGCCTCAGCTGTGGGTACAGCCATATTTGTGACAGAGTGATGATCAATTAGCATATTCTCTCTTTATTAGATAGGATATTATTAAAATGTCAGCAAGTATAGCAAATATATAAATTCGATTTTTGGAAAACATTTACTCTTTTGCTGTCATGGTGTGCTTCAGATCTTTGAAAGAATAATAGATGAATTAAAAAAAAAATTGAGAACCATTGTTCTGAAGCATTCCCCATGGTGGGATATCTGAAATAACATTATATTTGGAACTAGAAAGCCTGGGTATAAATCCTCTCTCAGCTATTGCCAGGTTGTAATGCTTTGGAAACCAGTCCAGCCTCTTTAAATCTCTCCTGTATTATTTCTAAATGGGAATAATAATTGTTGTTTACTTCACAGGGTTTTGTAATCATGAACTTAATTAGGAAAATATATCATGGGGTTTGATACAAATGCTATTTTTTTTTAAATCAGCTTGATGTAATTGGATTAAAAGTAAATTGTAGTAACAGGAGCTAAGGTATAATCAAGGCTCCAGTCACTTACTAGTTACAGCAATGTGAGCAACTGAACCTATTGATTTTATTTGTAAAATGTGGTTAATTATGTTTTCTTGCTGGGTTATGTAGAGGATTAAATGAGATGGCCAGTTCTTAACAAAGAAAGGCCTGCCTCTTAATAAACAGGCATTATTGTTATAGTCAAAGTTTGTCATTAGGGTTACTGATAGTATTCCCCACCCATCAATACTCGTTACTGGGCCTTAGGTTACACACCTAGTAGTTGACAATTAGCTAGGAAGGTCTCTTCAAGGTCCACCATCTCATGCTTTACTCCTTAGATCTCTGTTTCAGTAATGTAAAATGCAAAGCTACATAATGTTCCCATCTATTTAAGGGCAAAATAATTTTGTGTTACCAGCTTAAGGACACCCAATTCTCACAGTTCCATTTTCCTTATGGAACTAATCGGATGTGGCTCAATTTCATTCTTTTTTACACTTTTAAAATGCAGCTCTTAAAAGCTAATCTGAAGTGTTCATTATTATCTCCACTAGTGCTGTTTTTCTCTTGGATATTCTTTAATTGGATTCCTGTGCAGAGTTAACAATAGCTTTCTGGGTGATGTTAGAATGATTCCCTTTTCCACCATTTGTCTGAGCTTTTTGCTTCTCAGTGCAAACTACAATAACGCAGCTGTGAAATCCATATCATCTTTTCAAAAGCATCCCAGGTGCGTCTAGAGACCATCGTCTTGACCTAAGTGGCAGTGCTCGGGCTTAGAATAAGCAATTATTGCTCTCTCATAGCTAAAGTGCCGAAGAGTCCTTTACATCCCAGCAGGAGTGATTCCACTTATACCAAAGGAAATTGCAGCCTTTGTGCATCTCACACGCTTCAGTACAATTTTTTTAAAAAGTATATAGTATGTAGAAAAAGGGACTTGGTTCTAAAGGAAAGATTTGAAAACCTGGAAAACGACAGCATCCCTGTTACTTTTCAAGAATTAAAATGAAAATTATGCCTTTTTCAGGCCATGTTTTGGGTATTTTTTTAGGTATGAAACATTGAATATAGTAGGATACATCAAGTACAGACACTTGGGTCCACTCTGCCAGTGTTACCTGCTGGTCACTATGAAGCTACAACAGTAAGATTTTAGATTTATTATTATTGAAGTCCTTAGTGTCCCGATACAAAAACAATAAATGTTCTTTCCCTAGCGTGTCAATCCCCAGCAACTGTGTGATTAGTGCCTTCTGAAGAGGAACTTCACTATGCTTATAGTTGTACCACTAAGGTTTGAATTTAGTAGACAGACACCTGAAATTGCTGTGTTATTTACAGGTTATAATTTATTTGCTCAGAAAAAAACATTTAAGTAATGAAAATTGAAAATCTATAATAAAAGTACTCTGGGTAATATTACACTAAACTAATGCCACGTTCTGTAGTCTGGTGAGATTTAAATGGAGTGAGACTGCTAATAGATTTCTGAAGTCACTTAATTCTGATTCTAAGAAAAGATGTTCCTGTTGAAATGCTATGCCATTTCTGAGGTTTGTGGCATTTATGGTGCTCATAAAACTGTAGGACTATAAAATATCAAAGAAGTTTTACAAAATCAGCCTTAAGGAACAATTTAAAATGAGCTGGTTAAATGAAACTGCCTTGGCAAATTTTTTTAAGACACATGAAAGCCAGAGAGGAGGTTAAATGAGGTTCACGCTCTCTCCTAACTCCCGAATGCCATGATTTCATAAGTCATGCCTGCCTGTTTGTCCTCAGGTTTCATTGTTCCCTGCATCAGTCTTCTTCTAAGGGAAGGAGTTTATCAGAGAAATACATTGTAAAAGTTGCATTTTTTGCCTAACTTCTTTACAGTTTGAGAACACATTAGCTCTAAAGGTATTTCCAGTTCACATGTTTCAGGGTGGTTTACTTTTGTACCTATATATACACACACACGTGTGTATATACATATATATAGTCTACCTATATGCAATTATATTACTAAAAAAATTTATCTGAAAAGATAAATTCCACAATGCAAATGTATATTCAATTCACATAAGATATTTCATCTTGAACACATACCAGTATAAATTTTAAAGGAAAAATACATTATTTATTAAAACATTTCGTACCTTTAAATAATATATTCAAATCACTATAGACAGTCATTGAAAACTTTCTATAAAAACCTTTAATTGTGGGAAAATTAAATCCAAGATAAAAGGGTTTAATCAAGTATGATGTCAAACTTGTTTAAATTTGTTAGAGTATGTAAGTGTAGTATTGATTACTTTTAGCTTATAGAAGTTCTAAAATTAGTTTATCTTACTTATATTTCAATTTCCCAATACCTTACATAAAAGAAACATTTAAAAAAATCTAAATAGAAGGTTTTACTTTAAAGAGTTATGAGTGTTGCTTTCTGTTAATTTATTGAAATCCTCTTTATTGTCATATTATAGTGATTCTACAAATATACTAATAATTAAATGTAGTTGCAATATTGTCTCTATTTGTCATTAAAACTAGTTAATCAAGTCATGATTCTATGGTACAACCTTTCTGGTTTCAAACACATGCACAGAATTGCCTAATTAGAAAACTTGATATATTTTTAAAACAGTATAGAGAGCAGGTGTTAAGGAAATGTCACTTGGAGATTATGTAACTTCAAATTTAGTGTAAAACTAAGTATGGTTTTACAAAAATGTCTTATTTTGTTTGTTGGCAATAGCTATTTTCCAGTAGATTGGACTTTGGAAGGAAATTCCAATATACCTAGAAAATAACTTGCTCCACATGAGATGTTTATGATTTGGAGGTCACTGTTGTGTGATTCAGGATTAGACTGTGACTTAAACAATACTTTTTTCAGATGGATACCTATTATGAGCAAGAAAGGCAAGGCTCTGCCATCATTTTGTCAAAATGTAAAATTAGCATTTGACTGGAATTTAAGAAAATGAAACACTAAAGGAAGGCAATCCATGTTTATGCTAAAATACATCTATAAAAATGTTTACAAGTATTTCAAGATTCTTTTCCGCCCTGCAAGGTGGCTCAGTAGTTGGAGCATCATCCCGCACACCAAAAGGTTGCAGGTTCCATCCCTGGTCAGGGCATGTACGGAAGGCAACCAATAGATGTTTCTCTCTCTCTCCCTCTAAAATCAATAAATATATCTTTGGGAGAGGATAAAACAAAAAGATTCAATTTCCCATTTTATGAACTTTGCCACTTAGGCTTATATGAATGGATGCAATCCTACCATTGTGATAACATGAAAGTAACTAATGTAAGTTTAAATGTGTTTAGTGCTTTATGCTTCGCCTGGTACATATTATATTTAATTTCCAAAACATCTTTTTGGTGTTTCAGCGAAAGCATTATTTTCAACAGTGAAGAAACCAGTGAGACTTAGGGAGGAGACATGTGACTCTTGCACATACCAAACTCAGAACTTGAACCTGGTCTTGTGGCTTCAAACAGGTACCTATATTTTTGCTATAATAGAGTTCATCACTTAGCCTTTTGGATTTATAAAAAGGAACATAAATGGCATGCTTATGGATGTGAAAGGCAGTTCAGGTAATTACCTCATTTCCAGAAAAGACCACAAATGATATTCCTAACACAATAACTGGAAAAAATAATGGAATTTATGCTTGGTGAATGATTGAATTAAATGAAATAATTGTTATCCCATTACTAGTTGGAGTAGTAAATGGGATTGTTGCATGAAAATTACCTTTTTCCTATATTCTTATTCATCAGCTAGATGTGATGAACTGAACATTAAGAGCACAGATTCAAATAGTTTATAGAATTTTGACCGCAGCCAGTCTGCATGACTACCATAAATCTCTGGAGGTCCTTCAGTAATCATCATCCTACAAGGTGCAGAGTAGGGTGGAAGACAGCTCTCTGGCTCAGGAAAATGATCCCTGTTCTGAAGCCCTTTTCTAGGACTATAACATGCAACTGTGTTTGTGCTCTTGGAGATTGATAGGGTTCTTAAACTCTCTCGTGTTGCTTATTTTAAAGGGGGGAAAGGTAGCACAATATGCCCATTTCATGATTCGCCTTTTCATTTTGCTGAGTTTCCCTGACTATGCAGAAGGTTTTGGTTTGAGGTAGCCACATTTGTTATTTTTTTGCTTTTGTTGCCTCTGCTTTTAGTGTCGAGTCAAAAAAATCATCTCCAAGACCAGTGTAAAGCCTTTGTTTTCTTCAAGTCCGTTTACTCCATTGTGTGAGTGGTGTAAGATAGCACTCCTTTCATTGTGCTGCCTGTGTGTAGCCAGTTTTCCCTGCACCACTGGTTGAAGAGACTATCCTTTCACCACTGGGTGTTCTTGCCCCCCCGCCCCCGCTTTTAATATTATTTGACTGTGTGTATGCAGGGTTTAATTCTGGACTCTTTATTCTGTGGTACTATTGTATGTGTTTGTTTTTGTGCCAGCACCATACTGTTTTTGTTACTACAGTTTTGTAGTATTTCACACCAAGAATTATGCGATCTCTGGCTTTTTCCTCAGGTTTGCTTCGGCTATTTGTGGTCTTTTGTGGTTCTATAAAGAAGGTAGATTTTTTTTGGTCCTATTTCTGAGAAAAATGTCATTGAACTTTTTGTAGAGGTTACGTTAAATATGTAGAGTGCTTTGGGTAGTATGGACAATTGTAAGATTATTAATTTTCCAAGCCATCCTCATGGATTATCTTTTCTTTTTTCTGTGTGTTCTTTCATAAGTATACACATCATTCACCTTCTAAAAATTTATTCCTAGGTATTTTATTCTTTTGATGCAATTTTAAATGGGTATGTTTTCTTTATTCCTCTTTCTGAGGGTCTGTTATTACTATATAGAGAAATACAACTGACATTAACTGTTAATAGTTTTATTGTGGAGTCATTAGATTTTCTATATATATATATCATCTGAAGCAAACAAAGAGGTAGTTTTTAATTGGCTACCCCACATCCCAGGCATTAGCATCGAAGGAGCAGGCAAAAACTTCCTTCTCCTAGTCTTTCCTGAAAATGTTTCTTCCTATTTTAAAATCTACTGATTGAGAGACAGGCTTCTAACTTAGTGTACACCTAGAGCTGGCTGTGATCCTCCAGAAACCAGGGAAGCTGGAGGACACATCTCCCGCCTCCTCCCTCTAGCTAGCTCCAACAATAAGACCAGGTTGCTAGTATCTCTCTTGAGGAGATGTGCATAGGTCTAGCTCCAAAGCTACTGTGTCTGCCACCTGAAGGACAGCTCCCTAATCACTAGCTCTGATAGCTAGTGAGGTATGCCTTCACAAGTCCCACAGAATTGTAGCAAACCCAGAAGCAGTTAAAATGGATACAGAAGCACCACTTCCATATTCTACACCTGAGTCCAGCACAGAGGGAGCTGGCAAAAATGCCCACCTGCCACTTTCTTCCAAGAAGGGGCTTAGCTGCATACTTTTCCAGCAGGGGTTGAGAGTCCAGCTTCTAATCAGCCTGCATCAAGTGCTGACTGACTCTCCTGTTTGGGAGCCAACCAGCAGCTTGAGTCAGGCTGACTCATTTCTATCAACAAGACCATTCTATGAAGTGGTGGATATTTATGTAAGGCACAGAAACCAAAACACATACTTAATAAATGGAGAAACAAAGGAATATGGTCCAAACAAAAGAACAAGTTAAAACTCCAGAAAAAAAAGTGATATACCTGAAAGAGTTCAAATTAATGGAGCAATGCATGAACAAAATGAGAATTTTAGGAGAAAAAGAGAATACTTAAAAGTACAAGCAGGAATCATAGAGCTGAAAAATACATTTCTGAGGTTTAATAGCAGATGAGATTCCATGGAAGAAGGGATCAGTAAAATATCAGAGGGCAGTGTAATTTATTCAATTAAAGGAGCAAAAAGCAAAAACAGAATGATGAGTGAAGGCACTTATGAGACACCATGGAGGAAAAGAGAGAAGGGGGCAGAAAATGTCCTTAACCTTTAGAAAGAAAACATTAATTTAGCTCCAGAAAGCCCCAAAAGTACCACCGAAGAAGATATATTTAGTTTAATTGTTGAGATTTAAAGACAAAGTGATAATCTTAAATAAGAGAAAAGCAACTTATTACTTACAAGGTACCCTCAAAGACTGTCATAGAATTTTTCAGCAGAAACATTTGTAGCTCAGAAGATAGTAGGGTGATATATCACAGTAATGAAAAAAAAATTGCCAACCAAGAACTCTAACTTTATACCTTAGGGAACTAGAAAAATGTAAGAACAAATGAAGCTCAAGTTAGCCAGTAACAAAGATTAGATAATAAGTAAAATAGACACTAAAAAGGCCACAGAAAAGATAAACAAAATAAAGATCTGTTTTTTTGTAAAGTAATAAAAATAGACACATCTTTGCTAGATTTACTAATTTAAAAAGTGAGGATTCTAATAAATGAAAGTATGAATGAAATAAGATATTACCATTGATAACATAGAAATAAAAAGGATAATAAGAGTCCAGTATTATTGGAAACATGCAATCTACCAAAATTGTAAGAAGTTACTTACATACCAAAATACTTTTGTACAATAAGAAAAAAAAAGTTGTAGGAACCCACATATAGTTTTTAAAGAATTCCTGGCATTTTGGATAGAATTAATAGGACTTAAAGCAAAACTTAAATGATTAACTAGACATGAAAACCTTTTCAAATAGACTTGGCAATCTAATTAATGGCTACTAGAGTCTGGCTACTATTAGTAATACTGGACAGGATTAATCTTTTATGCAAATATGATCAGAAAATTAGAAAAAATTGTGAGTATATTATTTTTTAATAATGCTGTTTAATTTAAATGATTTCTCTGCCCATGAATAGGCAATGGAAGACAAAATAAAAGTCTGATTTCAGTTGCAAGAAGAATCTCTAACACATATAGAGGGAAAATGTTACCTAACAAAGTATAGGAATATGATCTAAAATTAAAATATGGTTAGACATGTAGTGGCATGCATTTCTACCACCACAACCATTAAAGTGCACCAATTATTAAACACTTTTTCTTGCGGTGGGGGGGCATCTAATAGTTGTCTTCCCTCTAGTTGAGCTTCTTGAGGGCTAAGACCATGAATTTTTCTCTCTCTATTCCTAATATCAGAACGAAAAAAAAAAGAGTTGATTTGCAAAAACCCTAGTGAAAAATAGCAGCAGCTATGTGTTTATATTTATTACTATGTTCCAGGAGCCTATTTTTAAAAAATAAGACCAAATTTATTTCAACTTTTGTGAGCCCCATTTTAATTATCTGTAAAATGAAGATGTAGAAGGATAGTATGTAAAAAGGTCCCTCCCAGTTATCTTCTGGAACTATGTATGTGAGCAGAACATCAATACGCACCCAGAGTAAAATTACCCTTCCATACAAAACTTTTCACTTATGGTTAATTTACAGTTGTTAAAGAACCATCATATTCATTGCCTCATTAAGTCCCTACATCAAACCTATGAGGTTGATGTTATTACTTGTTCTTAGTTCTTAGTCTGAAATTGAAAGATGCTTCACTTGACCAAGGTCATCCACAAAAAGTAAGTATAAAAGATACATTGAATACTGTTTTATTAAATCCAAGACTAGCCCTTTTACTACTATACTAATTGTTTTTAGTTTTGAATTACATTGGTATATATTTTCCACCATCTTATATTGGTGTATTGTCTCTGGCTATTTAAATACAATTAAATACAATTTATGTTCCTCAATCAAAATTAACTTTATTGTAATAGGGACAATTTATCTTCTTTGTATGTTTCTACATATGTGAATATTTCCTACTGCTCTGCACACATTAGGTACATAAGAGAGGCTTGATGGGTTAATAGCTGATGAAGGTACTACTCTTATTAGATTAGTTTTATGTGTAGAAACAGTTTGGCTTGGGAAGTTTTCATGAATTAAGGAAGTTAAACACTTAAATATGTTTTGAAAAATAATTCCTTAAAAATAGCAGGTATCCTACAGTTCCTTAATAGGTTATTTAATAAATCTTGATTCAGCTCTGGTAAAGGCATGCATTTTTGAACTAGTTGGACTATTTCACTTGCTCCTACTGCCTGGAATTTAATAGAACCTTTTAGTCTTTCCAGGGCCTTAATGGTATTCATGGAAAAACAGACTGAATTTTTTAAAGTTAATGAGGTGTCAGCTTCCTTAGTGACTCATTTTCTCTTTTGTCCTTCACTATTTTCCATTCTCTGCCTCTGAGACAATATAGACTAACCAAAGCATAAAAGACTATCAGTAAGAAAGCATTTGATATACTCACTGTTAACACTTACCAAAAATCAGAACCAAGACTAAACAGCTACTTAATGTTTTCAGTTTCTAATTGGTACCACATACTTTGCATTACAGAAAGACTGTATACTTATAACAATATTAAGCATTTAGCTCTTCTAGTGCTCTGGTGAAATAGATTTTAGGGAACAGAAACTGAATAGCCAGGCTGAGCCTCTGCAAAATAACACTAATTTGAAGTTACCAAAAAGTCTCTTATGAGAAATCTCTTTGGTTAGTGTTGTCTGAATTTGTTGTATTTTATTCATATTACTTTAGGGTAGGGGCTAATTAAAGGCAAATATATTCACTTGAAATTAACATATTAATCCATTTATACATTATCACATATTAACCAACAGCAATGAGCAGGACTCCATGAAATAAATGTTGATACCTTGCATTATTTGTATTCCACCAAAGATACATTATTGGCCACAAGTTAGGAAGCAAAGATGAGGGGCAGCAATGGAACCAGGGGTATGACAGGTCATCATCAGGCCTTCTCTTCACTCACATACTCAGGTAAAAATATGTTGACATCCATTAGAACTTTAGCATTGAGGATTTATCAGTTTAGGTGTTGACACTATTCTAAATTGCAAAGGCTCACGGCAAGAAATTTTTATTTTTCAGAAGAACAACTTTAAATAGCATATGTTATAACTGATGTGGATAAATGCAACACCTGTGTTTAAAGGGGTCACTTGTCTGACAAGGAAATAACTCCTATTAAAATCCATTTTCTTTCATATCATTTTATAATTTCTATTCAACTTTTAGCTCATTGTATTTCTTAATTTACTGTAAGTTTAGATTTTTAGAGTGTCAATTTTCTTAGTTCTTAGTTCTAATTTTACTTGATTTATGATTACAGTAAATTAAGAAATACAATGAGCTAAAAGTTGAATAGAAATTATAAAATGATATGAAAGAAAAAGGATTTTAATAGGAATTATTTCCTTGTCAGACAAGTGACCCCTTTAAAAACAGGCTTGTCATATCTAATTTTGACACTATGTTCTCTCTCTCTCTCTCTCTTCCCCACAAATACACACATATAAATGATATCAATATAACTAATAAACTGAATATAATTACTTTTTTTGTCTACTGAATCAGTCCATTTATGTGAGGGAATTTACTAATATAAAATTTCCAATTAAATGTATTTTTATCAGTGCATACTCTCTTTTACTCATCTATCTGGGTTCTCCTTAATGGCCTTTGAACATAAAGATTTGAGACATTCTTCATATTGAGAATAGATGTTTCTGTTACTTATTCACTCTTTGCATGTCTTTAAATTGATTTACTTTTCTCTGTAGATATTCTCCAGTTGTGTGTTTTCCTATTCCTTGAAACGCCCAAAAGTTTATACTTTTCCTCCATTGCTTTGTACTTGATCTGAAAGATCTGTACATACAAGTTTGAAGAATGTTTAGCTTCTTTATTTTAGCTACTATATCATTTTTGTGGCATCATGTTTCTTATCCTTAGAAAGTCTTATTTGAGTTACTCTTGTTATTATCTTTATCCAGTTTTTTCCTCCATCAGCTCTAGCTGTTTAGGACTATGCTTAGGATGTTATGACAGACTTTTATCTCTCTGGTTAATGGGGAAAATTTAATGGCTATACTATGCTTTCGTTAGCCCACCAAGCCAGCTCAAAGTCTGGGATAGATATTGAAAGACACTGTGTTTGATATGAGGCAATGCAGTTGTTCCCCCTGCTGAGGATCCTGAAAGAGGCCTCCTGACACATGGGCCTTCTAATAGCCTTTCAGCCTCCGGAAAAGGGGGATTCAGGCTACAATGTCAGGTCCTTTACTACATGGGGTCAGGGATATCAGACACATTAAGCAAATATGATGAAGACTTTCCCTTGCAGGTACTCAGATAAATGAAAGTCATTTCTATATAGAATTACTCAATTTCTATGTCCTGATACTCTACCTTGTTTTTCTGGTGCTGATACCAAATATAGTGGCAAAAACCTGACCTAAGGTCCCTCTTCTGGGTCCCTGGCAGAGCCAAGGCAGTGAGTCCAAGCAGTAATTTTGCTCAGAGGAAGGCAAAATGGAAATTGGGAGGGGTTGGGAAGAGAGCTGCATTTGCTAAGTCCTTATTTTGGTCACTGGCCTGTGTTCTAATTGGGAGAGGAAAGAAAGTTAAACTCACATGAAAAAAACATAGAACAGCACTACCTGAAATTAACTATGAAGATAATCGAGTAAGAATAAGTGATAGAAGTTTCCTGAGAGATTTCAGAGCTGCATACGACTAGATGTTGAAGAAAGTGCTCTGAAATAGGTAAGCTGAGAACTGAATGTATGTGAAAGAGTTGAAAGTACAAAATCCTGGGGTCATACATTCAAGACGTAGAAACAGAGAGGGCAACAACCCCAAAATAGGATTGTACTTGATGTGTTAGAAGAATAAAAGGGCCAGTGAGGCTGAAATATAATGCTCTGAACATAGTGACTGGTAGAAATACATTTGATGATACTCAGAATAGATTAAAAAAAATGTATGTTTCCAACAGTGTCCTCAAAATGAAGTCAATTGCAAATGTTGGCATTAATATTAAATAACTGCAAGATTTCAAAAACAGAAAGAAAATATTAGCTCAAATATAAAGAATATTAAGAAATACACAATTAAAATGACTATACAAATGTTTAAAAATATAAAGTAATTTGTGACATTATTTCAAATAAGTGTCTAATTCTTCTCAAAATAAAACATTTTTGCTGGTGAAACTATATACCACAAATTCAATCAGCAAATCTGTAAATATATAATGTAATCATCAGAATCTATTATACTTATAGTTCCCAAAATATCAGCCATTTTCTCACTTTTTATCCTATTTTCATGCTATTCCTTTTGATTGGAAAACTGTTTTTATTTTCATCTTCCTTAAGAATAAATCATAGGACTAAAGACCAAAATGGAGATGTGGAAGATCCAGGGGTGGGCAAACTTTTTGACTCGAGGGCCACAATGGGTTCTTAAACTGGACCGGAGGGCCGGAACAAAAGCATGGATGGAGTGTTTGTGTGAATTAATATAAATTCAAAGTAAAGGAGCAGAGGGGAGAGCAAGAGAACCCTCCACTCTTTCGGCTCCGCGGGCCGGATAGAACAGCCGAACGGGCCGGATCCGGCCCGCGGGCCGTATTTTGCCCACAGCTGAGTCTGTTCCCCGGCAAAGGTCAACAACTAAATAGCTATCCACAAAGACAGGCAGCTTGGCAGAATTCTAGCATCTTCTCAAGAAACTTAAACAGCACAGTGGAACTAAAACCCTAAAGTTGACCACACAAGAAAAGAAATGATATAGCTTCATTTCCTGGTATCACTCCTTCCTCGAGCCAGCATTGCTCAACATCAAGTGGAAACTTTTTAGCTAGAAGAGTCGAGTGAACGACTAGCTGCCCCAGGGTTTTGGGACACCATCTGAAGGTCTCACTTCAGTTTCATCCCACCCAAACCATCCAAGCTGAGACTTATAGAGATGAATAGGAACCAGAGGGGAAAGCAGTGGCTAGCAATAATGGATCACAGTGATCTGCTCTGCCAACAAACCCATCAGATTTCATCCAAAAAAGTGTTTACATTTGCTTATGCCAGAAGCCACCCCAGGCTTCTGTGGCTTTAGGAGAGCAAGACACCAGTCTAGAGAGCACTGCTAATGACCACCACCATTGGACAAAAGCTTGAGACAGGCCCCTCCAGCTGTGGTCTTGAACAGGGCCAACCTGTTACCTATCACTGGCCTCTGCTGTAGTGTGCCTGTCCAGAAGGAGAAACATTGCAGCCACCAGAGAGCATGCCAATAGCCAAGGCCGCTGCAGCTGCCAGTGAGCCCATAGTTGGCCTCAATACTTGCTGCAGGACCTGGCCCAACCACTATAGGGGCACCTTCAGCTATCCTTCATAGCTGAGTGTTAGCACCCCATCAGATCTAGCTACCCCTGTTACCTGCCCTAGTACGTAGCTTGCTGATTGGCAGGTATCACTAAGGACATTAGCCCTTACAGCCATGTGGATCCTCCATAGTGCTCACCAAGGAACACACATTTGTGGATGCTGTGAACCACAGAGTCTTGAGCTGAAGTGACTTCACAGAGCACTGGACGTAATGTCACCACACACAACTCGTACTTGAGCCCTGCCCCACTAGAACTCATAGCATGTTCAAGTATGTCCCTATCCACAATCTTGCCTTAGCAAAGTCAGTCCATAAAATCTGGAAGAGGTGACTGCTTCTTCAAATGTGCAGTTACCTACACAAGGCTACAGGGATCATGATGAATCAGAAAAATATGACTTTAACAAAAAAAATAAAATAAACATCCAGTAACGGGCACCAAAGAATTGGAGAGCAAGAAGTTATCCAACAAAGATTTTAAATAATTGTTATAAAGAGGCACAGAGAACTACAACAGGGTAAATAATAAATCAGAAAAATAGCATGTAAACACAATGAAAATTTCAACAAAGAAATAGAAATATTAAAAAAGAACCAAACAGAAACTCTGGAGCTGAATAATTTAATAGAAAGCTGCAACAACAGACTTGACAAAGCAAAGAATGAATCAATGAGCTAGAAGATAGATCAATTAAAATGATCCAGTCTCAGGAGCCAAAAGAAAAAGAATGAACGAAGAAAGCCTACAGCAACTTGTGGGATATCATCAAGTGACAATGTAGACATCATTGGAGTCTGAGAAGAAAAAGAGGGAGAAATGGGTAAAAAAAATTATTTAAGAAAAAAAATGGCTGTAAGGTTCCCAAACCTGGGGAGAGATTTGGGCATTCAAGTACATAAAATTCATAGGTCACCCTAAAATTTCAATCCAAATGTTCTCCTTAATGACACCGTATAATAAAACTGTCTAAAATTAAAGACAAACATAGGATTTTAAAAGTAATGCAAGACATAAACTACCAACCAAGACTACTTCACCCAAAAAAAACTTGTCCTTCACAAATGAAGGTGAGGTAATGACTTTCCCTAACAAACACAGCTGAAGGAATTCATCAACAATAAACTTAATTAAAAAGAGATGCTAAGAAAAAGAAAAAGCTGAAGCAAGGGGCACTAATTAGTACCATAAAAACATGAAAATATATAACACACTGGTAAAGGTAAGCACATAATCATATTCAGAATATTCTAATATTGTAATATGGTAGTATGTTAACTAACTCTAATAGAAAGGTTAAAGGACGTCAGTAGTACAAATAGCTATACCTGAATGTCAGTTTCATGGTAACAGAAGTCACTTTTTTTTTTCTCTCCCCTTTGAATTACAATTACCTACAACCATGACTGAACAAGAGGACCTCGGTACAATATAGCAGGATACCAGGGAAATCCACCTGCCTATGCATCTAAAGGTGGGTGGATGGGACCTTGAAGGTCTCCCACACTTGAGTATCACCCTACTGGACCTTGAGCACAGGCAATACCCCAGGTGCTAAGCCCAAACTTTCATCTGCATAGTCATGCCAAATAGCCTTGCCATTATCTAATCACAAAATTATATTACAAATATATTAATTGATATGTGGCAAAGATGGAAATGTGTAATATTAAAGTAATATAAACATTAGCAAACAAGTGATTATCTCATAGACTTATAAACACAATCAGCCACCCAGAAAAAAAGAGACTGTCATCTCTGTAAGTATTGATTAGTCTGCAGTAAAAACGTCACAAACAAGAGAGATTTGGTTAAGGTGTATTTTTTACTCTAACTAGATCATGTTGTATAGGATTCACATTTTTCCTAGCCAAACTCTTAATTGATGAGTGACTGGCCACCAAATTGGCTACTAATTTGACTTCTTGAGTTTAGAGTGCTCACAGGAAATGTCTTTGTTTAATTATTATTGATTCCAAAGTTCATTTAAATGAATCTCTTCAGGGAAACCCAAAATGATAACCAGCACACTGGCAGCTGTTGTATAAAAAGAGATGAAATACTTAATAGAGTTAGAAGTGCAATTTTAAGTTTGTAAGCATAATTGAATTTGCAGGAAAACTAATACTAAAGACAAATAGGCCCATGAAAGACTTACAGTAAGAAATGAGATAGCTATGATTGAAGTATAGCTATGATTTGACCATGCTGAAGAGTGAAAAACCCTGAAAACAGTATATGTTATTACTGTAGCTAAATTACAAAATGAATTTCTCATGAGCAACCTACCCAAATAATTTGATATTTTTGTGTTAATGTTAACGAATTTTTAGTTATGATAAGCTCACTGAAATTAGCATAGAACATTAAAAAATATACTTCAGTACTTCATTAACTTTTCATTGGAAAGTATATATAAAAATTCCTTTCAGTAGAAACTCTGTGTTCCAACAGGACTGAACTTTAAAACTTGAGAGCTAGCCTGGCCAGTGTGGTTCAATGGTTGTGTCAACCTCTAAACCAGGAGGTCATGGTTCCATGCCTGGGTTGTGGGCTCCATCTCCAGTAGGGGGTGTGCAGGAGGCAGCCGATCAATGATTCTCTCTCATCATTAATGTTTGTATCCCTCTCTCCCACTCCCTTCCCCTCTCTCTGAACTTAATAAAAACATTAAAAAAAAACACTTCAGAGCTAAATTTAAATAGTATTTTAGCATTGGAGATTAGTGCCTCTTCATCTTTACACATAATATTTTGAGTAACTTTGGGCTAAGTAACTGAAATTTGTTAAGTCTAAGTGTGCATTTGTGAAACATGGATAATATCACATTGCATGGTTTCCAGCAGATTAAATGGTTTCTAGTACAGATACTGATACATATGAATATTTAAATGGTTTCTAGTACAAATACTGATACATATGAATATTTAAATAATAGCTACAGAAGACACTCTAATTTACCTGACCAAAAAACATATCCCAACCAATTATTCTACTACCTGACTTTAAAAGAATTATAAATGTTCTTTACTCCAGAATTACTGTAGTTGGGTGTAGGAATTTGTTATCCTTCTGGACAATAATATGTAGAAAAGACTGGCAGACAAAGGAAAGAAATTCTAGATAGTCTCTGATGGGAGACATCAGAAATGGTTGATGGCACCCCATTCACCACCCTCTCCCCCCCTCCCCCCCACACTTATTATCCCTATTCTTCCTGTATCAAATTATGCTGAATTTTCAGAGTTGTGGCATAATTTTACTAATGAAAAAGAGAAGGGCTAATAGAATGACAGGTCCCAATCCATTTAGAAGCACCCATTGAGTTCCAGGTTTAAGTGCTGAATCTTTATTGCCAGGGCTGCTGTCTCTGACCTGAGCCCCACTCCCTGGGTCCCAAGTGTTGATTTAACCAGCATTGTAACTGCCTTGCTGCCACTGCCCAACTCTGCTAATATTCTCCCACCCGCTAGGTTCCAGAGGGCTGATGTTTCCCTGAGCTCCACCGCCCCATCCCAGGTCTGAACTATAATTGCCGAGATGAGCTCTTGCTACCCTAAACCCTGCCCTTTCCAGGTATCAGCTCTGACACAGTATTACCAAGGTTCTGCTGCGCCCCTGAGCACTGCACTCATGGCAAATTGAGGCGCTGGCCCATTAACGCTGGGACCAGGCTACCACTGCCCTGAGCCGCATTCCTGTAGATCAGTGGTTCTCAACCTTCCTAATGCTGCGACCCTTTAATACAGTTCCTCATGTTGTGGTGACCCCCAACCCTAAAATTATTTTCGTTGCTACTTCATAACTGTAATTTTGCTACTGTTATGAATCGTAATGTAAATATCTGTGTTTTCTGATGGTCTTAGGTGACCCTGCTAGCGGTTCTCAACCTGTGGGTCGTGACCATCGGAAAACACAGATATTTACATTACGATTAATTAACAGTAGCAAAGTTACAGTTATGAAGTAGCAACGAAAATAATTTAATGGTTGGGGGTCACCACAACATGAGGAACTGTATTAAAGGGTCGCGGCATTGGAAAGGTTGAGAACCGCTGCTGTAGATCATGGCTCTGAGTTTTCATTGCCAGTGTCACACTGCTTCTGCTGTGTCTATCTCCCCAGGCACTGACATGTGGCTTTAACAGACAGCCATCAGAGTCGTTCTGCTGCTATCCTGTGACTGCCTCCAGGGATCAGAGTTGAGACTTTGCGCCACCATCCCCAGGCTGTGCTACTAATGCACCCAGGCCACAGCTGCACCTTGTAATCCTAGAGCCTGTGCCACTGCTGCCTTTTCCTCACAAGCTGGAGTCACAACTGTAAGTGCCTGAGAACCAGGTGCCGACTTCATAATCTATCTGCACACACCCATAACCTGGACACCAGTGCCATAGGGACAGTAAGTGTACCTGTGACCCACCAAGTACTATGATAGTTCCACATGCATCTGATTCTAGGATCCTGGCTCAAACACTGATCTGAGGTTTCTTAGTGTTAGCACTCCAGATCAGATAACATCTAGAACTTCCACCTACAGACAAAAATAGATAATCAAAAAAAGGGAGAACAGGAAGATCCTAGAAACATCAGCCTCCAAAGATCTAATAGCCCTACCTACTAATTGTCACCTGTAGGCTTTCTGTAGGTTTAGCCAGGCCAACATGGATTTCAGCCATTGGAGTGGCAGAGGGACTACAGCACTGTGTCCTCCAAGAAACCAATAATAAGGCATCCTACCTAGCCAATGTCCATACAGCCACCTCCAGTGAATATCTTTCCTTTTGAAGTTAGTTCAAAAGACTAGAAGAAGAGACTGAGCACTCAAATACACAGGTATCAATGAAAACCCATTAGAAACATGAAAAAGCAAGGAATTTTGACACCAAAGATAGACAGTAATATTCCAGTATCTCACTCCAAAGACATGGAGATCTATGAATTCCCTTAAAATAATTCAAAATAATGATTTTAAAGACACTCAGTGAGATTCAAGAGAACACATCAATGAAATCAGGAAAACAACACAAATTAAGAAATTCAACAAAGAATTTATTAAAAAATAGTGTGGAAATGAAGACTACAATGAATGAAATAAATAATGCAATAGACTGTTTCAAAAGTAGGCTTAATCAGGTGAAAAAAAGAATCTGTGATCTTGGAGACAGATTCCTTGATATTATCCAGTCAGAGGATAATCATAAGTTATCATGAGAAAGAGTGAGAAGTCTATGTCATCTGTAGGACACACACAAACACACAAACCACAAAGCAAAACAAAACAATATCCACTTATGGGAGTCCCACAAGGACAAATAAGAGAGAATAGGGCATTAATGAAATAATAGCTGAAAACTTTTTAAATATTAAGAGAGGTATGGCCATCCAGGTAAAGGACGCTTCAAGATCCCCAATGACATTTAACCCAAAGATAAATCACCAAGAAGCAATACACAGTCATGTGCCACATAACAAAGAATTTGGTCAATGACAGACCACATGTATGACAGTGTATAAAGAAGCTAAAAATTCCTACCATCTAGTGGTGGTGTAGCCATCCTAAAATCATAGAACACATTACTACTTGTTTGTGGTGATGTTGGTGTAAACAAATCTGTTGTATTGAAGTATAGCACATATAATTATAGTTGTAAGCTATACCATCTATGTTTGTGCAAGTACACTATGATGTCTGCCAAATGATTAAATTGCCTAATGATGCATTTCTCAGAATGCATCCCCATTGATAAACCTTTGGCCATTTTTAAATAGCAAAAAGCTGTAAATCAAGCTCTCAGAAATCAGAGAGAAAAAAGAATTATCACATTCAAGGGAATCCTGATAAAGCTATCAGCAGATTTCTCACAGAAAATTTGCAGGCCAATATAGTCAAAGGGCTCAAAGAAATAAATCAAAGGGCTCAAAGAAATAAATCAAACTTTCAACCAAATATACTCTACCCAGAAAAGCTATCACTCAGAAATAAAGACGAGATACTTTCCAAGATAAACAAAAGTGGGGAAATTTATATCCACTAGAACTGCCCTAAAAATGGTAAGAGAAGTTCTTCAAGCTGAAACAAAGATGCTATAATGTTACAGTAATGTAATAGACACAATATCAAAAGATAAATATTGGGGGAAAAATAAAAAAGAAGGATCTCTTGCCCTTTGAGACAGCATGGAGGGACCTGGAGAGTACTATGCTAAGCAAAATAAGCCAGTCAGAGAAAGGTAAGTATCACATGATCTCACTCATGTGTGGACTCTAATGAACAAAATAAACCATTAAACAAAATAGACTCAGAGACATAGAAGCATGGCACAGACTGAGGAATCTCAGAGGGAAGGCGGGGAAGAGATCAACCAAAAAACTTGTATGCATATATGCATAACCCATGGACACAGATAATAGGGTGGTGAAGGCCTTGGAGGGAGGCGGAGAGGATGGTTAGAAGTCATCAATTGGGGGCTGGGGGGAAGGGGACCTATGTAATACTTTCAACAATAAAGATTTTTAAAATAAAATGTAAATAAAAAAAAGATAAATATTGGGACATACATTTTGAGGTGAGGGACAAGTAAATGCCTATTTTATATGCAACTGAAATTAAGTTGTTATAAGCTTTAAACAGACAGTTGTAACTATAATGTGTATTATGAAAGACTCACAGTAACCACTAAGCAAAATTCTATGATACACAAATAATCAAGAGAAAAGAATCAAAGCAAACCATTTTTAAAAATCAATTTACAAAGTAAGACAGCCAGAAAGGAAGAAACTAAGTATGAAAAAATTAAAAAGCAACTTTTAGAATGGCAATAGTAAGTCCTTACCTATTAATAACAAGAGGCCTGGTGCATGAAATTCATGCAAGGGCCTTGGCCCCCGCCTGCTGCAGCTTTGTCCAGAAGGAAGGACATCTGGTCTAATTGTATATTACACTTTATTATACATTACTTCGAATATAAATGTTTTAATTCTCAAATTAATTGATACAGAGTGGTTTAATGGATAAAAAACAAAACAATGCCCATCTATATGCTGACTATAAGAGAGTTACTTTAGAGTTAACTACACTCCCAGGCAGAAAGTAAAAAGAGACGAAAAAAAAATATATATCAAGTAAATGTAAGTCAGAAGAGAATAGGAGAGCTATACCTTTATAGACAAAACATACTTTAAGTAAAAAATGAACAAGATACAAAGAAGGTCATTGTTTAATGAGTAAAGGAGTCAATTCATCAGGAGGATATAACAATTGTAAACATATGCACTCATTATGGGAGCACTTGAATATATTAAATCATCACTAACTGATCTGAAGAGAGAAATAGACATCAACACAGTAATAGTAGAGGATTTTAATACCCTACTTTTAACCATGGATAGATCAACAACTAGAACATCAATGAGGAAATAATGGATCTGAATGACATTTTAAATCAATGGACCTAACAGACATATAGAACATTACATCCAACAGCAGCAGAATACACACTCTTCTCAAGCACACACAGAACAGTCTCCACCTTAGATCACATGAGAGGTCTCACAACACCTCTTAGCAAATTTAAAAATGCTGGAATCGTTCAAAGTACGTTTCTGACCACAATGATATGAAACTAAAAATCAATAAGTGGAGGAAAGCTGAGAAATTCACAAGTTACAAAGATTAAACAACATGATCTTAAACACTTAACTGGTAAAAGGAAAATCAAGAAATATATTGAATCAAACAGAAAATGAAGCACAACATATCTAAATCTATCGGGTATTACAAAGCAGTTCTGAGACAAAAGTGTATCATGATAAATACCTACATTAATAAACAAAAAATGATCTCAAAAAAATTCGCTTTAAATCTCAATAAACTAGGAGAAGAACAAATGAAGCCCAAAATTAGCAGAAGGAAATAAAAAAGAGCAGAAATACACAAAATAGAAACCAAAAAAAAGTAGAGAAAATTAATGAAATTAGGAGGCCAGCACTACCCCGATATCAAAGCCAGATAGAGCCACTACGAGAAAATTTCAGACAAGGATCCCTGATGAATATAAATTTAAAAAATTTCACCAAATGATTAGCAATCCCAATTCAACAGTATATTGAAAGGATCATTCACCATGATCAAGTGGGATTTATCTTCGGAATCAAAGCATTTTTTAACATGTAAATCAATAAATGTGGTACTCCACATTATAGAATGAAACATAAAAATCATATGACCAGCTCAGTAGACACAGAAAAAAACATTTTAGAAAATACATTTTTTCACAAGAAAAATGCTCAACAAATTAGGTACAGAACATATATTCCTCAGCATAAGAACCATAGAACAAATCCCCAGCTAACATCTTATTCAATGGTAAAAAAAATAAAGATATTTTCCCCTAAGATTAGGAACAAGACAGGGATGCCAATCCTCAGCATTTATATTCATTCAACATAGTACTAGAAGTCCTAGGTAGAACATTTAGGCAAGAAAAATAAAGTTCATATATATTTGAAAGGAAGAAGTAAAATGATCTGTTTAAGTTGCAGCCTACAAAATCAATATAGAGAAATCAGTTGTATTTCTGTACACTGACACAAAACTATCTGAAGGAGAACTTACAAAAGCAATCCCATAGGTAATACTATCAAAAATGATAAAATACTTAGGAATAAAGTAACCAAAGAGGCAAAAGACCTTCACACTGAAAACTATAAGACATCAATGAGAGAGATTTAAGAAGACCCATAAAAATAGAAAAATAACTCATGTTGCTGGATTGAAACAAGTAATGTTGTGAAAATATCCATACTACTCAGAATGATCTACAGATTTGATGCATTCCTAATACAAATTCCAATGACATTTTTTCACAGAAATAGAAAAAAAAATTCAAAAGTTAGTGTGGAGTCATAATGTATCTCAAAAAGCCAAAATAATCCTGAGAAGGAAGAAGAAAGCTGGAGGCATCACAATACCTGATTCTGAGCTATAATACAAAACTATAGTAATCACAAAAGTATGGTATTAGCAAAAAAAACAAACAAAAAAACCCACAAAAAACAGACATATAGAAGAATAGACAGCCCCAAAATAAACAAGTGCATGTGTGGCCAATTAACTTAAGACAAAAGAACCAAGAATATACAATGGGGATAGATTTACATATGTTGTGCTACTTTTTAAGAAGTGGTGTTGGCAAAACTAGACAGCCACATGCAAACGTGTGAAACTGAACTTCCATTTTATACCACCCACAAAAATGAACTCAAAATATATTATATACTTGAACATAAGATCTGAAACTTTAAAACTCCTAGGAGAAAATATAGGTGATAAGCTCCTTGAGATTGGTCTTAATAATGATTTTTTTTTCAGATCTGTCTTCAAAAGCAGAGGCAACAAAAGCAAGATAACAAACCAGTGGGGACTATATTAAACTGAAAAAATTCTGCACAGCAAAGGAAGCCATCATCAAAATTAAAAGGCACCTAGTGGCCTGGCCGGCATGGCTCATTGGTTGAGCATCTACCTATGAACCAGAAGGTCACAGTTCAATTCCCTATCAGGGCACATGTCAGTGTTGCAGGCTCGATCCACAGTAGGGGGCATGTATGATATATATATATATATATATCATACAACTCAATAGCAAAATAAAAACTCAGATTTCATAAAAGCAGAAGATCTGAATAGACATCTTTACAAAGAAGATATACAGATGGTACATTAAAATATGCCTAACATCACTATTTTGGGGGGAAATACAAATCAAAACTATAATATCACCTCATAACCCTTGTGCACTGTCAGTGGGATTGTAAACTGCTACAGACCTTATGAAAAGTAGCATTGCCGGAACCGGTTTGGCTCAGTGGATAGAGCGTCAGCCTGCGGACTGAAGGGTCCCAGGTTCGATTCCGGTCAGGGGCACGTACCTTGGTTGCGGGCACATCCCCAGTGGAAGGTGTGCAGGAGGCAGCTGATCGATGTTTCTCTCTCATCGATGTTTCTAACTCTCTATCCCTCTCCCCTCCTCTCTGTAAAAAATCAATAAAATATATTTAAAAAAAAAAAAAGCATGGAGGATCCTCAAGTTTATTAAAATGAAAACAATCATACGATCCACTGCTGCGAGTATATCCAAAGGAAATAAAAACAGGAACTGGAAAAGAAGTCTGCACCCTTGTTTTTAGTAACTTTTTATGTATAATAGCCAAGACATGGAAACACCTGTGTCTATTGACAGGTAAATGGATAAAAAAAAATTGTGGTTGTGCAGTGGGATATTATTTAGCCATTAAAAAAAGAGGGAAATCCTACCATTTTCAACAATATTGATGGATCTTGAAGACATTATGCTAAGTGAAGTAAGTCAGACAGAGGAAGACCAGTACTGTATGATCTCACCTGTATGCAAAATCGAAAAGCAATCAAACCAAACTCATAGAAAAAGTGATTAGATTTGTGATTTCCAGAGGGGTAAAGGGTAAGGAAGACTAGACAAAGGTGTTCAAAGGTACAAAATTCCAGTTATAAGCTCAATAAGTACTAGGGATACAATGTATAACATAATGACTATAGTTAACATTGCTATAAGATATATATGGAAATAGTTGAGAGTAAATCCTAGGAGTGCTCACCACAAGGGAAAAAAATCTGTTTTTGCTTTTTCATTTAGTGTATATCTATATGAGATGGCTGTAATCATTTCACAATATATGTAATTCAAACTATTATGCAGCACACCTTAAACTTATAAAGTGATATATATTAATTATATCGCAACAAAACTGATGGGATAATAAAAACAAATGTTGGTGAGGATATGGAGAAACAGGAACCCTTGTGCACTTTGGGTGGGACTGTATATTGGTGCTGGGACTATGGAGAACAATATAGAGGTTCCTCCAAAAAAAATTAAAAATGAAACTACCATATAATCCAGCAGTCCCACTACTGAGTATGTATATGAAGAAACTGAAATCTGTGTCTCAAAGGAATACAGGCACACCCATGTTTACTGCAGCATTATTCACAACAGCCAAGATGTGGAAACAGCCTAAGAGTCTGCCAACAGATGAATAGATAAAGATGCGGTGTATATACAATGGAATATTAATCAGCCATAATAAAGAAGCAGATCCTATTTGTGAAAACATGGATGGACCCTGAGGGTATTATGCTAAGTCAGAAAGAGAAAAGACAAATACTGTTTGGCAACACTCATATGTAGAATACAAAAACTGAATTTGTAAAAGCATAGATTAGGATGGCAGTTACCAGGGACAGGGCATTTGAGGAGATGTTTGAGGTACAAACTTACAGCTAATAGGTAAGTTATGGAGATCTAATGCACAACATAGTGGTTATAGTAACAATGCTGTATTAACAGCTTCAAAGCTGCTAAACCACTATACCTTAACTGTTCTCAACACACATAAGAAATGACAAATATGTGCCATGATAAAGGTGTTATCTAACACTACTGCAGTGATCATATTGGGATATATAAATGTATCAATTCAACATGATGTACCAGTACATCTTAACCTTACACTTTGTTATATGTCAACTAGAGGCCTGGTGCACAAAATTCATGCACCCTGCGGGGGGTGGGGGGTGCTGTGTGTCTCTCAGCCTGGATTGTGCCCTCTGGCAGTCGTGGAGCACTCAGTGGATGTCCAACTGACGGCTTAGGTCCTCTTCCTGTGGAGAGTGGGCCTAAGCCATCAGTCGAACATCCTTAGCACTGCTGTGGAGGTGGGAGAGGCTCCCACCACCGCCACTGCGCTCACCAGCCGTGAGCCTGGCTTCTGGCTGAGTGGTGCTCCCCCCGTGGGAGCGTACTGACCACCAGGGACAGCTCCTGCATTGAGTGTCTGTCCCCTGATGGTCAGTGCGCATCATAGCAACTGGTTGTTCTGCCATCAGGCCACAATCTGCTCTCCAACATACCCCAAAGGGTTTCAGATTGTAAGAGGGCGCAGGCCAGGCTGAGGGATCCTACTAGACACAGAAGGTTGGCCAGCCATGGAGAGACTGTGGGAAGGCTCCAGGGTGTGTCTGGCCTGTCTCACTCGGTCCTGTGGCCAGACCCCAGCAGCAAGCTAACCTACTGGTCAGAGTGTTTTCCCCCTGGTGGTTAGTGCATATCATAGAGACTGGTTAACTGGTTGACTGTCTGACTCCTGGTGGTCAGTGCACGTCATAGCGAGCAGTTGAGTGGCCTTAGCATATCAGCATATTACCCTTTGATTGGTTGAATGGCCAACTGGAATTTTATAAAAGACACTTAGCATATTAGGCTTTTATTATATAGGATTATGTCTCTTTTTTTTAAAGAGCCCAGAACATGCAGATACTCTTATTTCCAGCATTGCCATAGCTGGGAGTAGGCATTTGATACCGTTCTCGGAAATAAGCTATAGAAAAGTTTGGGAAGTGAGCAAAGGCACCAGGTTCGAAAAAACTCTGATGTGGGAAATCAGAAGTGGTCGATGCCACCCTACCATCCCCTCCTCCAAACACACATTTATGTCCATTCTTCCTATGTTGAATGATGCCTTCAATTTTGAAATTATGGCAGAATTCTACTGATAAAAACAGAAGGGCTAATAGTATCACAGAGATATCAATCCATTCATCACTAAGTCTACTGGAAATGATTATCTGAAAACTTTTTATGTGTAAAAAGTTAATTTATATTTTAAACCACTTTAAATAAGGTTTTTGTTACACATAGTTAAATCCAAGCCAAATTGATACAATTACTAATTTTAATATTACTTTCCTAGGGAATTAAAACCTCTCTCGGCAGTGATAACAATCACCTTACCAATTAAAAACATAAACTGTGTGGTCAACACTAACACTTAACAGAACACTATGACAGGTAAGTGGCAGTATTGACACTTTCACTAAATATGTAAACATTAAAGGATTACAGAGGTAAATATCAAGTATCAGAAAAAGTGTAAAATAAAGATGTTACTCATGCCATATATTTTTTTGTTGTTGTTTCTCTTGGAATTATTTAATTACTTTTATATTTGTTTCAGGTATACAAACCAGTGGCTAGACAATCATATAATTTACAAAGCTGTTCCCCTGAACATTCTGGTACCCACCTGACACTATACACAGTTATTGCAGTATTATTGACTATATTGCCTACACACTGTATTTTACACCCCCAAGTCTAGTTTGTAACTTCTTACTCCCTTTACCTTTTCACCTATTCCACCACACCCCACCCCACCACACCCCTCATATCTGGCAACCCTCAGTTTGTCCACTGTTATCTATGAGTCTGTTTCTGTGTTGTTTGTTCACTTATTTTGTCCATTAGATTCCACATCTAAATGACAGCATATGGTATTTGTCTTTCTCTGAGACTGACTTATTTCACTTAGCATAATACCTTCTAGGTCCATCCATATTGTTGCAAATGGTGAGATTTCATTTCTTTTTATAGCAGAGTAATATTATACAATATATTTCTTAATTGTTCTCTCCATTATGTAGAAATAGAAACAAACAAAAGAATGTCTAATTTCATACACTACTAAATTAGTTAAAATTATAACTTTTTGATTTTTACTGATTATAATTGTACTTAATTGGTATACTCCATTATCATTTTATCTGTCACCAAATCAGAGAGCTCTAAAACATAGGATTCTATATTAGTTAGAATTGGCTAGGTATTACTACAAAATCAAATAATCCACTGGCTTAGCAAAATAAACAACATAAAATAATAATGTATTTTTTCCATGCAAAATCCACTGTGGAGCCAGGCAATTCTCTAAGTCAATTATTATCATGCAGTTAGTGATTCAGAATGCTTCTAAGTTTGACTCCAACAATTAAAATTAAAGATTTCTTCACAATTTCCATACTAACACATGAGACACTAATGCTGAATATTAAATACTTTGGAGAAGTAATATGCATCACTTTCACCTTCCATATTATTGAGAACTAGTCAGTAGCTCATGTAAAACTATAAACATAAAGTGTATACCTGTATGTGCTTCAATGCACCTGAGGATCAGTTACCTTTAATTAGCAACATCTAACCACAGACCTAAATATTAATATCTAACCTAATCCACTGAGCTAACCACTATTCTTACAATTTTTAAATACTTATCTTTTAATTTGGTTATCCAGAGACTGTTAAAGCAAGTTCAAATAATGTTTACTTGAATATCTAGTATTACATTAAACACCCTCTTCAAAAATTGTGTATCTTCTAATGAGCAATAGCATTGATCCTAATAAATGACAGAGTTACATTAACACCTGAACCTCTTTGGTTTCTTTTCTTTACTAGTTTCAAACTCACCTACCAATTTGGATAGCACAATTTAGGCAATATTTGTACTACAATGTTCTCCCAACTGCATAGAAGCTTTAATTTAATCAACCATGGATCATGTCTATAGAAACACTTTCTAAATCATTTTTCTATTAGTTTTTTTTTAAAAAATGACCATTAACCTAACAACTCCAACATCCTTGCCTATTTTGAGCTTTGCTTTTTCTCCCCTGCATCTAAATCTTTGCATATATTCATAAATGGCAGAGGAGTTACACAGGTCTATAACATAGGTAATAGGTAATACTTCACTTAATGGTGAACATTTAAAATGACTGAGTGGTTTTATGTTATATCTTTGTCATTTTTCCCTTTTCCTTTTCATGGTGGCTGCAGGGAACAAGGCCTGGGTTAAGCTGTGACAGGGAATAGAACTGGAACCACAGTGATGAGAGGGCCAATCCTAGACACTACACCACCAGGGAAGTGTTCAAAGTTTAGATATTAAAAATATTTAAAAATCAGAAGTCTGTGTTGTTGTTGTTTTCCCCCCCAATGGTATAATTAAGAGCAAGGACAGGATTTACCCTACCTATGCCTGAAATAACTAAAGAAATAATAGATAAAGCATATAAAACAATAGCTTTAAGTATACTGAACTTCACACAATAATAGTGATCCCTGAGAGATGCAGAAGCAGGCACAAGAGCCCCAGGGCTGCTCCAGGCTTCGATACAAGTAGGAGAAACCACAGACAGAGTGGATACTTTGAGATGTAGAAGGGAGCCGAGAATCCAGAGAGATCAGGTGGCTGGAGTCACAGGCCTTACTAAATAAGAGAGAACTGAACATAAAGAGAACCCTGGAGACATACACAGATCTGGAGAGTACAATCAGTGACTATGTGTGAGGAAACTATCAAACACCAGGGGAAAAACCTCTGAAAATACTAGAGAACAGTACCAGGCACTCAGACAGGGACAGGTATAGAGCCTGTTCCAACAAGTCCGACTGGAGAAATTCAGAGTTAGGTAGATTACTCCAGAAGGTGCTGCCCTATAGCTGAGAAATAACTCTAGACTGAGTATTGCTTTGGACCAGCCTAATGAGCCATAAAATCAGGAACAGTATGTTTTAAGTAATGCAACTGCATTTCAGAAAAGAACTGAAGAATTTTTAAAACTACAGAAATACATAGCACCCAACAAAGTACAATTTACAGAGGTGATCTCAAGGAATTCTTCAAGCTTGGAAAAAACCAAGGATCATGGCTTATCATAGGTAGAAAAATCAATCAATTAAAACCAACACAGCCAAAACCGGTTTGGCTTAGTGGATGGAGTGTCGGCCTGCGGACTGAAGGGTCCCGGGTTCGATTCCGGTCAAGGGCATGTGCCTGGGTTGCGGGCACATCCCCAGTGGGAGGTGTGCAGGAGGCAGCTGATCGATGTTTCTCTCTCATCGATGTTTCTAGCTCTCTATCCCTCTCCCTTCCTCTCTGTAAAATATCAATAAAATATATTAAAAAAAAAACAAAACAAAACACAGAATTAACACAGAAGTAAGAAGTGAAGCACATGGAGTTATCATAATTATATGCCACATGCCTCCAAACTAGCATGATGGACAATATAAAAGACATTTATTTTCTAGAGGTAAAATCTAGAATATTTAAGATGAACAATATGTTGGATAAGATTAATATCAAATTAGACATGACAGAAAAAATGAGTAAACTTGCAGCTCTCCTATCTAATAAAAGAGTAATATGTAAATTGACCACACCTCTGCTACACCACAAGTCACACCCACCAGCCAATCAGGAGTAAGTATGCAAATTAACCCAACCAAGATGGCTGCAGCCATGGAGCAAGCAGGAAGCTTGGGTTTCCCCTGCAATGGACGAAGCCAAGCTTCCTGCACACACTGGCCGGCCACAGCCTCCACTCAAGGCTACAAAGTTTCCATTATAGAAGATATATAAATCCCAGATACCAGGGCCTCCACTTGGGTCGCCGGGGGCTTGGCCGGCCTGCAAACCACCACAGGCCCCTCAGCCAGGCTGCCCCACGCCCCAAGGGAACCCCCACCCTGATCCAGGACACCCTTCAGGACAAACCAGCTGGCCCCCACCCGTGCACCAGGCCTCTATCCTATCTAATAAAAGAGTAACATGCAAATTGACCATCACTCCAACACACAAGATGGCTGCCCCATGTGGTCAAAGATGGCCGCCACAAGACGGCCTGCAGGGGAGGGCAGTTGTGGGCGAACAGGCCAGCAGGGGAGGGCAGTTGGGAGGGACCAGGACTGCAAGGGAGGGCAGTTAGGGGTGACCAGGCTGGCAGAGGAGGGAAGTTGGGGACAACTGGGCCTGCAGGGAAGGGCAGTTTGGGGGGACCCAGGCCTGCAGGGGAGAGCAGTTGGGGGGTACCAGGCCTGCAGGGGAACGCAATTAGGGGTGACCAGGCCTGCAGGGGAGGGTAGTTAGGGGTGACCAGGCCTGCAGGGGAGGGCAGTTAGGGGCAATCACACTGGCAGGGGAGCATTTAGGCATCTATCAGGCTGGCAGGGAGTGGTTAGGGGTGATCAGGATGGCAGGCAGAAGCCATTAGGGGCAATCAGGAAGGCAGGCAGGCGAGCAGTTGGGAGTCAGCAGTCCTGGATTGTGAGAGGGATGTCTGGCTGCCTGGATCGGGCCTAAATGGGCAGCCAGACATTCCTCAAGGGGTCTCAGATTGGAGAGGGTGCAGGCTAGGCTGAGGGACACACAACTCCCCCCCCCCATTCACAAATTTCATGCACCAGACCTCATGCACAAATTTCATGCACCAGACCTCTAGTAATAATAGAAACTACCAAAACAGAAACACTGGGGGGAGAGGGGAAGAAATTTTTAAAAAATGAGAAGTTATAAAAAGAGAATTTAAACAATGAAAAAGAGCATCTGTGAGATGTGGGGAAACATCACAGTCTGATAGGTACCTATTTGGAGATCCTAAAGGAGGGAGCAGGAAAACTATTGATAAAATAATAGCACAAAATTTCCTAGTTTGATGAAACCGTATTCCTACTGATACAAAGCTTGACAAATTCCAAACATGACAACCTCAAGACACAGCAAAATCAAATTCATCAAACAGGGGTAAAGATAAAAAATCTTAAAGTCAAGACACATTATGTACTGAAGAACACAGATAAGGATGACAGATTTATTGTCCCCACAAAGCATGAAAGCAAAAAGACAATGGAACAACATCTTGAAAGTACTTTGGGAAAATATTGTCAACCTCTCATATCCACTGAAAAGATCTTTCAAAAATAAAACTGAAATAATTTTAACATAGAAAATCTAAAGAATTCATCTCCTGCAGACCCACACTAACAAAAGTGTTAAAGAATATATATATTTCAGGAAGAAATATGAATATACACAAAGGAATGAAGAGTATTGGAAAGAGTAACCCCATGAATAAATGCACAAGGCTTTATTGTCTTATTATTTACATCTCTTTAAGATACAAGTGAATGTTTAAGCAACTATAGCAACAAGGCAGTGTAGGATTTGCAATATAAGTAGAAGTAAAAACTATCAACTGAAACTGATAGAACTATAAGAATAAATAAAAATTATATAATTATACTTAGAGATCATAATATCCCTCTCTCAGTAATTGATAGAACAAGGACACAGACCATCAGTAAGGATACAGCCGACTTGAGCACCACTCTCCAACCAACTTAATTAGCATTTATAGATTATTCCACCCAAGATAAACATTCTTGTCAAGTGCACTTGGGACATTTACTAAGATAGGCAATTTTTTTAGTCAGAAAACAAGTCTCAATAAATTTAAAATAACTCGATATAGAATATTTCCTCAGGACAAATGCATTTAAGTTAGAAATTAATAAGAGAAAGATCACTAGACAATTTACAAAAATTTGAAAACAGTCACACATTTCTAATTAACTCATGGGTCAATGAATGAATCAAAAGGTAAGTTAGAAAATAGTTTGAAGTGAATGTAAATAAAAACACAACTGTCAGGAGCTTAGCTGAGATGGAAGGGAAGGAGGAAGGGAGGGAGGGGGAGGAGGAGGAGAGGAGGAGAGAGGGTGAGAGGGAGATTGAGAGAGAGAGAGAGAGAGAGAGAGAGAGAGAGAGAGAGAGAGAGAAGAGTTGCAGTTTGGAGTAGCCAATTAAAGCAATTAAAGCAACAAACCATATATGAAAGAATTTAAGAATTTAATTTAGCCTTTAATCACTTTCCATGATGATATGAGTAACAGTCTAAAACCAGAGGAAGTTCCTACTCCCCCCTCATGTATTTTCTCCCATGTAACAGTGCACTGACTGGTTGAGAGCCAGGTGAATCAGTGCAGAGGTGGCCTTCATCTCATTTTTGAGGGACCGCTGGACAAAAAGCTCCAGCACACTTTAGTGCACTCAAGGGTTAGGAAGAGATGAGGGGAGGGCTGGGTGAGGAAAAGTACCAGGTACTGAGTGAGGCATAGTGGGAGCAAAGTGTCTTTATGGTTTCCCCAGTATCTCCCCATAAAGAGTCTTTGGGAGGTAACTGAAAGAGACCTCAGCCCATTGCCCAATAAAGAGACCTAGGAATGAAGGTTGCTGTGTTAGAAATGTACCTATGGCATGGCTGGCCAGGGGAGCTTGAGACCTTCACTGCAAATCCCTTCTGAGACTGCAATGCACCAGCGGTGCACCAAACCTCGTGTGGGGAGGGCAGCTCTTCCTTGTGAAATCTGCCAGGTAAAGACTTTGTCTAATTTTGGGCCTAAAAGAATCACACATAGAATCACACATATGTGTTTTCCAGCTTATTAAAGTACTAGAGGCCCCTTGCAGGAAAATTCCTGCAATAGGGCTTCCTGTGGCAGTCTGCTTCCCTCCCTTCTCCACAGCCCCACTTGCTTGCTTCTCTGCAGCTTTGCTCCCTTCTGCAATGTTTGGCTTCCTTCTACACTGTCTTCAGTCTTCGCTCTACTCCTGGATATGCAAATTAACCGCCATCTTGGGTGGGTTAATTTGCATACTCGCTCCTGATTGGCTGGTGGGCGTGGCTTGTGAGTGTAGCGGAGTGATGGTTAATTTGCATAGTATTCTTTTATTAGGATAATTTACAAATTAAATTTGTCTATATTTAGGACACACAACATGATTTTAAGGTATACAATGTGATGATTTGATATCATACCTAATAAAAGAGAAACATGCAAATTAACCATCACTTCGCTATGCCCACAGCCAATCAGAGTGAGTATGCAAATTAACCCAACAAATATGGAGGTTAATTTGCATATGCAGGCGGGGAGCCGAGTGAAGCCTGCTATGAGGGGAAGGGGGGCGGCGGAGGGAGCTACTGTAGTGGTGCTTCAGACAGAAGCGAGGACTTGCCGGCTCTGGGCGGCCAGGGAGCAGGGACTTGCCGGCTCCCGGGCGGCCCGGGAGCGGGGACTTGCCGGCTCCGGGCGAGCTGGGAATGGGGACTTGCTGGCTCCTGGGCGGCTGAGAGTGAAGCCAGAGGAAGGAAGGCCTATTCTTGCACGAATATCGTGCAACGGGCCTCTAGTATGTATATATTATGAAATGATTACCACAATCAAGTTAACACATCTATCTCCACACATAGTTACTTTTTTATGGTAAGAACATTTAAGAACTACTCTCTTAAAACATTTAAGGCATACAATTCAGTATTATTAATTATAGCCCTCATGTTGTACATTATATCCCCAGGCTTATTTATATGATAACCCTTGCCCTTTTACCCCCAAGTACCTGACAACCACTGTTCTACCCTCTAGTTTTATGAGTTTGGCTTTTATTGTTTACTAGAGGCCCGATGCATGAAATTTGTGCACGGAGGGGGGGTGTCCTTCAGCCCAGCCTACACCCTCTCCAATCTGGGACCCCTCGAGGGATGTCTGACCGCCCACCGGGATCGGGCCTAAACGGGCAGTTGGACATCCCTCTCACAATCCAGGACTGCTGGCTCCCAACTGCTCGCCTGCCTCTGCTTGATTGCCCCTAACCTCTTCTGCCTGTCAGCCTGATCACCCCTAATCACTCCCCTGCCAGCCTGATCAACGTCTAACTGCTTCCTGGTTGGCCTGATTGCCCCTAACTGCCCTCCCCTGTCGGCCTGGTCACCCCTAACTGCCCTCCACTGAAGGCCTGCCCCCTCCCACAACTGCCCTCCACTGCAGGCCTGGTCCCCCCTCAACTGCTCTCCCCTGCAGGCATGCCCCCCAACTGCCCTCCTCTTCTGGCCCTGTCACCCCTAACTTCCCTCCCTGCTTGCCTGATCGCCCACAACTGCCCTCTCCTGCAGGCCTGGTCTCTCCCAACTGTCCTCTCCTGCAGGCCTGGTCCCCGCCACTGCCCTCCCCTGCAGTCCTGGTGTCCCCCAACTGCCCTCCTCTGCTGGCCTGGTCACCCCTAACTGCCCATAACTGCTCTCCCCTGCAGGCCATCTTGTGGTGGCCATCTTGTGTCCACATGGGGGCATCCATCTTTGACCACATGGGGGTGGCCATCTTGTGTCTTGGAGTGACGGTCAATTTGCACATTACTCTTTTATTAGATAGAATTTACATGTAAATGACATCAGGTTTTCAAGCAGGACTGGGCTCCTCAACAACATATCAATGACAGGGATATCATATCATTAAAGCAGTATGTGGGGACACATTTATAAAGTTAAAGATCTCTACTGGAAAAGCTGAAAGGTCTTAATTTAATGACTTCAGCATCCACCTTAAGAAACTAAAAGAAGAGGAGGGAATAATGGCGGCGGAATAGACAGACGTGTTCTGAGCCTTGTCCCGGAGCAGAAAGAAAGAACAGCTGAGGGTCGCACAAGGAGTGTTTGTTGGCTGGTTGGGAGACAGCTGAATTCCAGAAGGAGGTGGGGGACTGCTGAACGGGGTTCCCCTGACCTGGCAGCACCAACTGTGGCTGGGTCCCCTCCCGGAGCTGCGGGGTTGGACGCGGAGTCTGCGCCATCTTGATCCGGAAAGTGGAGCTTATCTGAAGCCTGAGAATCCACAACGGCGGCACCCCAGGAACAGCTGCGAGCCCCAGAACAACGCTCCCCAACTGGCGTAAGCACACGGGTTCAGAGGAGCTCTACACTCCACCACGGAAAGGTCAGATTTCTCCTGGGATAAGGTGAGGTCTCTGGTCCCGGCGGGAGAGAGGAACGCGCGTTTTGCGGGACCTGGAGGACCAGGGAAGTCTGTGCCTAGAAAAATCCGTGGCTGTAGGGGCTGGCGTGATCTGTGATTGTGGAAAGGGGTCCTCAGAGCTGCTAAGAGAAGGGCACTCTAAAAAGCAACCCATTTTGATCTGAAGTGCAGGGACACCCTAAGAATTTTCAGGCAGTCCAGACTTACGCGCAGCCCCTGCGTTCCCTGGGTGCCTGGGCTTACGCGGAGTCCCGGAGTACGCACAACTGGGCTTTTTCCTCTTGAAATTCTTGCTTCTGATTACTAAGCCCAATACATAGGATCACCCAGTTGGGGACACCCTGGGAGACTGCAGGGGAAGGTTGTTTTTCTGGAACCTGGGGATCGGAGCGGGGAGTGACCATCAGAGAGTCAGCTCTGAGGCAGACCACTCCCACAGGCTGGTGACGAGTGCCACAGAGAAAGAAGGCTCTAACACTGCCTAGAGAGGCCATAGATAGACCCGGAAGTTAATCCAGAAACACTGCCACCCAGGGGCTGAATCACAAATCGACTCTTGTGTAATCAAAAATAAAGGAATACGAGAAATTAAGACACATCGCCTGCTTAAAATCAGGACTGGCTTACAACACCGAAGAGCAGTGGATCGCAGGGAACTGCAATACTGTCTGGACTGAGAAACAGGCGTGCCAAACAGAAAAACAGAGGAAGTGAATGACCTTCACTACTTCACATTTTATTTTTACCTTTTATTTTTTTATTTTTTTTATTTTTTTTTATTTTCATTTTTTGCATCTTTTAATCAAGAAACTTTTTTTTTCTTTTTTCATCACTTGATTTTACCTTTTTAATGATTACATTTTTATTTTCAATCCGTATTATTACTACTGCTATTTTATCTTTTTTTTTTTTTTTTTTAAAGTGTCATTTTATTTTCTCTTCATTTTATTTTGGGATTAGGGTTCTACATTCTATTTTTATCTTTCCTTTAGCATCGTTTTACTCTATCTCAACTCTACCTTTAGGCCATCACTCTCTTCCTAACCTCCCCCTTTTCAGTGTCCTGTTTATATTACCCTTTTACTGCTTTAGATTTTCCCTATTCTTTCTGTTTACCCCTTGTTAAAATTTCACCCTACTTACATATCTAATCTCCAATCCTCTGCTCCAAGTCCACATACACCTCTCCCTTCGCTGTCTGAGTTATCCATAAACTTGTCCTTCTCTCTGTCCTTTTGTTGTTGTTTGCTTGAATGTAGATTATATCCAATTTTTATGCTTTTTTGTGAGATTGTTTTGCTTATTCTTCTTTTGTTTATTTTTTTGTTCGTTTTGTGCTTCAGCTTTCCCTTGCCTCACTCCATATTAGTTGGTGTGGTAGTTTGTACTAATCCCCAGGCACTTGTTGCTGGCATTTTCTGGGATTAGTGATTGTTCTATTGGAGTTTTATCCCCACTATATATAGTCTGTTCCCTTTTCTCTCTTAGTCACTTTCTTGTCTCTCTTACTTTTTTTTTTCTTTCTTTACTTTCCCTTTTCCCAATTTCATTTTCACACTCCTTTTTTCTTTTTTTCTTTCTTTCTTTCTTTCTTTCTTTCTTTCTTTCTTTCTTTCTTTCTTTCTTTCTTTCTTTCTTTCTTTCTTTCCTTTTTCCTCTTCTTCTTTCTCTCCTATCACCTAATTTGCCTTTCTCTGGTGGTCACCTTTATTGGAGGTTATTAATATCGTGAATACATTCCTGTTCAGTGCCTTGTGAGTTGTACCTGGTAGTGCTGTATTTTGTGCCTTTAAATCAACCCAGGAGAGAGAGAACTACATAACCAGACACCCAGAGAAGAGAGACCATGGGGAGACAAAGAAGCAGCCCGCATATGAAAGAAAAGCAGGCATCACCAGAAAAGGAAGTAAACGAAATGGAGGCAAGCAACCTTCCAGAAAAAGAATTCAGAGAAATGGTCATAAGGTGGCTGAAAAGAATGGAAGACAAATTCGACAATATGAGCAAGAACCAAGAGGAAATGAAGAAGAACCAAGAAGAAATGAAAAATGACATCGCTGCCGTAAAGAACTCAATAGAAAGCATCAAGAGTAGACTAGAAGAAGCAGAGGACCGCATCAGTGAGCTAGAAGACAAGATGGAAAAAAATACCCAAGAAAAGCAACTTCTAGAAAAAAAAAATTAAAAGGCAGGAGGAGAGTCTAAGGGAACTTTGGGACAACACGAAACAAAACAACATCCGCATAATAGGGGTTCCAGAAGGAAAGGAAGCTGAGCAAGGAATAGAAAACCTCTTTGAAGAAATAATGACAGAAAATTTCCCAGATATAGGGAAGAAAAAACACACACAAATCCAAGAAGCTCACAGAGTCCCAAGCAAAATGAACCCCAAAAGACCGACACCAAGGCACATTATAATTAAATTGGCAAACACCAATGACAAAGTAAGAATCTTAAAAGCAGCAAGAGAGAGACAGAAAGTTACATACAAAGGAACCCCCATCAGACTAGCAACTGATTTCTCAACAGAAACTCATCAGGCCAGAAGGGAATGGAATGAAATATACAAAGTCATGCAAAGGAAGGGTCTGAATCCAAGAATACTGTACCCAGCAAGGCTGTCAATCAAAATTGAAGGTGAAATCAGGAGCTTCACAGACAAAAAAGGACTAAGGGAATTTATTACCACCAAACCAGCAATGCAAGAAATGCTAAAAGGTCTGCTGTAAAAAAAAAAAAAAGAAAGAAAGAAAGAATCAGCAAGCGAAGAAGTAACACAGGGGTAAAGAATAGTAATGGCAACAAATAAGTACCTATCAATAATAACTTTAAATGTAAATGGATTAAATGCCCCAATCAAAAGACATAGGGTAACGGATTAGATAAGAAAACACGACCCATATATCTGCTATCTATAAGAAACCCACCTCAGAAAAAAATACACACACAGACTGAGGGTGAAGGGATGGAAAAAGGTTTTCCAGGCAAATGGCACTGAAAAAAAAGCTGGGGTAGCAATACTTATTTCTGACAAATTAGATCTCAAACTGAAGGACATAACAAGAGATAAGGAAGGCCATTTCATAATACTAAAGGGAGCAATCCAACAAGAAGAAATAACTCTGGTAAACATATATGCACCCAATACAGGAGCACCCAAATACATAAAAAAAACTCCTGGAGGATATCAAGGGAGAGATTGACAGCAATACAATCATAGTAGGGGACTTTAATACCCCACTATCACCACTGGACAAATCCTCTAAACAAAACATCAGCAAAGAAACATCAATCCTAAATGACTCACTAGACCAGATGGAATTAATTGACATCTTCAGAACATTTCACCCCAAAGCCACAGAATATACATTCTTCTCAAGTGCACATGGGTCATTTTCAAAGATAGACCATATGTTGGGACATAGGCAAAGTCTCTTCAAATTCAAGAAGATAGAAATCATATCAAGCATCTTCTCAGACCACAGTGGCATAAAACTGGAAATCAACTACAATAAAAACAACCCAAAGAAATCAAACACATGGAGACTAAACAGCATGCTATTAAACCATGACTGGGTTACCAGAGAGATCAAAGAAGAAATAAAAAACATCATGACAACAAATGACAATGAAAACACTACAATCCAAAATCTATGGGACACAGCGAAAGCAGTCCTGAGAGGGAAGTTCATAGCTCTACAAGCCTACTGCAAAAAACAAGAAACAGGGGTAATAAATTACCTAACCCAACAACTCAAAGAGTTAGAAAAAGAGCAACAAGAAAAGCCCAGTGTAAGCAGAAGGAAGGAAATAATAAAGATCAGAGCACAGATAAACGACATAGAGACCAAAGAAACAATACAAAAGATCAACAAAACCAAGAGCTGGTTCTTTGAAAGGATAAACAAGATTGATGAACCTCTAGCCAGGCTCACCAAGAAGCAAAGAGAGAGGACCCAAATAAACAAGATCAGAAATGAAAGAGGTGAAATAACAACAGATCCCGCCGAAATACAAAGGATTGTTAAAAAATACTACGAACAACTCTATTCCAACAAACTGGACAACCTGGAGGAAATGGACATATTCCTAGAAAAATATAACCTTCCAAAACTCAATCAGGAAGAATCTAAACATCTCAACATGCCAGTAACTATGGAAGAAATTGAAGCAGTCATCAAAGAGCTTCCAGCAAACAAAAGCCCGGGGCCAGACGGCTTCACAGGAGAGTTCTACCAAACATTCAAGGAAGAACTAAAACCTATCCTCCTCAGACTATTTCAAAAAATTCAAGAGGAAGGAACACTTCCAAGCTCCTTCTATGAAGGCAGCATCACCCTAATACCAAAACCAGATAAAGACAACACAATGAAGGAGAATTACAGGCCAATATCCCTCATGAATGTAGATGCCAAAATCCTCAATAAAATTCTAGCAAATAGGATCCAGCAGTACATCAGAAAAATCATACACCATGACCAAGTAGGATTTATCCCAGGAATGCAAGGATGGTTCAATATCCACAAATCAATAAATGTGATACATCACATAAACAAATTGAGAGATAAAAATCACATAGTCATATCAATTGATGCAGAAAAAGCATTTGACAAAATCCAACACCCTTTCTTGATAAAAACTCTCAACAAGGTGGGAATAGAAGGATCATACCTCAACATAATAAAAGCTATATATGATAAACCCACAGCTAACATCATACTCAATGGGCAAAAACTAAAACCATTTCCCCTAAGAACAGGAACAAGACAGGGATGCCCACTCTCACCACTCCTGTTTGACATAGTACTGGAAGTATTAGCCACTGCAATTAGACAAGAAGAAGAAATAAAAGGCATCCAAATTGGAAAAGAAGAAGTAAAGCTGTCCTTATTTGCAGATGACATGATATTGTACATAAAAAACCCGAAAGACTCCATCAAAAAACTAACAGACTTAATAAATGAATTTGGCAATGTAGCAGGATACAAAATTAACACCAAGAAATCTATGGCATTTCTATACACCAACAATGAACTTACAGAAAGAGAGACTAAAAAAGCAATCCCATTTTCCATCGCACCAAAAAAATTAAGATACTTAGGAATAAACCTAACCAAGGAGGTAAAAGACCTATATGCGGAAAACTACAGGACCCTGAAAAAAGAGATAGAGGAAGATGTAAACAGATGGAAGAACATACCATGTTCATGGATTGGTAGAATCAACATCATTAAAATGTCCATACTACCCAAAGCAATCTATAGATTCAATGCACTCCCCATTAAAATACCAACGGCGTATTTCACAGACCTAGAAAGAACTCTCCAAAAATTCATCTGGAATAAAAAAAGACCCCGAATAGCTACAGCAATCCTGAGAAAGAAGAATAAAGTAGGAGGGATCTCAATACCAGATTTCAAGCTGTATTACAAAGCCACTGTCCTCAAAACAGCCTGGTACTGGCACAAGAACAGACATATAGATCAATGGAACAGAATAGAGAATCCAGATATCGACCCAAACCAATATGCGCATTTAATATTTGACAAAGGAGGCATGAGCATACAATGGAGTCAAGACAGTCTCTTTAATAAATGGTGTTGGGAAAATTGGACAGATACATGCAAAAAAATGAAACTAGATCACCAACTTACACCATACACAAAAATAAACTCAAAATGGGTACAGGACTTAAATATAAGACGGGAAACCATAAAAATACTAGAGGAATCCACAGGCAGCAAAATCTCAGACATATGCCAAAAGAACTTTTTCAGTGATACTGCCCCTAGGGCAATGGAAGCCAAACAGAAAATAAACAAATGGGACTACATCAAAATAAAAAGCTTTTGCACAGCAAAAGAAACCATCAACAAAACAACAAGAAACCCCACTGTATGGGAGAACATATTTGCAAATGGTATCACTGATAAAGGTTTAATTTCCAACATCTACAGGCAGCTTATACAACTTAATAAAAGGAAGATAAATGATCCAATAAAAAAATGGGCAACGGACCTAAATAGAATCTTTTCGAAAGAAGACAGAAGGAAGGCCAAGAGACACATGAAAACATGCTCAAAGTCACTAATTATCCGAGAGATGCAAATCAAAACAACAATGCGATACCATCTCACACCTGTCAGAATGGCTATCATCAACAAATCAACAAACGACAAGTGTTGGCGAGGATGCGGAGAAAAAGGAACCCTCGTGCACTGCTGGTGGGAATGCAGACTGGTGCAGCCACTGTGGAGAACAGTATGGAGTTTCCTCAAAAAACTGAAAATGGAACTCCCATTTGACCCAGTAATCCCACTCCTAGGAATATATCCTAAGAAACCAGAAACACCAATCAGAAAGGATATATGCACCCCTATGTTCATAGCAGCACAATTTACAATAGCTAAGATTTGGAAACAGCCTAGGTGCCCATCAGCAGATGACTGGATCAGAAAACTATGGTACATCTACACAATGGAATACTATGCTGCCGTAAAAAAGAAGGAATTACTACCATTTGTAGGCACTTGGATGGAATTAGAGAACATTATGCTAAGTGAAATAAGCCAGTCAATGAAAGAAAAATACCACATGATCCCACTCATTTGGGGATAATGAAAAACATTATAAACTGATGATCAAAAAGATAGTTACAGAGGCAGTAAAGCATCAAACAGACTGTCAAATTACAGGGGTAAGGTTAGCGAGAGGTGGGGGAAATAAGAGATCAACTGAAGGACTTATATGCATGTATATAAGAGTAACCAACGGATGCAAAACATTGGGGGGTGAGGGCATGTATGGGAGTGGGGTGGGGGTGGGGGGCAATGGTAAGATATGTACACATATAATACCTTAATAAAAATTTGAAAAGAAAAAAAAAAAAAGAAACTAAAAGAAGAACAAATCATACTCTAAGAAAGCATAAAAATAATATCAAGGATAAAAGTAAAGATAAATGTAATAGAAATCAATAGTAAATATCAATAAAACCAAAGTTGTTTCTTTGATAAGAACAACAGAATGAATAAACTTCTACATATGCTGATCGGAACTACAAGTGAGAAGTTTTAAGGTCAAGTTTACCCTTCCTAATTATATATCTGTGTGAGTTCAGAATGCCTTCTATACCTCAAACAAAAGGATATAATTTAAGAGATTGAATATCGAAGCAGGTAAGCCAGACATCAAAGAGGTTTGAAAAAAATGTAATACAGCCCTTCTCACATATTTTTATAAAAAAATATTTCTTATTCACATATTATGTGTCTTAACATGCAATAGGATTTTGTCATTTTTAAATCAATAAATAATTTCAAAATCAGTAGCTTTTGTTTTATATTTTAAATATTAATGTAATCAGCATGAAACTCTTTGGGTCCTCAGTTTTTAAAGGAGCAAAGGACTCTTGATGCCAAAATATTTAGATGCACTTGTAGAGAGCGTTTATTAGGTGCAGTGTAGTATCACATCCATGAATGATGAGAGTTAGAGTAATTCAAAGAAAGTGATACAAAAGTGGACAAAGAACATTTCTTTTAAAGAACAAAAGAAATCTCTTTCCTCAGAAGAGTAGCATCCCACCTGACAAGTCAGAGACTATGGACAAAGCCGAATTCTGATCTGAGATGGTATTACTAATGAAGGAACAGAGTTGGATGGACTTGATTGGGATATGGTTGACAAGTTCTTTTTCACCTTATTTAGAGGCTGGCTTATCTGTAGTGGATTTAGTTAAAGACAGTAAGATTGTTAAGAGTAACCAGGTTGAAAATACCAAGATGGCAGGAACTTGAAAGAAATCTCCAGCCTTTCATCAGAAATACAGAGGTTGCCTGTAGATCCAAGGAAGTCTAGCAACAAAATTTACCTTCAAGAGCATGAAATCCAAGTGCGGTTCCCTAAACTATCACCTATAGTTCATAATTAGGGCTCTATTACTCCACAGAGGGTTCAGTAAAACAGAACACCCAAAAGTTATTTACTAGGTTAACAAGGAATGTTGCATCCTTAAGAAGAATTTTAGGAAAAACCACTGCTCAATTTTTTTTTATAAACCCAGGGTTTGTTCTTTGTTTTTATATCTTCTTTTTATTTTATTATTTTGCATTTGCATTCATGGTATTTCTAGGCCCCCACTCTGCCTTCCCTATGGCTTAGTCCTATTGGCCTAGAAAATAGTCAACATGGCTAGACACTGAATAGGAGAATGATGACTGTATTCTTTGTTAGTGAAGTCACTTATTTTTCAAGGTGGCATTGTGAAATAATGACTACGTTCAGTTATTTTTCTATTCTGTGAGAAATGTTTATATATGAACTGTATATACAGTATATATAATTTTCTCAAATATAACATTTATAAATATATACATGTTATATATTATAAATATGCATATCTAATAAAAGAGTAATATGCAAATTAACCATCACTCCAACACACAAGATGGCTGCCCCCATGTGGACACAAGATGGCCACCACAAGATGGCCAGCAGGGGAGGGCAGTTGGGAGGGACCAGGCCTGCAAGGGAGGGCAGTTGTGAGTGATCAAGCCTGCAGGGGAGGGCAGTTAGGGGTGATCAAGCCAGCAGAGAAGGGCAGTTGGGGGCAACCGGGCCTGCAGGGAAGGGCAGTTAGGGGGGACCCAGGCCTGCAGGGGAGAGCAGTTGGGGGGGACCAGGCCTGCAGGGGAGGGCAGTTAGGGGTGACCAGGCCTATAGGGGAGGGCATTTGGGGGCAATCAGGCTGTCAGGTGAGCAGTTAGGTATCAATCAGGCTGGCAGGGGAGTGGTTAGGGGGTGATCAGGCTGGCAGGCAGAAGTGGTTAGGGGCAATCAGGAAGGCAGGCAGGCAAAGAGTTGGGAGCCAGCAGTCCTGGATTGTGAGAGGGATGTCCGACTGCCCGTTTAGGCCTGATCCTGGTGGGATCGGGCCTAAATGGGCAGTCGGACATCCCTCGAGGGGTCCCAGATTGGAGAGGGTGTAGGCTGGGCTGAGGGACACCCCTTCCGTGCACAAATTTTGTGCACTGGGCCTCTAGTGTGTATATAAATATATTTAGTATAAATTAAGAATAGTAAATACTTGAACACAGCAAGTTGACTTCTTACCTTGCCCAAGACACATAAAATGGTTAGTGTTTAGATGTACAACTTGCTTAAAATAGGAATTGATTGAACAAGAAGGATATTAAAGATCTATTCTAGTTTCAAAACAAATTGAGTACAAATAGTGAATGTTTACTTTGTTAAAAATTAGTTCTCTCACCATAGGCTTGTCCTATAGAGTGATTTCTTTTTTTTTTAAGATTTAATAAGAAAAAATTTAATTCTATAACATATCTGTCATTTAATTTTAAGGACATATTTAAATGGGTTCTCAGTCCAATCACCAAGTACATATTTATTTAGCCTTTAAAAGATTAGCAAGTGGAATTCATTTTTCTCAGATTTCTTTCTATGACAAGAGAATAATAGGAAACTACCAACCCATAAACTCTGTGTGGAAAAAGAAATAATTCAATAATCTAAATCTAAATCAGATTATTCTCTAGTCATAGTGTTTTTATTTGATGATGCCTAAAATACAAATTTTAAAATATTTGATTTTAACAGTAAAAGAAAAGCAAATTTTCCTTTCCTTAGGAAGCATTTGTCTAAGGGCCCATTCAATTTTAAACTATCAAGCTCATAATGGTAGAGTTTTACTGTTCTTCTGTGGGTTATAAAATGTGGGTTTAAATATTTCCTTATAACTTCCAATTTTTTCTAATGCAACCAGTGTGTGAAAACAATTGCTAATATTTTGCCAGAAAACATTTCCCACATTATATTCTCACTAGCAGTATGGACAGCATAAGAATTATTGCCATGTGGTACCTTTAGGTTGTAGGAAGATACAAGTAGGAAAAGGCAGATCCAGCATACTCTATTTCCATCTTTTATTAACACATTGGCTTTTTCCAGTTGTAATCATGTCTGGCTTTTAATTGGCTCATTCATTTTACTTAGTACTCCCTTTGGCCCTTGTGCTGATGGCTCCTGATTACACTCCCCAAGTCCACCCTGTTTGGATCTGAACTTTTCATCCCATTTCTCCAAAACTGACTTCAGTTTCTCCTTGGCATGTGGCCTACAAAATTTACTGTTGCTAACAAGAGCAGCAAAACAAATGAAAAGAAATTCTCATATAGTGGACATGAGCTGAAAATGTGATTCAATTGAGATTATGTCTAAGTTACCCAGTTGTAGAACTCAGGCCAGTCAATAAGTAGGCAGGCCTGCTTACTTGCACATCCAGATGCAATATTTTACTCATTATTTCATATTCTGGCTTCACTGAATGTTAACATAATCTTGAAAACATATATATATGGTTTAATTTAATTTAGAGAGAGAGGAAGGAAGATGAGAGAGGGAGAAAAAAATATCAATGGTTGCCTCCCGTTCGCACCCCAACTAGGGATCAAACCTAACCTGCACCCTGGATATATGTCCTGACCTGGAATCTAATCAACATCCTTTTATTGTACAGGACATTGATCAACCCGCTGAACCACCTGGCAGGGGCTGAAATATATTTTCATATTGAGTTTGGCAATAACACTTTCTTACATTCCAGCTCATCATTGGCAATTTGTTGATCTTTCCAAGCTAACAACATTTGACTTTATTAATTTTCTTCATTATTTGTGTTTAAATTCATTAAGTACTTTTATAACACTTATTTCCTTCTTTCTACTTATTTTGGGTTTACTTTCCTTTTCTTCTCCTGGCTTCCTTAAGAGGAACATAAGGTCATTGATTCTGGAGCTCTTTCTCATACAAATATTTAAAGGTCTGAAATTCCCTCCAAGCACTATTTTACCTTAATCCCCATAATAATATATATTATTTTTATTTCATATTATTTTCTATTTTGCTGCTATTTAATCCTCACCAGATGATACTTTTCCATTGATTTTTAGAGAGAGTAGAAGGGAGGGGTAGAGACAGAGAAACATCAATGTGAGAGAGACATCAATTGGTTGTCTTCTGCATGTGCCCCGACCAGGGCTGGGGATCGAGCCTGCAACTGAGGTACATGCCCTTGACCAGAGATCTAAATCTGGACCCTTCAGTTTACAGGCCGATGCTCTCCCCACTGAGCAAAACCGGCTAGTCATATTATTTTCTAAATAACTTTGTTATTACCATTTTTACCCTTTGGTTATATTGTGTGGCCTAATTTTTAAATATTTTTTCTAAGTATCTTACTGTTTTAATTTCTAATTCCATTTCATTAGATTCAGAGAATAAATACAATATGATTTCAGTCATTTTAAATGTATTAGATGTGTTATATTGACATTTACCTATTCACTCTTTGCATTGTTTTTAGAATTAGTTCAAATTAAAATCTTCACTTTTTACTTTTCATACACAGAGAATTTTGTATAACTTCATGTACTTTGGAATACTATATGTCCTATTACTCCTGACTTTATGCAATAGTTCAGACATTGACAAACTCCATTTTACAGGCCAAATCTGGCCTGTGATATGTTTTTATAGAGTTTCAAGAATGGTTTTTATGCCCAGCCAGTGTGGCTCAGTGGTTGAGTGTTGACCTATGAACCAGTAGGTCACAGCTTGATTCCCGGTCAGGGCACACGCCCAGATTGCAGGCTTGATCCATTGTAGGGGGTGTGCAGGAGGCAGCTGATCATTGATGTTTCTATTTCCCCTTCTCTCTTCCTTCCTCTCTGAAATCAAAAATGTATTTTAAAAAATGATGGTTTTTACCCTCTTGAAAGAGTATGTATTTTTAAAATGGAAAAAGAAAGGGGAAGAGGAGAGGAAAATGAAAATCAAACAGACTGTAATTGTTCTATCCTAAATTTGACCATATGAACCTTTATAGAAATAAAATGAGCTTACACTTTTTATGTGTGTTAATTTTCAATACAGTAATTACAATTTCTAAGAATTTATATATACTTTAAATATGAAGATAAATCTTACTTTACTATTTCTTGACAGAAAGAAAAAAGAGAAAGATACATCAAATATAGTAAGAGAAACATGAAAATAAGTATCAATCAGATTTATTCTATCCTGTCATATGTAGTGATGATTTAATAAATTCTAACTAATTCCTCAAACACAGTAAACCAGAGATTACATTTTGAAAGGATCAATCAGTAATTCATATTGCAATAATTGTCTGATTATAAACTTGGGTAAAAAAATAACACCTCATAATAGAGACTCAACTTTGAGGAATTAAAGTCTGCAATAAGAAAATAGGTTTGCTGTAGGAGCTAGAAGATGAATCAAGTAAATTATCAAACAGAATTTGGAAGATTATCCTGCCAGGAAGCGTATGTCATTTTTGAGGACTAGAAAGGTTGCTGTGTGGCTGGTGCACAGAGAGATTTGTGACCTGGTAGGAATGTGACTGTAAAAGTAAACCAAGACCTGGATCATAGGACATGAGAGACTATTTTAAGTCTCATAGTATTTATCTTTACAAGCAGTGAGAATTTTGAGGATTTCTTGCCCATGGGACCATGTAAAGGGTTTTCTGTTTTGTAAAATCACTCTGGCTGGAATGTGGAGAACAGTCTGCAGGTGAAAGAGTGAATGAACATAGACAATGCAGGAGGTCACTGGAGTCAGCCAGCAAGAGAGAGCTACAGCACCGGCATGCTGCTGCTGTTAAAGATGGAAAGGAACAGATGAGAGGCACTTCACAAGTGAAATAGGTAGTCCTTCGTGACTGTCCCTGAGAATGCAATTCACCCAAAACAATGAGGAGAACGGAACTGGTTGCTATGTAAACCAATACTTGCTCATTATTAATGTACCGTCTGACTGCCTAATTCACTTTTTCTTTAGTCAATTTAGTTTTTTTTAATTGACTGTTATGACAAAAAATTTTGTCTTCCTTCATATAAAAGCATCCTTCACCTATTACTTATTCCCACACTTTCTTTAGTCATTTGAATATAGAATGTTATCACAATTGGGCTTCACTATAGACCAAAAGCACAAAGGCATATTTGGGTTACTCTAATCTTGTGACAGTATATGAAGAAATGTAACCAAAAGAAAACTCCATAGATTATGTTTGAATAACTGTTTGAGAAATATTGCCTTGTAGTACTTTCTTACGCTTAACCCTAGTCTGGCTTCTGAATGAACTATTTCTGCCATTCCAATTATAAAGTCAATTAGAAAAATCTGACTGACATTTCCTTCTAAATACTGCAGAACTAACAAAAGTACCAAATATGCATACGAAGCTTAAGAAATACCATGGAAATTATCTCTGTTTTCTAATGTCAGAATCCTTTGGATATGGCAAATTGAGGTGTTATTAGGCTTCTACTCCAATATTTATTTCTAAGAATCAGGCTTCCAAACTTCTCCCTTCATAAGAAAGTTCAAGGAATCTCATTTCCCCAAAAGCTCTTCTGTCTAACCTAAAGATGTTACTGCAAAGAACAGGAGAAATAAATTTTTAAAATTAATTATATGTTAGGATAAAATATAAAGAAAAGTAAATTATATCTGAGTTGATAATACCTATATATTTACTTCACATATTTTCATAACTACAAGTTATAAAATAAAATGACTGAAAACAGTGATTTCAATATTTTAAATGTTGTCTCTAAGTCATATCTATTTTTTCATTTCTTATTCTAAGCAATAAATAAACAGATTTGCTTTATTATCATGTAAGGAAAACATAGGAAATAAAATTATACCTACATATGTTTTCATAGAATGATTCATAAATAAATACTTATTTTTAAACTGGTTTATAAAATAAAATCAGTAAAAAAATAATTTTATTAAAAAAAAAAAACTCTACCTTTAAGCATTATTTTTTGTTTTCATTTCTTATCTACAAAGTAACTTCATCTCTCAGCCTTTATGAAAGGCCATTTATTTTAAGAAGCTCTTTTAGCTGTTTATATTATTCAATAAATAGCAAAAACAAAGCTTTGTCAAATTGCACACTCTCAAAAGGGTATGCACGGACTCAAGGTCATAGGACATCCATTTGGAGGGCAAGGTTTCATTTCTGAAACAGACTGGACCTAATATCTCCTTGAAGCATATCTGTCTCTTTTAAGGATGAAAATCTTAAAAGATCTCAGATACATTAGAGAAGAAAGGTCATATCTTTCATTAAAAATCAATATTACTTACTTCTCAAAATATACTTAGGCTGAGTCCATTTAGAGACCTGAAAGGATCCTTCAAAATCTTATTACAGCATTTTAAATCTCCCTGGAGGGTGGGGCAGGAAGTGGGAGTTGGAGCATTACACACTCAATTCCCATTCAGTTCTCAGACAATATACCGACTGTGTGCCTGGCAGTATATCCGGACATGGTGCATGAGGAAATAAATACCATGGGCTCCTGACCTGGAATTAACTGAACAATTTTGACAAGTTAATGTGATTTACCAATGGTATGATTTCGAAAGGAAGTTTGTCCAAAATTTGTTAAGTATTGACTGCAAAAGCAATTGTACAGTGTGGGAGCCAGGCCAGATTGCGACCACTGTGTTCTCTAACCTGTAATTTCTAAAGTTTTAAAAAACATGTTTTTAATTTGAAACTGTTTTAGAAAGCCTATAGGAAAAAAGAAACTATTGAAAAGGCCAACTTACCAGTGATATTTCTAATATGGCAAGCTTGGTGCTAAATATGGAAAGAGCATCTTTGCAGTAATTAAGGAGTTGGAGCAGAATCTTGCAGATTTCTGTATAGTCTAATAATAAAATTAATAAAAAGCTAGGTATTATGTGTACTACAGGAGAAATACATCAGGGTTCAGATCTTTGCACTACAAAGACAATTGTAAAGAATACCTGAACCCAAGGCAAGTGTCTGACAGCAATTGTCCTTTTGTATTTTACTCTAACATTTAGGATAAATTGGTCATTTCCCTATTAAGCAGCCTATATGCTGGAGCCTGATACAACTAGGCTCTCAAAAATACTAGAGAACTTTTGAGAAATCAAAGGACTGTGAGGTTTCATGTTTTTTTTTTTTTCTCTTTTCAAGTATGCTTGGATAGAGTAAAAAAATAATTTCCTTTTGGTTATTCATAATCCAATAATAGCTTCAAAATCTACATGTGCTGACAAAAAAATCATAGAGAACGTATGTTCAAGTTAACTGTTAACATAGATAGTATTTTAAAGTTGAATTTTATTTCCTACAAAATTATTTATATAGGATATCCCAAAATGTATTATAAAGGTAGTGTTTATTAAAATACATTTCATTTTCAAAATTGAGCTATCAGCTATTAAAGTGTGTATACATTTTTGGGACACCCTATATTTTGATACATTAAAGAGGTACAAGATATGGAATCACTGTTTGGTAAAAGCCATTTTTTATGTATTACTCAATAATAACCTGTCCTGAAGATCCCACAATGTCCTGATGGGGTAAAATAATTTGTATTTTTACAAGTGATTAACATAAAACAGGAGTCTTGATGCAGACTGAAACCAGATGATGGTTCAACTGAATCACCAGGTGGCCCTATTCAGTTTAAACATTAAGGTTTTCCTATTCCCCAACATTTTGTTCCTATGATTATGACAATTAATTAAAGAGATTATTTCTGGAAAAGTCAAACCCTGGCAGTTCCTCCTGCTGAACCCAATACTTTTGGGAACCTCAGCCCTAAAACTAATTAGAATGTCAAAATATGCTGATGACCTACACATTGAAAAGAACCATACAGAAGTTAATAGCAATGGGCTATTTAGACTGTAATCATCTCATTAACTCAAGCATGTGCTATAGCTAGTATTTTATTAGCACAGGAGTGGGAGAAGATGCACACAGCTAAACAGGAAAAGAAAAAATATCTGTACAACCTTTTCTTCATCATAGTTGAAAAAAGTTATAGGAAGCAAAGTAAAATGATAGAAATATAACCATTACCACGAATTCAAGGTGCAGAAGGAAGAGTGGCTAATGCACACATACACACACAGATGTAGCTTATTCTCTTCATTTCTCCCTCTTCCCCTTTTTCTTTCATTATTTGATTGGACTCTACAAGCTTCGTATTTTTTTAAAGTTGGCTGCACACATTTATTGTTGTTAACAAATTAATCTTGTTAATAAAATGGCTGACACGTATAGATTTTAATTTCACAATAGAGCATCCAATTTTATTCCATAAAAGAAACTGATTGTTTTTAAAGTATGTACTAGTAATGATGCTAAGGAGGGTTAGAGAGGTATAGAAAGGAAAAAACTGAGAATACAGGGGCGTAAAAGAAAGAAGGAGAGACCACACAAAGAAGGATTTTTGGGGGCCTGTGTGGGTGATCATGTGCTCTGGCAGGGGAAACAGACACAGGGCACACGTGTGGGCAGATGACACACTCACAGGAATGCCAAGTAGTCAAGGTATGTATGTGAGAGGGACGACTGCAAGTAGAGCATATACTGTACAGTAACTTCTCGGGAAATCCCCAAATTTCCCCCTCCCCTAAAACCTGCTATGATCTGCTTTCCTGTCCAATTGAATCTTATGGAGCACAATATGAATTTGCTTCCTGCTCCAAGTTGTTTTCCATGGATTCAAGTTTATGCAGAAACTCACAAACTGCATCTAGTATTCTGATAATCTTATTACTAGCATTCTCTTTTACTCTTCCCAGTGGTCACAAATGGACAATATGAGGAAACATAATTATAAAAAATAAAACCTTTAAAAAGCTATTTAGGGGGGCAAAAAAAAAAAAGCTTACTTCAGTTTGTAGTTAATCAGTTCTCCTCATTAAATATTCAGAAGTTCCACTCTGCGTGGATAATACAGAAACCTCAACTTACAAATAACTGAATCCTAAAACCACTGTTAAAGGCCTTCAGGGAAATTCTAACACCCTCACCACACAGAAAAAGCACAACTTGTAAATTATTAACTGCCGACAAAAGTATTCCATGTGAAAAATAAACATCACGTTGCCTGCTTATCTCAATTATATGTTTTAAGAAAAACAATGAAAACAGGCATTGCCAATGTAGAAAACTAACCCTAAAGGAAAACACTGAGAATAGAAACAATTAGGGCAAAGGGAATTAAAAATGTGCTTTTTGTGTGTTTCACAAAAAACACACACACACAAAAACTATGTACTTAGTTTGTAAATATATATCTTATTCATTTAGGGTGAACCTATATAAACTATACTACATAATATTGAAAAGATTTTCTGATTTTCTATGATAACATTAATTTGAAAGATTTTCTTTTAAATATAATAGATTCACATATAAAATACCTAAATTTAAATGTTTTATATCTTCATGCAAACTGTGGTTGTTTTAAAAAATTTCTAAAATGAAAATTAAAAATTACTGTGAACTGTAATCCTAATGTGTCAAGAAAATCATATTTCCTTCAAGTCAGTTCCATTCAGTATATGTACACATGTGTGTGTGTTTGTAGTATGTGATATATTTGCTTTAACTATTTTATGAAATAAGATAATCTACTTATGTAATTTTATCCTGATATTTTTAAAATTGAAGTTGTATTTTTAGCATTAAAAATTGGAAATTTTTAACATCATTGTTTTTAATCCTACCTAATAAAAGAGTAATATGCAAATTGACCATACCTCTGCTACATCCACCAACCACGCTCACCAGCCAATCAGGAATGAGTATGCAAATCAACCCAATCAAGATGGCAGTTAATTTGCATATCCAGGAGTAGAGCAAAGACTGAAAACAGCGTAGAAGGAAGCCAAGCATTGCAGAAGGGAGCAAAGCTGCAGAGAAGCAAGCAGACGGGGCTGTGGAGAAGGGAGAGAAGCAGGTGGGGCGGGGGAGAAGGGAGGGAAGCAGACCGCCACAGAAAGCCCTATTGCAGGAATCTTCCTGCAATGGGCCTCTAGTAATTGTATAATGGTCTATTTCAAGCTGAGTTTCATCTCATGCTATCATAAAAAAGTTAGGAGACAAAATGGCAGCAGAATAGACGGACTTGTCCTGAGCCTTGTCCCGGAGCAAATAGAGGGAGCAGCTGAAACGTGTGGAATCCAGCCTGTATTGGTGAAGGAGGCGCAGCTGGTGAGACAGTTTGCAGCTGGGAAGGGCAGAGATCCCTCCGATAAAGCTGCTGACTTCTAGACACGGCAGTTGTGCCTCTCAAGCTTGCAGACCTATATCAAGAGAACCCAAATAGCTCAAGTAGGGAGCTACACTAGATTACCAAGCCCAGGAGAACTGAGAGATTCCACCAGTAGCACCATCACCAAAAGAACCTGGGTAGCAAAGCAATTGGATCTACAATTAAAACATTAGAGGAAAACATGGGGAGACACAAAAGCAACTCCCAAAGGAAAGAAAAAGAGGAATCACCAGAAAGGGAGTTAAATGAAATTGAAGCTAGCAGCTTAACAGAGAAAGAATTCAGAGTAATGGTTATAAGGATGTTTAAACGGATGGATGACAAATACACACAACTCAATGACAAATACACACAACTCAATGAGAACTATAAGGAGCTGAATGAGAATGTCACCAACATGAAAAGAAACCAAGAGGAGATGAAGAACAACATAGCTGCAATAAAGAACACATTAGAAGGCTTAAACAGTAGACTAGAAGAGACTGAGGACCGCATCAGCGAATTAGAAGACAAGGTAGGAAAAAACACACAAACACAGCAGCAACTGGAAAGAAAACTTAAAAAGCAAGAGGAGAGCCTAAGGGAGCTGTGGGACAACACAAAACGAAACAATATTAGAATAATAGGGAAGCCAGAAGGAGAGGAAGAGAAGGAATAGAAAACCTGTTTGAAGAAATAATGACAGAAAACTTCCCTGATATTGGCAAGAAAAAAACTATGCAAGTCCAAGAAGTACATAGAGTCCCAAACAAGTTGAACCCCAAAAGACCGACACCAAGACACACCATAATTAAATTGGCGAACACCAATGACAAAGTAAGAATCTTAAAGGCTGCCAGAAAGAGACAGAAAGTTACCTACAAGGGATCTCCTATTAGAATATCAACTGATTTCTCAACAGAAACACACCAGGCCAGAAGGGAATGGAATGAAATATACAAAGTGATGTAAAGCAAGGGTCTGAATCCAAGAATACTATACCCAGCAAGGCTATCATTCAAAATTGAAGGTGGAATCAGGAGCTTCACAGACAAAAAAATGGCTAAGAGAGTTTATCACTACCAAGCCAGCAATGCAAGAAATGCTAAAGGGACTGTTGTAAAAAGAAGAAAGAGAAAGGCAAAAAGAAACACAAACACTAAGGAAAAATATGACAACAAACATGTACTTGTCAATAATAACATTAAACGTAAATAGATTAAATGCACCAATCAAAAGACATAGGGTAGCTGAATGGATAAGAAAACATGACCCATATATTTGCTGTCTGCAAGAGACCCACCTCAGAGCAAAGGATTCACACAGACTGAGAGTGAAGGGATGGAAAAACATTTTTCAAGCAAATGGAAATGAGAAAAAAGCTGGGGTTGCGATACTTATATCTGATAAAATAGACCTCAAAGTAAAGGCCATAATAAGAGATAAGGAAGGCCACTACATAATACTGAAGGGAGCAATTCAACAAGAAGATATAACTCTGGTAAACATATATGCACCCCATACAGGAGCACCCAAATACATAAAAAAACTCCTGGAAGACATCAAGGGAGAGATTGACAACAATACAATCATAGTAGGAGACTTTAATACACCACTGAAATCACTGGATAAATCCTCTAGACAAAAAATCAGCAAAGAAACAGCAATTCTAAATGATGCACTAGATCAAATGGACCTAATTGACATCTTCAGAGCATTTCACCCCAAAGCCACAGAATATACGTTCTTCTCAAGTGCACATGGGACATTTTCAAAAATAGACCACATACTGGGTCACAAGCAAAGTCTCCCCAAATTTAAAAAGATTGAAATCATATCAAGCATTTTCTCAGACCACAATAGCATACTATTAGAAATAAACTACAATAAAAACATTCCAAAAAATTCAAACACTTGGAAGCTGAATAGCTTGCTATTAAACAATGATTGGGTGAGCAACGAGATCAAAGAAGAAATTAAAAACATCCTGGAGACTAATGACAATAAAAACACAACAATGCAATTGCTATGGGACACAATGAAAGCAGTCCTGAGAGGGAAGTTTATAGCTCTACAGGCCTACCTCAAAAAACAAGAAAAAATGCTAATAAATGATGTAACTCAACAACTCAAAGAATTAGAAAGAGAGCAACAAGAAAAGCCCACAGTGAGCAGAAGGAAGGACATAATAAAGATCAGAGCAGAAATTAATGACATAGAGACCAAAAAAAACAATACAAAAGATCAACAAAACCAGGAGCTGGTTCTTCGAAAGGATAAACAAGATTGATGAACCTCTAGCCAGGCTTACCAAGAAGCAAAGAGAGAGGACTCAAATAAACAAAATCAGAAATGAAAGAGGTGAAATAACAACAGACCCCACAGAAATACAAAGGATTGTTAAAAATACTATGAACAACTCTATTCTAACGAACTAGACAACCTGGGGGAAATGGACACATTCCTAGAAAAATACAACCTTTCAAAACTCACTCAGGAAGATTCTAAAAATCTCAATAGGCCAGTAACTATGGAAGAAATTGAAGCAGTCATCAAAAAGCTCCCAGCAAACAAAAGCCCGGGGTCAGACGGCTTCACAGGAGAGTTTTACCAAACATTCAAGAAATAACTAAAACCTATCCTCCTCAGACTATTTCAGAAAATTCAAGAGGAAGGAACACTTCCAAGCTCCTTCTATGAAGCCAGTATCACCCTAATACCAAAACCAGATAAAGATAACACAATGAAAGAGAATTACAAGCCAATTTCCCTCAGGAATATAGATGCCAAAATCCTCAACAAAATTCTAGCAAATTGAATCCAGAAGTACATCAGAAAGATCATATACCATGACCAAGTAGGTTTTATCCCAGGGATGCAAGGATGGTACAATATTCGCAAATCAATAAACGTGATACATCACATAAACAAATTGAGAGATAAAAACCACATAGTCATATCAATTGATGCAGAAAAAGCATTTGACAAAATCCAACACCCTTTCTTGATAAAAACTCTCAGCAAGGTGGGAATAGAAGGATCATACCTGAACATAATAAAAGCCATATATGACAAACCCACAGCCAATATCATACTCAATGGGCAAAAACTAAAACCATTTCCCCTAAGAACAGGAACAAGACAGGGATGCCCACTCTCACCACTCCTGTTCAATATAGTGCTGGAAGTACTAGCCATTGCAATCAGACAAGAAGAAGAAATAAAAGGCATCCAAATTGGAAAAGAAGAAGTAAAACTGTCCTTATTCGCAGATGACATGATACTGTACATAGAAAACCCTAAAGACTCCATCAAAAAATTACTAGACTTAATAAATGAATTCGGCAATGTAGCAGGATACAAAATTAACGCCAAGAAATCTATGGCATTTCTATATACCAATAATGATCTTACAGAAAGAGAGACTACAAAAGCAATCCCATTTACCATCGCACCAAAAAAATTAAGATACCTAGGAATAAACTTAACTAAAGAGGTAAAAGACCTATATGTGGAAAACTAGAGGACACTTAAAAAAGAGATAGAGGAAGACATAAACAGATGGAAGAACATACCTTGTTCATGGATTGGTAGAATCAACATCATCAAAATGTCCATACTACCCAAAGCAATCTATAAATTCAATGCACTTCCCATTAAAATACCAACGACATATTTCACAGACCTAGAACGAACTTTCCAAAAATTTATCTGGAATAAAAAAAAGACCCCGAATAGCTGCAGCAATCCTGAGAAAGAAGAACAAAGTAGGTGGGATCTCAACACCAGATTTCAAGCTGTATTACAAAGCCACTGTTCTTAAAACAGCCTGGTACTGGCACAAGAACAGACATATAGATCAATGGAATAGAATAGAGAACCCAGAAACTGACCCAAATCACTATGCTCAATATTTGACAAAGGAGGCACGAACATACAATGGAGTCAAGACAGTCTCTTCAACAAATGGTGTTGGGAAAATTGGACAGACACAAGCAAAAAAATGAAGCTAGATCACCAACTTACACCATACACAAAAATAAACTCAAAATGGATAACGGACTTAAACATAAGACGGGAAACCATAAAAATACTAGAGGAATCCACAGGCAGAAAAATCTCAGACATATGCCGAAGGAACTTCTTCACTGATACTGCTCCGAGGGCAATGGAAGCCAAAGAGAAAATAAACAAATAGGACTACATCAAAATAAAAAGCTTTTGCACAGCAAAGGAAACCATCAATAAAACAACAAGAAATCCCACTGCATGGGAGAACATATTTGCCAATGATATCAACGATAAGGGTTTAATCGCCAACATTTACAGGGAACTCATGCAACTCAACAAAAAGAAGATAAACAACCCAATCAAAAAAATGGGCAACTGATCTAAATAGACACTTTTCGAAAGAAGACAGAAGGAAGGCCAAGAGACATATGATAACCTGCTCAAAGTAGCTAATCATCAGAGAGATGCAAATCAAAACAACAATGCGGTACCATCTCATACCTGTCAGAATGGCTATTATCAACAAATCAACAAATGACAAGTGCTGGCGAGGATGTGGAGAAAAAGGAACCCTCGTGCACTGCTGGTGGGAATGCAGACTGGTGCAGCCACTGTGGAGAACAGTATGGAGTTACCTCAAAAAACTAAAAATGGAACTCCCTTTTGACCCAGTGATCCCACTTCTAGGAATATATCCCAATAAACTAGAAACACCAATCAGAAAGGATATATGCACCCCTATGTTCATAGCAGCACAATTCACCATAGCTAAGATTTGGAAACAGCCTAAATGCCCATCAGCAGATGAGTGGATTAAAAAACTGTGGTATATCTACACAATGGAATACTACGCTGCGGTAAAAAAGGAGTTCCTACCATTTGCAACAACATGGATGGAGATGGAGAGTATTATGTTAAGTGAAATAAGCCAGGCAGAGAAAGATAAGTATCACATGATCTCACTCATTTGTGGAATATAATGAACGGCATAGAATGATGAACAAGAACAGATCCAGAGACTGAGAAATGTCGAACAGCACGTCATACCACAGGGAAGGTAGGGGAGGGTGGGGGTAAGGGGGAGAGATCAACCAAGGGACTTGTGTGCATGCATATGAGCCTAATCAATGGACACAGACAACAAGGGGGTGGGACATAAGTAGGGGGTGGGGGGTTATGGGGGAATAATTTGTGTTTTTGCCTCCCTGACAAAATTTATATAAGGTTACAAAAAGAAATTGACAGCCAGTTTGAAATTTAATAGTCATGGCCTAGAGCAAAGAATATCCTTACATGATATTATTCTACAATGTTATTAAAATTTTAGATATTTTACAACAGCATATTGTACAATTATCCCAAATAAACTTACAAACTAATTCTTGGAATGTTTGGCAGCAATTTAAAAAAAAAAAGGACATGAAAGGATATAATCCCTTTTAGAAGGAATTAAGGCGCTGGGAAGGCACTTGAGCATTCTATATTGGCCCCTCTTGCCTTTTGTGCCAAGAGGGACCCTCTTCTCACAATCCAATTGCCCTCAGCTGTTGCCTGAGCTTTCTGTTCATGTTGAGCTTGAAGCCTCGTGGTGGTTGGTACCATGGATCTGTCTCTCACCCAATCGTGTGAGCTGGGCCCTCCCTGGAGAAGAAACCTGAGTTCCCCGAAATATGTGATCAGTGCTGAGGCCCCGCCAGCAGGTCAGGGGATTCCCAAGGCAGGTGCTGGGCGTGGAGGCCACGGGGGCATAGGCTACCAAGGAGACAGAACTGAACCTCACATCACCCTGCTTGGCCCCGGAGGATGACTGGTTAGCCAGAGACGGGTAAGATTCCTCAGGGAAGGAACAACCTAAGACAGGCACAGTCACAGAGGGGCCATCAGGAGAGAACTTGGGGATCAACAGAGGTGGGGCACAGACCCTCACCCCCCCAACCTTGCAGGGGCCTGAACCCTCACCCCGTCTGAGGGAGGTCTCCTGCCCCCATGGCTGCTTTGCTTCCCATGCCCAGCTCAGATTGGGACACAGGTGACAGACAGTGACTTGGCCCAGCTCAAATTGGGACCCAGGTAAAAGACAGAGACTTGGCCGACAGCAGCTGCCCTATATCTAAATCCAGCCTAGCACCAGGAATGCTCAGGGCCTACTCAAGAATGCAAATAATCCTTTCCACTAATATTTACAGGGTAAATTAAGATTGTTGGTAGAGTATTAAATTTGACAGTAAAATAATAATCAAGTTTTCAGATTAATTTAAATAGGCTAATTGAAATAAGTGAATATTCAAGAAAATTTAATTGTACTGGACAAAAAGCTGTTCCTAATGTGGTAACTAAAATTTCTATTGGTAGTTCATCTCATGGTAAAATTCCTGAACATGCAATGAAACTAAAGCAGTCATATTTTTGTCAAAAAATTAAAATTTAAAGTCATCAATACTGCATTATAAAAGTTACAAAAGCCTCCATTAATCAAAAAAGGGGGGATAGAAGGGTAACATCATGTAAGGAAAAATATCCTATAAATAAATTACATCTAGAAAACTTTTACTTTACAAAATTAGTTTTCATTTGTAATGCTAACAGCAAGACACCCATGAAAAACACACATGGTGTCTAAATAAGACGAAGGAAAATTGTTTGGGCAAAAATAAAAAGGATCCCAAATCAATTATATGGAAAAGATTCCTTTATTAACTTTTGGTCGAGAATATGTTTGTATATTTTCAGAAAACAACTCCAAGACCATGTGGATTCCTGCAACAGAGAGGAATTGACAGGTCTGCTCCAACCACGAAGACAAGAGGAGAAACAGCCCAGAGATGGAAGACGCTGACGATGCCTTGCCACGCTAGCAGTCAGCAGCTGTGCGACACAGCAAGTTGCCTAGGACCAAACCAGAGAGGGTCGGACCTGCATTGCCACCATGTGCCCACCATCCAGATATCATTGCTGACATGTACACATAAGGAACTGTTTGACATTGAAATGGGGACTCAGAACTGTTGGACATGGAAATTGGGACTCAAACATTTTTTGTTATTATATGTTTATTTCTAGTCTGCAGAGGCAAGATTTTTTAAAGGAATGAAATGGGGAAAAAATAGATACAGAGGCAAAGAAGCATTGAAAAGACTGTCAAACTACAGTGGGAAGGCAGAGGAGGTTGGGGGGGGGGGGCTGTAAGAGATCAACCGAAGGACTTGTACGCATGCATATAAGCATAACCAATGGATAAAAAATACTGGGGGGAGGGGGCAGATAAAGGCATGTACTGGGGGGAAGGGGAGGCCGGGGGAAGGTCAATGGGGAAGGAAAAAAAAAAGGAGACATATGTACTACTATTTGTAATACTTCAAACAATTAAACATAATAATAAAAAAAAATGTTGAGAGCTCAAAAAAAAATCTGCTGATCAATAAATTTATTTTTTATTGCATTAAATTCTGAACAATTAAAAAAATAAAAAAATAAAAAAAGTTAATCACTTATTTCATTATTCCTACATTTTTTATTTTAAAAATGCATTACTCAGACAGTCTATGGATTATATGCAGGTTCTTGATTCATACCGCCATGCCAATATTTACAATTTAATTTCCAACCAGCTTTAATATGGAAAACTGTTGCCAAACAATTGTAGACATGGCATATGATCCATGTCAAGATATACCTGACAATTTTATAGATGACAAATAATATCCCATGTATTTTATAAAAAGGATAAATAACTGTTAAAACACATGTCATTAGTCACTAACAGTTTCTGGAAGGTCATAAAGTTTTACTTCGGAAATGGTACAGTATGCTGTATATTATTAATTTGAGTATTGAGATAAATAAAATCAATAATAATAATATTGTGGCAAATTTGTAGGAGCATTAACTGTTTGTATTCCAACAATAATTTAAAAATTCTTAAAGCAGAAATGTAATACCTGATTGTACCATTCAGAAAACATTAGAGTGTTCTCAATTGAAACATAATTATCTCATCTCTAAAAATCTTGGGTTTAGCTTTCAAATGCTGTTTCTGTTTTCAGATGCTACACCACAGTTCCAAATGAACTACAGCAAAATCTACTAAACACAGAATGCATTTCATAAGCTTTTACATACACTGAGTGGCCAGATTATTATGATCTCTGAACGCATAATAATCTGGCCACTCAGTGTGTGTGTGTATGTGTATTTATATATAAAATACACCGGGCCTCTAATATATATATATATATATATATATTAGAGGCCCGGTGCATGAATCTGTGCATGGGTGGGGGTCTGGCCAGGGGGAGGGGACATGGGCAGTAGGCTGGCCTGCCTGCTGGTCGAACTCCTGATTGAGGGGACAATTTGCATATTAGCCTTTTATTACATAGGAGGAGGAGGAGGATATACACTGAGTGGCCAGATTATTATGCGTTCAGAGATCATAATAATCTGGCCACTCAGTGTATATACTGGTTCCACAGTAAACAATAAGAACTTGGCTAGGTCATTTATCCCATTTGAGCTCTGATTCTACAATTGACTTGGTAGGATAATTATTCAAATTCTCTCAAAGATTTTTTTGTAACAAGATGACAGAATTTTGGAGCACTTTACAAAATTAGTGTCTTTCTGATTCTAAATGATTAATACTTCAACTACCACTTTCCTCTATGTAAAATTAATAATATTGCAGCCTCTAGTGTTAAAATATAACAAAAAATGAACTGGACTTAAAAATAGAAGAGCTCAAGAATATTTCCAGCTTTGCTGCTACTCCATGATAGCCGAGTATGACAAAACTTCTATAAGCTTAAAAATCTATCCTCAATGTGAATTAAATACCCTTATTAATTCCTTTACAACCGCATCAAAAAATACTTAGGAATTAACTGGAGTGGCAAAAGACTTGTAAAATAAAAACTACAGAATAATGAAAGAAATTAGCGACATCAACAGAAGCCTTCACATGTTCATTAATTAGAAGACTTAATATTGTTAGGATGTCAAAACTACTCTAAGCAATCTACATATGCAACGAAATTCCTATCAAAACCCCAGGACATTTTTTTTGAAGAAGTAGAAAAATCCATACCAAAATTCATATTCTTTCCCTGCCCCTTTGAGATATAAATTTTCTTCCACCCTCTTGCCAGTTTCACATCCAAGTAATGTCTTTCTCAAGAACATGAGAGCCATTCCTATAAAATATAATCACGTAAGGGTCTCCATCACCCCAAAGAGCCTCAGCAATCTGGAGAAAGAAGAACCAAGTTGGAGGTATCATGCTGCCTCAACCAACCAAGCCCATAGTAATCAAGTCAGCATGGTACTGGCATAAAAACAGACATAGAGCTCAATGAATAGAGAGCCCAGAAATGAACTCACACCTACATGGCAAATTAATACTTGACAAAGGAGGCAATAGTATACAACGAGATAATGACAGTCTAATCAATAAATGGTGCTGGGGAAATTGGAGAGATTCATGCCAAAAAAATGAAACTAGACCACCTTCCTGTACCATATACAAAAATAAACTCAAAAAGGATTAAAGACTTACTTTTTTCTTTTTTACTTAATCCCTTCACTTTCTTTCACCCAGTTCCCCAACCCCTCTCCCCTATGACAGCTGTGAGTCTGGTGATAGTCAGAGGGAAAAGGGCTATTGGTCTCCAACATCCCCCAAGGGGTCCCAGATTTCGAGAGGGTGCAGGCAAGGACGAGGGACCTCACCAGTGCACAAATCTATGCACTGGGCCTCTAGTCATCAATAAATCCACAAATGACAAGTGTTGGCAAAAATGTGACTTTATTCACATTAAAGCATAATGCTCTTTGGGTTTTGGTTACTTAGCAATTCAGTTAAGTGAGAAAAGGGAACCCTCATGCACTGCTGGTTCGAATGCAGATTGGTGCAGCCACTATGAAAAACCATATGGAGGGTCCTCAAAAAATTAAAAATTGAACTGCCTTAGGAACCAGTAATTGCACTTATACTGGAATTTATCCAAAGAAACCCAAAACACGAATTTGAAAAAATATATGCACAACTATGTACATTGCAGCCTTATTTACAATAGCCAAGATATGGAAGCAATACAAATGCCCATCAATAAACAAGAGGTTTAAAAAGTCATGGTACAGCCGAAACCGGTTTGGCTCAGTGGATAGAGTGTCAGCCTGTGGACTGAAGGGTCCCAGGTTCGATTCCGGTCAAGGGCATGTACCTTGGTTGCGGGCACATCCCCAGTAGGGGGTGTGCAAGAGGCGGCTGATCGATGTTTCTCTCTCATCGATGTTTCTAACTCTCTATCCTTCTCTCCCTTCCTCTCTGTAAAAAATCAATAAAATATATTTAAAAAAATAAAATAAAAAGTCATGGTACATCTATACAATGGAGTATTACTCAGCCATAAAAAAGAAAATCTTCCCTTTTGAGACAGCATGGGTGGACCTAGAGGGATTATGCTAAGTGCAATAAGTCAGTCAGAGAAAGATAAGTACTATTTGATTTGATGTATATGTGGAATCTAAAGAACTAAATAAATTTAAAAAATTAAAACAAACTCATAGATCCAAGGAGCTGACTGAAGGTTGCCAGAGTGTAGGAGGGTTGGGGGACAAGGTGAAAGGATTCAGAAGTACAAATTAGTAGTTACAAAACAGTCTTAGGGATGTAAATTACAGCATAGGAAATATAGTTGATAATCTATACTAATAAAAGAGTAATATGCTAATTAGACCAGGTCAACTGGACATCTTCTGGATGTCCAACTTCCTTCCAGACAGTTAGGGGCCATCCAGGCCAGCCGGGGCGGGGGGCAGATAGGGGAAACCAGGCCAGTAGGGGGGCAGTTAGGGGGTGATCAGGCTGGCAGAGGACCAGTTAGGAGGCAACCAGGCCAGCAGGAGACCAGTTACAGGGCAATCAGGCTGGCAGGGGTCAGTTAGGGGGTGATCAGGCCAGCAGGGGGCAGTTAGGGGGCAATCAGGCAGGCAGGTAGAGTGGTTAGGGGCGATCAGGCAGGCCAACAGGGAGCAGTTAGGGGGCAGCCAGGACATCAGGGGACCAGTTAGGGCAGTGGTTCTCAACCTTTCTAATGCCACGACCCTTTAATACAGTTCCTCATGTTGTGGTGACCCCCAACCATAAAATTATTTTTGTTGCTACTTCATAACTGTAATTTTGCTACTGTTATGAATCATAATGTAAATATTTGTGTTTTCCGATGGTCTTAGGTGCCCCCTGTGAAAGGGTCGTTCAACCCCCAAAGGGGTCACAACCCACAGGTTGAGAAACGCTAGTAGGGTTGCCTAAGACCATCGGAAAACACAGATATTTACATTACGATTCATAACAGTAGCAAAATTACAGTTATGAAGTAGCAACGAAAATAATTTTATGGTTGGGGGTCACCACAACATGAGGAACTGTATTAAAGGGTCGTGGCAATAGAAAGGTTGAGAACCACTGAGTTAGGGGATGATCAGGTTGGCAAGCAGAGGCCGTTAGGAGTGATCAGGCAGGCAGGTAGAGTGGTTAGGGGCAATCAGGCAAGCAGTTAGGGGGTGACCAGACCAGCAGGGGGGCAGTTAGGGGGCAACCAGGCTTGCAGAGGACCATCCAGGGGGCGACCAGGCCACAGGGGACCAGACAGGGGGTGATCAGGCCAGCAGGGGGGCAGTTAGGGGCAATCAGGCAGGCAGGCCAGTGGTTAGGGGCAATCAAGCAGGCAGGCGAGCCGTTAGGAGCCAGCAGTCCCCACAGGGATGGGGCCTAAACCGGTGGTCGGACATCTGCCAAGGGGTCCTGGATAGAGAGGGTGCAGGCTGGGCTGAGGGACACCCCCCATGCACAAATTTTGTGCACTGGGCCTCTAGTATTATGATAACTATGTATGGAGCCAGGTGGGTCTGGGACATATGGGGGGAACAGTGTGAAGTATATGAATGTGTAACCACTATGCAGTACACCTGAAACCAATAAAAAAAACCCAACATTGAAAATAACTATAATTGAAAAATAAAAATGCAACAAAAAGTGGGTATCTATTGCCCAGTCTCTGTGGGAGGGTAGGTGCCTAACTTTAATAAGCACAAATTAGCAAACTCAAAAAGCCTAATCACATAGCCCACACTCCCCTGTAGTGTCCATCCTGGAGTGGCTTTACCCTATTTCACCCAGCACTTAGGAACACTCTCACCTTTTGATTCAATGGAGTTTATTTTTTTAAATTTCTTTATTGAAAAAGGTATTACATATGTGTCCTTATCCCCCCATTGCCCCCCATCCCCCCACTCATGCCCTCACCCCTCTGTTTTCTGTGGCCATTGGTTAGGCCAGTGGTCGGCAAACTCATTAGTCAACAGAGCGGCAAACCGCGGCTCGCGAGCCGCATGTGGCTCACGAGCCGCGGTTTGCCAACCACTGGGTTAGGCTTATATGCATGCATACAAGTCTTTTGGTTGATCTCTCCCCTTAACACCCACCCTCCCCTGCCTTCCCTCTGAGGTTTGACAGTCTGATTGATGCTTCTTTGTCTCTGGATCTGTTTTTGTTTATCAGTTTATGTTGTTCATTATATTCATAAGTGAGTGAGATCATGTGATATTTATCCTTCTCTGACTAGCTTATTTCACTTAGCATAATGCTCTCCAGTTCCATCCATGCTGTTGTAAATGGTAAGAATTCCTTCTTTTTTACCGAAGCGTAGTATTCCATTGTGTAGCTGTACCACAGTTTTTAATCCACTCATCTGCTGATGGGCACTTAGGCTGTTTCCAAACCCTTTTCCCTAAGTACAGGAACAAGACAGGGATGCCCACTCTCTCCACTCCTGTTCGACATAGTACTAGAAGTACTAGCCATTGTGATCAGACAAGAAGAAATAAAAGGCATCCAAATTGGAAAAAAAGAAGTAAAACTGTCTTTATTCGCAGATGACATGATACTGTACATAGAAAACCCTAAAGACTCCATGAAAAAACTATTAGATTTAATAAATGAATTCAGCAATGTAGCAGGATACAAAATTATTGCCAAGAAATCTATGGCATTTCTGTACACCAATAGTGAACTTACAGAAAGAGAGACTAAAAAAGCAATCCCATTTATCATTGCACCAAAAAAAATTAGGATACCTAGGTATAAACTCAACTAAGGAGGTAAAAGACCTATACTCGGAAAACTACAGGACACTGAAAAAAGAGATAGAGGAAGACGTAAACAGATGGAAGAACATACTGTGTTCATGGATTGGTACAATCAACATCATCAAAATGTCCATACTACCCAAAGCAATCTATAGATTCAATGCACTCCCCATTAAAATACCAATGACATATTTCACAGACATAGAACGAACTTTCAAAAAATTCATCTGGCATAAAAAAAGACACCCCAAATAGCTGTAGCAATCCTGAGAAAGAAGAACAAAGTAGGTGGGATCTCAATGCCAGATTTCAAGCTGTATTACAAAGCCACTGCTCTCAAAACAGCCTGGTACTGGTAGAAGAACAGACATAAGGATCAATGGAATAGAATAGAAAACCCAGAAATCGACCCAAACTACTATGCTCAATTAATATTCGACAAAGGAGTCATGAACATACAATGGAGTCAAGACAGTCACTTCAATAAATGGTGTTGGGGAAATTGGACAGATACTTGCAAAAAAAATGAAACCAGACCACCAACTTACACCATACACAAAAATAAACTCAAAATAGATAAAGGACTTAACCATAAGATGGGAAACCATAAAAATACTAGAAAAATCCACAGGCAGCTAAATCTCAGACATATGCCGAAGCAATTTTTTCACTGATACTGCTCCTAGGGCAATGGAAACTAAAGAGAAAATAAACAAATATGGGAGTACATCAAAATAAAAAGCTTTTGCACAGCAAAAGAAACGATTAAAAAAACAACAAGAAAACCCACTGCATGGGAGAATCTTTGCCAATGTTATCACCAATAGGGTGTAAGCTCCACCATTTACAGGGAACTCATACAACTTAACAAAAGGAAGATAAACAACCCAATCAAAAAAATGGGCAACGGACCTAAATAGATACTTTTGGAAAGAGGACAGAAGGAAGGCCAAGAGACATATGAAAACATGTTCAAAGTCACTAATCATCTGAGAGATGCAAATCAAAATGACAATGAGGTACCATCTCACACCTGTCAGAATGGCTATCATCAACAAATCAACAAACAACAAGTGCTTGCGAGGATGCGGAGAAAAAGGAACCCTCATGCACTGCTGGTGGGAATGCAGACTGGTGCAGTCACTGTGGAAAAACAGTGTGGAGTTTACTAAAGAAATTAAAAATGGAACTCCCATTTGACCCAGTCATCCTACTTCTAGGAATATATCCCAAGAAACTAGAAATACCAGTTAGAAAAGATATATGCACCCCTATGTTCATAGCAGCACAATTCACCATACCTAAGATTTGGAAACAGCCTAAGTGCTCATCAGCAGATGAGCAGATTAAAAAATGTGGTACAGACTGTGCCATCTTGAAGGGGAAAGTGGATGTTATCAGAAGCCTGAAAATCTAAAACTATGGCACCCACCGAACAGCTGCGAACCCCAGAACACCGGTCCCCAATTGGCGCAAATACGCAGATTCAGAGGAGCTCTACACTCCACCAAGGAAAGGTCAGATTTCTCCTGGGATAAGGTGAGGTCTCTGCTCCTGGCAGGAGAGAGAAACACGTGCACTGCGGGAGCTGGAGGACCGGGGGAAGTCTGAGCCTAGAAAAATCCATGGCTGTTGGGGCTGATTTTATCCATGAATGTGGAAGGGGGTCCTCAGAGCCGCTAACAGAAAGGAACTCTTAAAAGCAACCCATTTTGATCTGACACAAAAGGACAGCCTAAAAATTTTAAAAGTGTACCGGCTGCTTAGACCCAAGGGGAAAATAAGACTGCACAGACTGGCATGCAGCCCCGGAGTTTGCACACTTACCCTGGCTCTTTTTTTGTTTGTTTTTCTTTTTCCTTTTTCCTTTAAATCCTTGCTTTCGATCACAAAGCCCAATACATAGGATCACCCAGTTGGGGACACCCTAAGAGACTGCAGGGGAAAGTTGTTTTTCTGGAATCTGGGGATCAGAGTGGGGAATAACCATCAGAGAACAAGCGCCAGGGCAACCCACTCCCACAAACTGGTATTAAATGCCACAGGGAAAGCAGGATCTAAGCACTGGTGAGAGAGAACCTATAGACCCGGAGGTCAATCCAGAAACACTGCCATCCAGGGGTTGAATCACAAATTGACTCTTGTGTAAACACAAATAAAGGAATATAAGATATTAAGACACACTGCCTGCTTAAAAATCAGGACTGGCTTACAACACTGAGGAGCAGTGGAACGCAGGGAACTGCAATACTGTCCTGACTGGGAAACAGGTGTGCCAAACAGAACAGTAGAGGAAGTGAATGACCTTCACTACTGCACATTTTATTTTTATTTTTTAATTTTTTTTCATCTTTTACTTAAGAAACTAATTTTTTCTTTTTTCCTTACTTGATTTTACCTTTTTATTTATTACATTTTTATTTTCAATCATTATTATTACTACTACTATTTTACCTTTTTTTTTTTTTTTAAAAAAAGCAACATTTTATTTTCTCTTTATTTTACTTTGGGATTAGTGTTCTACATTCTGTTTTCATCTTCCCTTTAGCATCATTTTACGCAATCTCAACTTTACCTTTATGCCATCACTCTCTTCCTAAGTTTTCCCCTTTTGTTGCCCTGTTTCTCTTACCCTTTTCCTGCTTTAGATTTCCCCTATTCTTTCTTTTTACCCCCTGTTAAAATTTCACCCTACTTATATATCTAATTTCCAATCCCCTGCTCCAAGTCCATACACACCTCTCTCTTCTCTGTCTTCGCTATCCAAAAAATTGTTTTTCTCTGTCCTTTTGTTGTTGTTTGCTTGATTATTGATTATATCGATTTTTATGCTTGCTTGTGAGATTGTTTTGCTTATTCTTTTTGTTTTTTGTTTTGTTTTTCTTTTTTGCTTCTGTTTTCCCTTGCCTCACTTGATATTAGTTGTTGTTTGTAGTTTGTATTCATCTCCAGATACTTGTTGCTGGCATTTGTTGGGATTAGTGGCTGTTCTATTGGAGTTTTCTCCCCATGTATATAGTTTGTTCCCCTCTTCTTTCGTATTCTCTTTCATTTCTCTGTTACCTTTCTTTTCCTTTTCCCAATTTCATTTTGGCACACCTTTCTTTCTTTTTTAGACTTAATAAATGAATTTGGCAATGTAGCAAGATACAAAATTAACGCCAAGAAATCTATGGCATTTCTATACACCAGTAGTGAACTTACAGAAAGAGAGACTAAAAAAGCAATCCCATTTACCATCACACCAAAAAATTAAGATACCTAGGAATAAACTTAACTAAGGAGGTAAAAGACCTAAACACAGAAAACTACAGGACACTGAAAAAAGAGATAGAGGAAGACGTAAACAGATGGAAGAACATACCATGTTCATGGATTGGGAGAATCAACATCATTAAAATGTCCATACTACCCAAAGCAATCTATAGATTTAATGCACTCCCCATTAAAATACCAATGGCATATTTCACAGACCTACAAAGAACTCTCCAAAAATTCATCTGGAATAAAAAAAGACCCCGAATAGCCACAGCAATCCTGAGAAAGAAGAACAAAGTAGGTGGGATCTCAATACCAGATTTCAAGCTGTATTACAAAGCCACTGTTCTCAAAACAGCCTGGTACTGGCACAAGAACAGACATATAGACCAATGGAATAGAATAGAGAATCCAGATATTGACCCAAACCACTATGCTCAATTAATATTCGAAAAGGAGGGATGAACATACAATGGAGTCAAGACAGTCTCTTCAATAAATGGTGTTGGGAAAATTGGACAGATACATACAAAAAAATAAAACTAGACAACCAACTTACACCATACACAAAAATAAACTCAAAATTGATACAGGACTTAAACATAAGATGGGAAACCACAAAAATACTTGAGGAATCCACAGGCAGAGAAATCTCAGACATATGCTGAAGCAATTTCTTCACCGATACCGCTCCTAGGGCAATGGAAGCTAAAGAGAAAATAAACAAATATGGGAGTACATCAAAATAAAAAGCTTTTTCACAGCAAAAGAAATCATCAACGAAACAACAAGAAAGCCCACTGTATGGGAGGACATATTTGCAAAAGTTATCACTGATAAAGGTTTAATTTCCAACATCTACAGGGAACTTATACAACTTAATAAAAGATAAATGATCCAATAAAAAAATGGGCAATGGACCTAAATAGAGTGTTTTCGAAAGAAGACAGAATGAAGGCCAAGAGACATATGAAAACATGCTCAAAGTCACTAATTATCTGAGAGATGCAAATCAAAACGACAATGCGGTACCATCTCACACCTGTCAGAATGGTAACCATCAACAAATCAATAAATGACAAGTGCTTGCGAGGATGCGGAGAAAAGGGAACCCTCGTGCACTGCTGGTGGGAATGCAGACTGGTGCAGCCACTGTGGAGAACAGTATGGAGTTTCCTCAAAAAACTAAAAATGGAACTCCCATTTGACCCAATAATTCCACTTCTAGGAATATATCCCAAGAAACTAGAAACACCAATCAGAAAGGATATATGCACCCCTATGTTCATAGCTGCACAATTCACCATAGCTAAGATTTGGAAACAGCCTAAGTGCCCATCAGCAGATGAGTGGATTAGAAAACTATGGTACATCTACACAATGGAATACTATGCTGCAGTAAAAAAGAAGGAATTCTTACTATTTGCAGCAGCGTAGATGGTCCTGGGGAGCATTATGTTAACTGAAATAAGCCAGGCAATGAAAGAAAAATACTACATGATCTCACTCATTTATGGAAAATAAAGAACATTATAACCTGATGAACAGAAAGATATAGATACAGAGGCAGTAAAGCACTGAACAGTCTGTCAAATTACAGCGGGAAGGCTGTGGAGTGTTGGGGAGGAGGGGAAATAGATCAACCAAAGGACTTGTATGCATGCATATAAGCACACCAATGGACACAAGCCACTGGGGGTGGTGGGATGAGGGCATGCGACAGAGGGTAGGGGAGGCTGGGGGAAGGTCAATGGGGAAAAAAAAGGAGATATATGTACTAATACATGTAATATTTTAAACAAAAAAACCTGTGGTAACATCTACACAATGGAAAATTATGCTGCAGTAAAAAAGGAGTTCTTATCACTTGCAACAGCATGGATGGAACTGGAGATCATTATGCTAAGTGAAATAAGCCAATCAGAGAAAGATAAATATCACATGATCTCACTCATTTATGGAATATAATGAACAACTCAAAATGATGAACAAAAGCAGATCCAGAGACAGAGAAACATCGATCAGACATTCAAACCTCAGAGGGAAGGCAGGGGAGGGTGGGAGCAAGGGGCAAAGATCAACCAAAGGACTTGTATGCACGCATATAAGCCTAACCAATGAACACAGACACCAGGGGGTGAGGGCATGAATGGGAGAGGGATGGAGGGGCTAATGGGGGGGATGAGGACATGTATGTAATAACTTAATCAATAAAGAAATAAAAAAAGCCACTGTTCTCAATGGAGTTTAGTTGCTGTGCCTTATTGCACTAGTTTTGATCCCCACTGCAATAGTCTTGAATAAAGTCTTGACTGTCTGTTTAAACATCCAGTGCAATGTCCCTTTGACAGAAAATATTAAATATGTATAATTATATAAATAAATAGATAGATATAAGATACATGATACACATATATACATATATATGCTATATGGCATATATCATATACATACACACACACACACACACACACACACAGTTAAAACAATTTTCCTAAGAAGCTAAAATCATGACTCACATTAAGATATAAAAATGAATCATGATAAATAATTTATTTTACTCAATGATACAATGGAACTAGACAGGTGTTATAATTGGTTCAAAGAAAAAAATCAAAAGAACAAAAATTGATGTGGAATAAAAATATTGAGATAAATTACTATAAAGTCTAACTTTTTGAGTATCAAGTGAATTAAATGATTAATAGACAAGAGAGAATTTACTAATCTCTCAATTATCCAAAACTTAAAAAAAGTTGGAAGTTCCACAAGAGCTAAAAAATAATGAAAAGGACTGTAATCTGATAACCTGGAAGGGTCTCCTTTAAAGAACACAAAGTTTTCCACTGGAACACAAATTTCTTTTATGCAATGCACAATAGTGGGTGTTAAGTTTTCACGTACATGTGTGTGTGTATTAATGATGTGCTAACAATTTTCTCCTAAGAAATGTGTAAAAATCAAATGGATAAGAGTAGGCATTAGGGCCAAAAGAGTTAGAAATAGTCATTTAATAATCAGCAAAAACCTAACTTGTTGCAAAATCATTGGCAGAAAAATTTTGGTGATGGTTTGCAAATTTTTAAATTATGTAGATTTTGACATAGGAAGTCTACTGGAAATTTGTCTTACACAAATACAGGCACATGGGAGCAAATGTGTGTACATACACACAACATTTACTCTTATTTTTTAAAATAATAGTAAAAGGTTGAAACAATGTATATATTCATCAGTATGGGTGAGGCTAAATAGTGGTAGAGCTATACAACAAAGTATTTTATGAGTGGTTTAAAAATGTGGCAGATTTATATACCCTCTATATAATGATCAAAATATAATCTTAAGTGAGAAAAATGAGGTTCATATAATGTAACTAGCTGTAAATAAATCTATTATTTCCCTCATGCTTGCACAGCAAATCTCGTTATGTTTAGCATCTGTTACATTATGCCTTGTATATGTGTTGTTGGTTTTTTTAAAACATAATATTTTCTAAGATCATGTTTTGATCAACCTCCTGGTAGAGCTGGAGACTTGCTCTTTTTTGCTTCCAGCATATATGTTGCTCAGATTTTGCTATTATTATTATTTTGTGGAATTGTGTTGAATGGTAGAATATTACCCATATTCTCTTGGGGAAATGAGCTTCTGAGTTTACCCACAAAATAGCATCATGCTCTTTGGGTTTTGGTTACTTAGCAATTCAGTTAAGACTAAAGAACAATCTTAAAGGAAAATCTATTTTACAATGTACAAAATATTAAGATAAATTATATTGTCAACAAAGGTTGCTTTATGAGCACATGAGTAGTGCTGTCATACTCATGGCCAACTTTTTAAAAATATGTTTTTATTGATTTCAGAGAGGAAGGGAGAGGGAGAGAGAGATGCCAGAAGCCAATTCCAGCATGTCATAATTGCAAGAGTTTCATCAAAAGGTTGATGGAACTTGGGGACTCAACAAGGGCTGAGTCACATATGTTATTGCCTGTTGGAATGGCTAAAGGCATTTCCCCAAACCTGAAAAGGATGCATTAAATTGATTGTTTGCTCAGGGTATCTTAATCTACATGTTATTGCCTCCTACTGGTCAAAGACCTGAACAGCTGTAGGCTATTCCCCAATCTGGCAATGCTTCTGTATGAAAATACTACCCTTTGAAGTGTATATCTCCACCTTGCCTTGGGACAATTTGTGTTAATAAAAAGCAAGGGGTCCTGAGACAATGAGAACTTAGCTCCTTTAGCTAGGCTCCTCTGACCCCCAATGCCTTTCAAAATTATCTTTTGTCTCTGGACTCTTACTTAATCTATGCACAGCCCTTCTCCAGATTCCAGAACCCTTCTAGATGCTGGATCAAGACCATTGGTGTTAAATGTCGCCCAACATCTGGCATTATAGAAACATCAATGATGAGAGAGAATCATTGATTGACTGCTTCCTGCATGCCCTCGCAGGGGATCCAGCCAACAACCTAGGAATGTGCCCTGACCTGGAATCAAACCTTGACCTCCTGGTTCCTTGTTTGATGATATTCAACCACTGAGCCAAGCCGGCTGGGCTTTATGGCCAACTTGACTCAAGAGAACGAATGCAGTATGTTTTTAATTAAACTTTCTTACATGAGAGAAATGAATCATATTTTTAATCTCTGAAAGATAGCATTTTACTACTCTGACCTTCAATAAAGGTACATGCTTGATTAGGAAACATTTGAAACACCCTTGCCATTGATAGACAGAACTGTAAATGGCAAAAGCAATGAAATGAGCCCCCAACTTAATATAGACTCTCCAAAGGTCAAGATGAAGTAGGCCATCTATTTAACTGCCCAAATATATGAGGCATTCATCCTAGCACAAGGCAGTTTCATAATAAAGACCATAAAACAAAAGCAAAAGAACTACATTGAGTTTATAGCCTGTATTAATAAGATAAAATTCCATATTTTTATATATACACACATACACAATATCCTAAAAACTATAATGCTATAGGTGATTCTCCTTTCCCATCACATAATAGTAATTTTTATTCTAAAAAGTTTGACAGATATGCTATCAGATTAATTTTGAAAGATTGTCAGTAAATCAGAAAAGGTTCATCAGCAAGAAAGGGGTTTCTAATAGCTTCCTACAAGAAAAACTTCCCTCACTAAAGTCTGTTGCTGTTTTGCTTTCTCGGTGAGAATTAATGGATTGTTTTCTTCTCTGCTGAATTATTATGTTTCTGACATCATACTCTCTCTATGCCACTGTCTGTAAAGGCCACATTCAGAATTGTTTCCTCAGCACCAATAAGTGAGTTTGAAAAAGAAAACCCAAACAAACCAATGGTCTTGAAAGAAAGTAGAAAGAGAAATTAATTTTATCACTAGATTGTCAGTGTTTTACATGGTATTTTGTCAAATTATATTGGGACCCACTAAGATATCTCTAGTTACCAGAGGGAAATTTGTAAATTTCTGAAGTATTTTTATTTACTTCAAAATGTTTTTTAGTCCTCACTAAAGGATATGTTTTTTATTGATTTTAGAGACAAAGAAAGGGAGATAGAGAAACATGATGTGAGAGAGAAATATCCATTGGTTGTCTCCTGCATACACTTCAACTGGCGGTTGAACCTGCAACCTAGGTATGGTCCCTGACCAAGAATTAAACTCGCAACCTTTTGGTGTATAGGATGATGCTCCAACCAGCTAAGCCACTCGGCCAGGGCTTTACTTTCATTTTTAAAACAGAAAAAGTTAAAAGGTGTTTTTAAAATTATTGTACACTAAAGGCCCAATGCGCAAAATTCATGCACTTGGTCGGGGGGCGTCTCTCAGCCCAACCTGCGCCCTCTCGTAGTCCGGGAGCCCTCAGGGGATATCGGACTGATGGCTTAGGCCCGAAGCCATCAATCGGACATCCTCAGTGATGCCATGGAGGCGCGAGAGGCTCCCACCACTGCTGCTGAGCTCGCCAGCCAGGAGCTTGGCTTCTCGTTGAGCAGTGCTCCCCCTGTGGGAGTGCACTGACCACCAGGGGGCAGCTCCTGTGTTGAATGTCTGCCCCCTGGTGGTCAGTGCATGTGACAGCAACCAGTCATTACACTGTCGGGCTGAAACCGGCTCTCCAACATCCCCTAGAGGTCCTGGATTGCGAGAGGGTGCAGGCCAGGCCGAGGGACCCCACTGGTGCACAATGGGGCTGGGGAGGGATGCAGGAAGTTGGCCAGCCCAGGAGGGACTGTAGGGGGACTCCAGGGCATGTCCAGCCCATCTTATTCCATCCCAATTGGCCGGACCCCAGCAGCAAGCTAACCTACCAGTTAGAGCATCTGCCCCCTGTTGGTCAGTGCACGTCATAGCGACTGGTCGTCTGTCTGCCACCTGGTGGTCAGTGCACATCATAATGAGCAGTTGAGTGGTCTTAGCATATCATTAGCATATTACACTTTGATTGTTTGAACAGCCGATCGGATGACTGGACGCTTAGCATATTAGGCTTTTATTATATAGGATTGCAGTAAGACAGTAATAAAATACAAGTACCTAAAATCCTGGGAATTTATGTTATAACTACTTAAAAAAGCATTTATTTATTTTTTTTAAGAATAGTTCCCCTGATACTAATTCAATATAAACAGACAGATTGTTTTAATTCTCCATTTACTCATCCTACTGAACAAAAATTCAAAAAAGCATTTTCCCATCATTCATAGTTTTTTTTATGTGACCACATTACATAAATATTCTTTTGTACTTCCTCTGTGCTTCTTAGATAGAGCTAACTTCCCTCATAATTTAATTGTCCTCCTTCAGCTTTCATGGAACACATTTTTCTGATCCTACTTATGCCTTTGAACTACAGGTAGGGCAGTGGTCGGCAAACTGCGGCTCCTGAGCCACATGTGGGCTTGGGAGCCATTGTTTGCGGCTCTGTTGACGAATGAGTTTGCCGACCACTGATCTAGACTCTCGATTCCAATAATTACAGGCTGTTGTTCCTTGTGATTAAGCCCCTATCCCAGTGGTCGGCAAACTCATTAGTCAACAGAGCGGCAAACCGCGGCTTGCCAGCCGCATGTGACTTGCGAGCCACAGTTTGCCGACCACTGAGGTAGGAGAATGGAATTTATGGGAGATTTTCAGTGGTGGCCTTAAGCAGGTTGCTCATTTTCTAACATGAATAAGACATATTCAGAACCTTTACCAGGTCTCCTTGCATGCCAGTAATGAGAACTAAGTATCATAATCTAACATAGACAACAATGGGAAAAATGGCATGAATTTAAGTTATAATACCAGATATATTGTCTGTGGATTAAAAAAAATGAAATGTGTACATTTGTGGAACATAAAATAAAAACATCAACACCAAGAGTGTAGCATCATTAAAGGCTTCAAAATACTAGAACAATATTGATTAGTGAAACTAAGTAAGAGTCGACTGAGGTAGATCAAGTAAGACTATTGTTTCCATGTTAAAAAAGAAAACACAGAACAATGATGAACAAGAGAAAATGAGTAAATGACTTTCATTGGTCTGAAAAGTAACATAGTACCGAAGGCAGTCATTTCACAGTAGAGCTGTCTGCAAGAGGTTCAAAGCATCATTTCCCCTCCAACTTTCAGACCGCTGAAGTATAAAGAGTGTAGCAGTACTGGTCAGCAGAAGCAAACATAAAAGGCCCTGAGAGAAGAACGTGGGAGGTAAGGCTGAGGGCTAGGAAAGGGGTCAGTGTTGGAAGAAGGTGGCCCAGGATTGCTCCCACTTAGAGGAAGAAAAATATTGTGATTAACATTGTAACTGGAAAATAGCTGGGTCATTTTCGTTTAAGAGAGAGATCCACAAATATTAAAATCCTAACCCCTTTCCTTGACTCCTTACCTATGTTTCAGCATATCTTTTAGGAATCAAGTTTGCTTTTATAATGAGCCTGACCTTATCCTAAAACAAGTAAGCAATTAGCAGACAGAGTTTGGGCATCCTTAACAAAAAAGTTTGAATTATTAATCAATCCACTGAAAATAAGCTAAAAAAGACAACATTTCTGACACTGTATTAGAACAGGTTAAGGGCTGGGGAGCAAATGGATGGGAACAGCCTGGTGTGAGGGCAAGCTCCCAGATCCAGAAGGCCGTTTAAGCATTTGATATTTGGACGCATGCAATTATCATTTCAATTCCCAGTGCAATGGTTCAGGAATGCCTTTCAGTCTCTTTTACACCCTACAGACAAATAACAAAGGCCTAATTATTCCTTAGTTATTTTCTTTGATTAAAGCATACTTACTTAAAATGTATCGTCTTTTTAAAAGTAAGGTTTTAAGTCAAGTTTTCTCTGAACTAGGTTTTGCTGAATGTGTGTTTATTTTATTGTTCCCAGAACACAAGAGGAGCCCTTTCCCCACCCGTCAGTAATTTGGGTGCCCAGACCTATGGCACCATGTATGATACTTCTCTAGTGAGGATTTCTGAGGAGAGGAGGGTCATCACCCAAGCACGTCTGAAACAGCTGGAGGAAGAGCTTTGGTTCTGACTGTGGGTGGGCAGCGGTGCAGGGTGAGGGATTTGTGGGCTGAAGTTTCCATGGTATAAGCTTCCTCCCCAATGATAAAGGGGGGCAGCGAGCAGGCCTTATTATTTGCTCCTTAAAATGTGAGGCAAGAGGAGAAGGGGATTCTGCACAGTGAAGAAAACCACCTACAAAAAGTAAAGACAACCTACTGAGAGGAAGAAGACATTTGCAAATGATACATCTGATAAGAGGTTAATCCAAAATATATAAGGGACTCAGACAGCTTAACACCAAACAAAATACAAAGCAAGACAAAATAAACAAAAATAATGTGATCTAAAATATGGGTAGAGGACCCGAATACATTTCTCCAAAGAGGACATACAGAAGGCCAACAGACATATGAAAAGATGCTCAGCGTCACTAATCATCAGGGAAATGCAAATTTAAACCAGAATGAGGTATCACCTCACACCTGTCAGAATGGCTATCATCAATAAATCTACAAATAATAAGTGCTGGAGAGTATGTGGAGAAAAGGGAACCCTCTTGTGCATTGTTGGTGGGATTGTAAACCGGTGTAGCCATTGTAGGAAACAATACAGAGAGTCCTAAAAACATAAAAAATAGAGCAGCCACATGACCAAGAATACCACTATTTATCCAAAGAAAACAAAAATATTAATTAAAAAAAATACACGCACCCTTATGTTCATTATAGCAGAATATAATGAACAACATAAACTGATAAACAAAAACAGATCCAGAGACAGAGAATCATTGATCAGACTGTCAAACCTCAGAGGGAAGGTAGGGGAGGCTGGGGGTAGGGGAGAGAGATCAACCAAAGGACTTGTATGCATGCATATAAGCCTAACCAATGGACACAGATACCGGGGGGATGGGGGGGGAGGGCATGAGTAGGAGGTTGGGGGGCAATGGGAGGATAAGGACACATATGTAATATCTTAATCAATAAAGAAAAAAAATAAAATAAAAAAGTATTATTTATAATGGCCAAGATATGGAAGCAACCTATGTATCCACCAACTGATTAATGGATCAAGAAAATGTGGTATACAGTGATTATTACTCAGCAATAAAAGATTGCAATCTTGTTACCTGTGTCAACATAGATGGTCTTAGAGAGTACTATGCTATGTGAAGTAAGTTAATACAGAGAAAAGACAAATACCATATGATTTCACTTATATGTAAAATCTAAAGTAACACACACTAACACACACTGATGAACAAAATAAAACAGAAACAGACCCATATGCAGAGAGAACAAGCTGATAGTTTTCTAAAGGGGAGGGGGTGTGGGATAGGTGAAAAGAAAAAAAGAAAAAAAAGAAATGTTTAAAAAGAAAAAGAAAAATGGAGGGAGGAGAGGAGACAATTGTGGCCTAAAGGTTGTCAGCATGCAAATATAAAAAAATGGAGTCAAACTCTCTTTTAAAGGATAAAGTTTTTAAAAAAGAATAGTCTTATTTGGGGCCAGAAACATCAGGAATGAAATACAAAGTCAAGCTGGCTTTCAAACTTTAGTTTTCTGTTTCAGTTATGAGACCCAATATGAACTTGCTTTTACAATGATCTCCTTCTCATGACCCATTATCATTTAATCACTGCAAATGACTATGTTTTTCTATTCTAAAAATACTTAACCTTGAGTCTCCAAATGGAGTGAAATGTCCCCCTCCATGTTTCCTTAGTAACTCATTTCTATTTCTATTATAATATTTCTCATTTTGTGTAATTATGTGTTGCATGTCACTGAATTGTTTTTCCTGCTCTCCAGAATTTTAGATGAAGCTCTAAAACTTAGAAAAAATTATTTAAAAGGACATCGTGTGAGAGCTCATTTGCTCATCAAGATTATTCTCTGTGTCCTGGCCACCAAGGGTTTGATTCCTGATCAGGGCATATACCTGGGTTGTTGGTTAGATTCCTGGTCAAGGAGTGTACATGAGGCAACCAAGCAATGTTTCTTGCTCTCTCTCTCTCTCTCTCTCTCTCTCTCTCTCTCTCTCTCTCTCTCTCCCCCCCCCCCCCGCCCCAAATCAATACACATGCCCTCAGGTGAGGGTTAAAAAAATGAATTACCCTCCAACTTCATCTTTCTGCCCTAAATGAAACACATTGGATTCTCTTGCCCTCTGGCTCCTGTGTGGTTTTAGCCAACTGGGGACACTGGCAGATACAGAAAGCATAAGAGAGAAAGGTATGTGGTTCACCTGAGAGTAACTGCAACCTTCACGGGAAGGTCGCGACCCACTCAAGGCAGACTCGCTATTCACTGTCTTCTCTGGTTCCTATTAAATGCTTCTTCCTCTTTAAGGTTGTCAGAGCCCTACAGGGCCCTATCCCATCTTTTGTGCTTCTCATCACTTTTTATCAGTGTCCTATTGGTAAACACTTCTTGAAAAACATTGAGTGTGCCATTTATTTGCTGCTAGGAGCCTGATTTATACACCTTCCAGAATTGAGATGTATTACACATATCTGTGCAGGAACTACAAAGGGATGGAACAGATGGAACTGAAACCTTCATCTTTATCACCCTGTCAAGCTGTTGGAGCAGAAATCAGAAACTCATAGGGAGAGTCAATGATAGATTTTATGTGATTACTCTGACTGTTCTCCTCTACTCCCCAAATGGTACCTAGAGAGACTGTTTTCAAGAAGGAAAGCCAGACACTTGGGTCTGGAGTTATAAAATTGCTGGGTTGCGACAATTATAGAACCAACTTCATTTAGCTTCTTGAATATAGCATGGTGTTTTTGTTCACTATTACTGCTGGAACAAATTACCACAAATGTGTGGCTTATAGCAACACACATTTATTATCTTGTATAGTCCTGGAGGCCAGAAATATAAAAAGGACCAAAATTATAGTATTGTTAGAGCATCATTCCTTCTGAAGGCTCTAGGGGAAAATCCATTCTTGGCCTTTTTCACCTTCTAGCGGCTGCTTGCTTTCCTTGCCCACATCACTCTGATCTCTGCTTCCATTGCCACACATCCTCTTTCTTTGCTCTCCTGCTTCCTGCTTCTATACACCTTGGCAATTATAATGGGCCTACCTTGAAAACGCAGGGTAATCTACCCACTTCAGGATCTTATGCGCATATGCAAAGTTCTTTCTGCCACATAAGGTAACACATTCACCAAGGCTGAGAATCAGAACATAGATATCTTTGGTGGGACATGATTTAGCCCACCATACCAAGTGAGGGACAGAAAGGTATGTGCACCCTGGAAGTCGGGGCACGTGGGAGCACAGAGTCTGGGTCTTGCTTGCCAAATAATAAATATAAAGACTAAATTTAATCTACACTAGTTTGCAGACACAGGATAAAGAGATTGGTTGTCATTTGAATAAACTGCACTTTTATCTTTAGGATGTGTGACATTCTATGAAATAAATGAACTCCATGGGAATAAATGACTTGAGTCAATTTGTGAAGGACCCCAAACTAGAAGGGTTTACCAGTGTGGAAGAATAAAGAATGTTAGAAGTAAGTTCTGTGCGGCAGACAACTACATAATGGAACGTGAGGGTGGGAGTGTCACAAGATCAGCGGGAGAGGTCATGTCCCATGAGAGAGAATGGTGCACTGTGCCACTGTATACCAAAAAGCAAAATGTACTAAAGCAACCACGTGCATATCTGCAACAATAGCAAGCATGGTGGCCAGCAAATATCACCCAAAGAGATCATTCAAAGAGCACCAGGTAAATACGACAGCTCTAGCACCTTTTCTTCCCCGCTCCTAGCAATGACTCTGAAATAACAAGGAGGGAAGAGGAAATAAAGAGGAAGTGTTGAAGAGTGAGCCAAGCTTCTCTTTGCCACTGATGATTCCTGAACCACAAAGGAAAGTCTGGAGTTGAAGAGAGGGCAAATTATTGGCACTGAATATGAGACTGAGTTTACATATTATATTGGACTGGATATTTCAGTAAACAGAAATATTTCCTAATTATATAAATCCTCATGATATATGTTCAGGAGTTGGGACAGAAAATCAGAGAGAGCACATTTTAAAATAATGAAACATAGCTATATTTTGCTTTGAGTCTATCAAGTCCTGCCCATTCAAAAATAGTAATAAACTTATATGGTCAACATTATGTTAACCCCCTTTTCTCCCCTTTGTGATTCTGATTAGAAGAGTAGAGTTGTTGTTTTTTATTTTTATTTTATTATTATTATTTTTTTAATATATTTTATTGACTTTTTACAGAGAGGAAGGGAGAGGGATAGAGAGTTAGAAACATCGATGGGAGAGAAACATCGATCAGCTGCCTCCTGCACATCCCCCACTGGGGATGTGCCCGCAACCAAGGTACATGCCCTTGACCAGAATCAAACCCGGGACCCTTCAGTCCGCAGGCCGACGCTCTATCCACTGAGCCAAACCGGTTTTGGCTAGAGTTGTTTTTTTTGTTGTTGTTGTTTTTTTCTAGTCATGTAAACACAATAGGGCTGTGTCTCTGCATCTCTGCTTCTGTTTATTCAATTCTAGTGCTGAGGAGAAAAGACACTTTTAGATTAATATTGTACCGATTTATGATCTGATAAATGTTGAATATTACCAAAAAGAAATTATTTGGTTGTAAATTCTCTTTTCTGATGAATGTGAAAAACTTTAAAAGCCTAAAAGGGATAGCAAGATGTTCAATATTCTGGGATGTAGCCTAGAAAATTAGTTTTGGCTTTGTAGCACACCTAGGTTGAATAAAGTTACCAAGAACAACTATAAAAACAATAGAACAAAATATATACCAACAAATCCAACAGACAAGCAAATGAAAAAAAAATCCTTTGGTGTCGGTGAGAAAGTAATAAAAGTATGGAAAAAGGAAAATCAGAAAAATGCCCTTTGTACATTAATTCCATGGACTCTGGAGTGGAAAAGAAAGTATACATTTTACATAATTTTGTGGACATCCAAGGTGTTCATCATCAAATATGGCATAGCAGGTACCAAAGAGAAGCTTTCTGGAAACATGGAAGTTTCCATCTTAAACATGGTATTTCATGAATTTATTTCTTAGTTTTACATCCCATGGTTATCCACCACTTCTTTCTAAAAACGGATTGGCTTACCAACATGTTTTACTTTGAAATTTCTTTTTACTTTTTTCACAATTTCTCAGCCTGCAATTTCTATATACAGTCCTCTACACATCAACATAATAATACTAGGGTATAGATATTTACACCCAATGGCCACAATTTCTTTATACTTATTCTTAAAAAATATTAATAATAGATGAAAAAGAAATAAGACAGAGAAATTAAATAGCATGTAATTATCATTGCACTGGTTTCCTGGTTTTTATTATATTAGATTGATACATTTTGAATGGAAAATTATGTCTATCATAGACCACAAACTCAGTGATATAATTATCCTATGGTGTCCATGAAGAGCTACCTGGACATTATTTTTTTTAATATTTATAGATTTTTAGAGAGAGGGGAAAGGATAGGGGAAGAGAAAGAGAAACATCAATGGAGAACAGACATTGATCAGCTGCCACCTATATGCCCCCTACCAAGGATTGAGCCCACAACCTGGGCATGAACCTTGGCCAAGAATCAAACCAGTAATGTATGAGCTATAAAACATGAAATGTGCAATCTGTGTATGATCATCAATTCATAAATCTAGTCCATTTCTTAAAGTCTTGATATCATTGGTATGGGCTTTAGAAAAGTACCTGGCAATTAATTCTTCATTAAATGTTAGTAATGATTAGCTTGTTACTGTAGGTTTTCTAATTATTGGTTTGAATTGCAAAATGGACAAATGATCTATAAGCTCTAAAAGGACAAGAGCAAGAGCCTTTGTTTGTAATAAAATCACTTCTTTCAGATATTTTACTGGTCATGTTATTATTTACTCTGGACTTCAATCTGTGATAGGGTTTACAGATGGATTAATACTTGAAAATGGAAAATATTGGTCATTAAAACCATTTAACTCGTCTATAATTTATTCTCCTTTCTCCCAAGAAATACCCGTATAATTTTACAGATTTAAAATTAAAAAACTAGAAAGAGTCCCTGGGAAATTCCTTGGGATTTCCTAAGGGTATGGGAAAAAAAAAAACACAAAGGCCCATCTGTAATCTTCAGTATCAATGGTGAGACAAAGCAGAAAATATACACTTCTTACCTGAACTGATCAGTTCTGGAGATGAAGTACCTAATTTGGACAAGCCTTCTAATTATGTGGAAGAGATAACTTACCTTATAAAAGGCCGTGCTCTCTTTCCAAAGGGAAGAGCGCATTACTCTTCTATCCATCATGGACGCTCACATCTGCCAACAATGAAGAGAAGCCGCATCACTTAACCTCTTGAACTGTAGCAACCACAGGAGAGCAAAGAACTAGAGAAAGAAATGTTAGATGATTGAGTACAAATGAACCATTGTATGAAGTAATTCTAATAAAGTTTTCCAGTCCAGCAATAATGTTTTCAGGGGACAGTATTTTGATTACTAATTAGGTAACTCATAAATTACAGTGCCAATGACCCCGAGCTTTAAAATTTTTGTGAGCAATTTTAATTTACAGGTATATTGCTGACAAATCACAAACTTTTCAGCAAGTCAATTAGAAGCAAGTAGTTAGTTCCCATAATAGAAGCACAAATTATAGTGTATTTTCCCAGTATTTTTGACTTGAATAACATCTATTACAGGCTAAGCAAGCAATACCATTGCTTAAATTTTTCTCAGTCCATTTTTTTTTTTAAATTCTAGAAAACTAATACAGCCAAAGATTTCTCAGAACATGTGTCTGTAATTCCCTTACATGACCCCTGGGTCACTGGAAAACTGTTAACATTTAGTGAACTTTATACAATTAGCTCTGCCCTTTGGGTGTTCAAACGTATTTTCTTTATCCTTACACTGTGTATGGGAAAGGACAATTTACAGTGGAAATGTAGTCGTGCGAGCTTCTTCATTAAAATCTCCCAGGGCACTTTACAATCATTAAAAGTTATAATTAGCACTGAAGTACTTTCAACTCCTAAAAGGATCATTTTTTAAACTAATAACTTTTTTTTTAACATCTGTATTTTAAAGTCTCAAAACAGTTTAAGTGCTCCTGACTTCAACAGATAATGACTTCCTACGCAGAGAGGAAAGAACCCAAAGAGCTTTTGAAATGTTCTGCAACGTATTTCCTGATCCCCTCTAGATTCTGGTTATTGAAAACAGTCAACTATTGATGTAATTTAAATAGGGTTTCTTTATTTCAAAGAAGTGTCAGGAAAGGAGATTAAGTAAAACTACAGTAGTAGCTTGGCCAAGGGAACTGGTGAGAGTTACCAATTTTACTCTACGTCTTAAGCATGTTACTAGTTAAAATGAGGGCTTTATGTTAATCTCTTTTGTTATGTTTTCAGGAGTTTAGTTTTATATGGTAGATATTGTTGGCTGGGGACTCAAGCTGTATACACAGTCTCTTCTCCCCAGCTTTGATCCAGCTGGAGTTACCATACAACTGACCGAGTTCTAGCCTGTGTCAGTGTCAAGAACTTGGAAAGATCTGACATTTCATACTACTTGCAAGCACAGAAATGTGTCTGTCCCAGTTTCATGGGTGCTGGTAGAAGAGATGGCTCTGTGGATCAAAGATAATGCACAGCTATGATTCGCAGCAATAGCAGTAGCCACAGTTTCATCACCACTTGCTTATGCTGATTCTTATGAAAGCAAGGTTGAAAAATGTAGCTAGTAAAGAAAGGGCAAGCCCTTTTAAAATTAACATTACATAGGTAGGGAGCAAAATTCAAGAAAAGCAAAGGTGCCTGCTTCTGTGTCATGAGTCCCTTAGGATAGCCCTGAAACAAAGAGGGAAGGATGACATGACATCACAATGTAAGTATGGGAGACCCTGTTGCTGAGGGGTTGATGTCATGCTGTGGCTGAGCTGTTTTTAGAGGCTACAGCTGTACCCTAAGAAGCCAAGGCAGGCAGCCTCACAGCTCACCAGAAACTGAAAGGCTATGAAAAAAATATTTCATGCTAACCTCCTGGGGGAATAGGGAGGCAAGTGGAAAATGGCCTCATAACAGCTCTTCACAAATGTCTCATGATCTCATCTTCCAGAGATCAGAGTATATTCAGCCAAGACTTAGATCAGTGGCAGTCAAGTCCTGCCTGCGCGGTCTGTGTAGGAAGGTGCGAGGCTGCCATGGTAGAGTCACTTACAGATTCCCCAAACCTCAGTTCCCACAGGCAATACAGCAAGAACCAGCTGAACCCTACACACACTGTTGCCTTACAGAAGGGGGCTCTTGAGTTTAGGAACCTCGACCTTTGACTATGGTGGCACCTATTATGCCTGCCCTTTATCCCAGAAGATGTTATCATCTTGACTTTATTAGACAACAGAGCAACTTGCCCTCTGCTCTAGAAGAGCAACAAGGCTATGCACCATACAAAGACTTTGAGAGCCTGCATAGAACAAAACACCAGCAGTGCCTCTGCAAAGATACAAAAGCATCAGACTCCTAGAGAATTGCCTCCAAATAGTCCTGCATCACAAAGTAGCAGATGGCATTGCTTGCAAAGCATCTCAGAAAGATCTTGCTTCCCTGATGAAACAAGACAAAACAAAAATAGATTCAGCAGGCCCAAATTCTGCTTCATTACCCTTGTGACCTACTCCCTTCTTAAAAATAAATATAATGTCTAATTATTATTAGGAATCAAGGGGCCAAGAGCAAGATCCCAAATAGTAAGGAGGGTAGAACAGAAAAATAGCTTATTTCCACAAAATACTGTTTGAGTTTCAATTGCCTCAAGACTGCCTTCCTACTGTTTTTGTATGAATGTGTGTGTGTGTGTGTGTGTGTGTGTGTGTGTGTGTGTGTTTAATTATAGGAATAGATGAACTCATTCATAATGAGTATACAGAAAAAGTTTAAACTAAATAAAGCCCTAAACAGCTGAGCTCTAAAAAGATTATACAGTTATGTAACAGTGATTATAAAGTTAAAATAACTTTAATGTGCGAGCATATAAAAGATAGAGGGAAGATGCTATTTCCTTAAGCAACTATGAGCCAAATACTCTACTGCTTACATTTGAAAACATTCCTAATCAAAACAGCTTGAATATAGAAGAAAATGTGTATCATGATTCTTAAATATTGAATGCTCTCTCCAAATCTCCATTAATAAATAGAACCAGATTCTCATTTTATGCTATTATACCTAAATTATATTACTGTCATATACTTAGTTACTATAGGAAATATACTTTATCCACACTGGGATATTTCCTCTTCCATCACATTTATGATAAAGTTATCCAATAGGCTTGGATAATGATTATAAATATATCTCCTGTAGCTCATATCAATACTTAATATCAGTTTCTTTAGTGCAAAATGCCCCTGCTCACCTTCTCTGAAGATAATGGTAATTATAATTTTTTTGATTCAGTATCTGCTTCAAAAAAATCTATTTACTAATCACTAAGCATATCATTTAAATCAAATAGAATTTTTCAGATGTTTTTGTCCAAAAGTTACCTTTGGTAAATAGTTCATATTCATGAATATTGTTAATTGAATTAGTATAGAACCAAATAGAATAGCAATGATTTAATTGCTCTATATTCTACTAGCAAATAGGTTTCCTTAATTTCTTTTAAAAGTATTGGCAAGCCCAGCCAGTGTGGTTCAATGGTTGAGTGTCACTTGTGCAGGAAGTCACAGTTCAATTCCCACTCAGGGTTGTAGGCTTGGTTCCCAGTTTATTTCAAAAACTAAAAATTATTAAAGGGAACATTTGTATGTGAGAAACCAGATGATTATCTTAAGAAGGAGACAAATTCTACTACAGATTTATAAATTTAACTTTTGGTTATGAAGAGTAAAAACCTTAGGTTTTGTTGTTCAAAAGAGTTAAAATCCTTTTTAGATAATTTCATATGTCACACAGAAAATGTGTAAAATGAATAGTGTTTAAAATTGTAACATTTGATAGAAAAGATAGTCAAAAACAATGTATCAAAGATATATAAATTTTATATTTGTGTTGACTGGATAAAGATGAGTGTTTGAAACAAAATAATTAATGTAGGACAATATTAAAGATCCAGACACTTTGCAATATTTTATACACTTGATAAATTTCAGCTACCATACCCATAAATATTTTGCAAATACAGTCATATATATAATTTTCCTAAAGGACATTTAAAAATTTTTAAAACTTACTATTTTTTTCAAATTCGAGTTTAGATTTTTATCTCAAATTATAAATACAAAAATACATATAGCATATAAACACACATATTTCTGTGTTTTGCATCTTTATAACTGTAGACCTACATTTGCCCACCCTGTATTTGTGTACTATATTTATTCAGATTATATTCAACTCAGGCTCATTTGAAACTGTCCATTTTGTTCTATTATATAGCTTTGCATCTCTCTTAGAGATGCAATTAACAGAAAGCAAAGATTTCAAACATGCTTGAAACTAGGAGGGAGTTTCCTCACTAAGCTTTATGGGACCATCAATATTTTACAAACACTTCTTTTTCTCACTTGGTTGTCAATATTGAGTTACCATTCACCATTTTAATACAAATTTCACTATAAAGATATACTATTAGGAAAGAAGAAAATAAAATAAACTTCTCATGGCAGGCTTTATTTCACTGGCTTTACTCTGAGTCAGTTTAATCTTAGCCATGCATTTTAGATTTTTGTGTGTGAATGTTTCAGAATAACATTTTATGTGATATCAAGCAAAACTAAAAATTGTCATCTCAGGCCTCTCAGTCTAAGTGAGAGCTAATTTCATTAATCTGGGGGATAAAAAACCCACACAGGAACAGTTACATCACACTTTTGAGGTGGCACCTGACACCTGCTCCTGTTTAATTAAATTAACTCTAATAGATACGATATACTCATTTACTTCCTCCTCACATTTTTGTTCTGTCCTGGAACACAAAAATCTTAGAAAACATCTTGGGTATCACAATACTGTGGACTATTTTTGAATTTTGCCATCTGAAGTTATCTTAGGTTGATAAACTCTATTTTGCTCATCATTTATAACTGCAAAATTCATCTTGGATAATGAAACTTGTGAGTAATCATTTTCATGTCAATGATATATCATCATGAATATTTGGAATGAAAATAATTGATATGATTTTTTGGTAGGACTGTAATGGCTACTTTAAGACTTGGCAGCATCTCATCTTTGAGACCATTATAAATGTGAGATAGGAAATCTCAGTTCAGGAATTTATGAGAATCCAGAATATTTGTAGCTTTATCCTAAGACATATGGGCTTTTAGGGCACCCCACTTATAGCCCATCACATTGAAGTGGAGACATAATGTGTGCTCAATCAAACAGCGCTGATGGCTGATGACCATGTGCATGCAATTAACGTTCCAATAGAGATACAGAGAAGGAAGAAATAACTCAGTAACTTGTGGCATTTTTTAATTAAATAATTAAAATTGTTCTATTTGTCTTTGCTAAATCAACTTTACTTTGAAAAACAAACATGAAATTCACTTAGATGGGGCAGCTTACACATTTTACTTTGCCTAAAATCTCACCATAAACCTGCCCTGTGAATTACCAAGAGCCCCCCATGCTTCTGGAATGTTGCCATTAAAGTGGACCGAGGAATACTTTGTCCAATCCAGAAAGAGGGGGAGAGACGGAGAGACGGAGAGACGGAGAGACGGAGAGACGGAGAGACGGAGAGACGGAGAGACGGAGAGACGGAGAGACGGAGAGACGGAGAGACGGAGAGACGGAGAGACGGAGAGACGGAATATGGTATTTGAATAAACAGGTGATAAAAAAAAAAGAAGTCTGGAACCTTCTTTGAAATAAATTAATAAAAGGTGATAATGTTCCCATCAATCAGCTTAAACAGGCTTCTCCTTCGGGGTGGATGAACTGACAAGATAGAGTCCTAATAGAAATTCCCTCTCTTGGTATATAAGGTTAGAATAAGGGGAGAAATCAATAGTCCTTCCAACTCTGCACACATTTTTCCGGTACTTCTGTTCTATTACACTATTTGAATAAAAATCTTAGCTGGTGTTAGGAGAGCAAAGCATTTAATCAGAGTTTCTGACTCAATGGTTCAACTCTCCTCTGCTGCTACTTTAGCAAGCTTCATTACAAACATCAGGCAGTAGTACAAGAGCCACAGGGAGAATAAGAGACTGAAAGCTAGGGTTTGGTGTAAACCTTAGAAAGCGTACAGAGAATCTGTGTTCTCTACAATAACAACAACAAAAACCAAAGGCTTTTACAGGAGCAGTTGAATGTACAAAACTCAGAGATACTACTTCACTTGCAAACAGGCTCCTGACCAGACATGGAGACCAGAGGGAGTGGAGAGGGTTGCATGCAAAGAAGGCTAGTGAGATGGGGAGCAGGGTCTTCTCCCAGCATAAATCTACAGGCAGGAGATGGAGTCATGTGCATAGGAGAGAGACAGGCGGCATGCCTGCCCATGGGGGGATGGAGTGGCCACCTGCAGGGGCCCCTGGCTCCTTACTCCTCAGGCTTTAGCCTGGAGGGCAGTTCCGGGTGGGCCAGAGGCCAGTGAGGCCAACTGGCCAGAGAGATGTGAAACAGATGTACAAAGAAAAGGCTTTTCCCCCACTCTTTAAATAATATTTTGAAAATGCATACATTTCTACCAAATTTGCTTTTTCGTGTGTGTGTGTGCGTGCACATACATGTGAGATTATTTTAATGCATAAACATTTCTGAGAAATTTCAAAACTCCAAACTTTTGATATTATGGGTTACATCTGCAACATAAAAGAAAATAACATGTTATGACAACTATCTTCCATTTCTTTCAAATAATTTCTCACCTCACAAAGTATATGCAGCTGTGAAATATATTAAAAATGTCGAATAAGTAGAATATTAAAAGTTTGAGTTTTGGTTCTCTTTGGCCCTCGTTACCACCTTTATATACATGTGTTTAAAATTCAATAATTTTAAAAAGCTCATGAACCCAAAGCAGCCTGCAGGGGTCTTCAAAGTTGACAAGCTGTTCTAACAAGAAGCTGAACAAACTGAAACTAACAAGTCTCCTTACATCCTTAAACGAAGTGAGGCCACAGAGCAAACCGCTGTCTATAAACATGGACAGACAGACAAATACAGAGTCACAGCTTACCAGAGAAGTAAACATTCTCACAGCCTGTTCAAGGTAGGGAAACCGCAACTGCACTGGACAAACTGCTGGAGGCTCAGACTGGTCTACTGTAAGTGTTAAAAAATTCAGGGAGACCCAGTACTGGTCAGGGACCCCCCCACACACACACTTTTGGAGCTCTTACTAGGGTCTCACAATGAGTATTTGCGAAAAATTCCCTTGCGCTTACAGCCTAGGGAGGTAAAAGGGAACTACTGTGAAACGCACCAGTGCATTTTATACTTCTAATGAGGCCAGCCTTTAGGAGAAGCTAATTAACCAGATATTAACCAGCTGGGGTTAACTATCAGAGCCTAACTGATCTCCAGGCAGATAAATATCCTACTCCTGGTGGCTCCCCAATTGCAGCCCACTGTAGCCATCCTGCCCAACCCGAGAAGGGAAACACTGACCAGCACCTGTGCAGCTCACAGCACAGAGCCACAGGTTCATGGAAAGACTGAGGCCTCATCATAGGATGACAGAGCTCTTCCCAGCCCCAGCAAGTCACCATCGCCACCACATTACTAAGGACTGACTTACAGCATGTCCTTTTCCCCAGTCCAGCTATCAAGAAAAAAATCACAAGGCATATCAAAAGGCAAAACAAAACAAAGCAAAACCAGTTTCAGGAAACAAGGGAAGCATAAAACCAGGCATGGCAGGGATGTTAGAATGATCAGGTCAGGAATTGAAAACAATTGTAGTTAATAAGCTAAAGGCTCTACCGGATAAAGTAGATGCTATGTAAGCAGAAAAATGGAAATCCTAAGAAAGAAACGAACAGAAATGCTAGAATTCAAAAATACTATAAAGCTGTAACAAAAATAAAGAATGCCTTTTTCGGGCTTATTAGCAAGGTGGACACAATTGAGGGAAGAATCCTGGCCTAGAGCATTTCACAATAGAAACCTCTGAAACTGAAAAACAAACATACAACAGATTGAAAAATATAGCAGGATATCCAAGAACAATGGAATAACTACAAGAGTATAATATACACATAATCAGAATACTAGGAGAAGAGAGAAAGGAACAAAAAATATTTAAAACAATAATGACTGAGACTTTGCTCAAATTAACATTACCAAACAAAAGATCCAGAAACCTCAGAGAACACCAAGCAGGATAAATGTCAAAACACTGCACCGAGGCACCCAGGCATACCATTTTTAAACTATTGAAAAAAATATATATTTTTTAAACTCTAAAAGAAGACAGAGGTAGGAAATAAAACACCTTATCTATAGAAAAACAAAGATAAGAATTACAGCGCGCGCGCACACACACACACACACACACAAAGAAAAATGCAAGCAAGAAGAGAATAAAGATAAATATTTAAAGTGTTAATAAAGGGGATAATTCATTAGTGTTGAATTATGTACCTTGTGAAATTACCCCTCAAAAGTGAAGCTGAAATAAATACTTATCAGAATAACAAAATTGAGGAAATTTGTTGCAAGTAGACTTGTCTTGCAGGAAATGTTTTCACAAATTTCTTTAAAACCAAAGAAAATGATGAAAGTTAGACATAGATATACATAAAGAAGAGCATTAGAGAATAAGTGAAGATAAAATAAATATTTCTGTTTTTTTATTCCTACTAACCTGAAAGTTAACAGTTTGTTCAAAATAATAGCAACAAGATAATTATTTGTTCAAAATAATAGCAATAATGAATTAAATTGTATATGTGTATATATAATTGCATATGATTATGTATGTGTATACATAAGTGAAATAAATTACAATGATACAAGGAATGAAAAGAAAAAATAAGATTATTTTTGCAGTATAGTGTTATTCAAAAGTGGATTCAGATTAGTAGTAAATATATATCACACACTCTAGGGCAACCAATAAAAAAAGTAAAAAAAAAATAACTAAAGCATATGTTAAGAAAGGGAAAAAATGGAATTATATTAAGTGCTCAATTAACACCACAAAAGGAAAAACAGATTGGAAGTATATGAAAAAGAGCAAGTGCAACAAATAGAAAACTAACAAATGTTATAGATATGAATCCAACTATATTATAATTTCTTTGAACATCAGTGGTATAAATGGACCAATTAGAAAACAGATATGGTAAGACTGGATTCAAAAATAAACCTAAGTATATGTTGTCTACAAGAAATCCACTATGAAGTATAAATATACATATAGATTAAAACTAAATGGATGGAAAAGATGTACCATGCTAACACTAATTGCAATAAATTGGGAGTAGCTATATTAGTTTCAAGTAGGATAGATTTCAAAGAAAGGAAAGTTATTAGGGAAAGAAAAGGGTATTACATAATGATGGGGTCAAATTTCCAAAAACACATAAAAACATTTGAAGTATATGTACCTAACAAATAAGTGTTAAAATAAGTGAAGCAAAAACTGGACATACAGAAGTACAAGAAGGAACAGATAAGTCTATTATTACAGGGGAGACTTTAACTCCCCTCTATCAGGAATGGGCAGATCCAGTAGATAGAACATTAGTAAGGACAGAGTTGAACTCTAGAACACTATTAATCAACTGGATATAATACTGGACATGTATAGACTATGTCATACAACAGCAGTAGAATACACATTATTCTCAAGTTCAAATGGAACATTTACCAAAATAGACACATTCTGGACCACAAAAACCATAAAACACACCTTTACAAATTTAAAAGAATACAAATCATAAAATGTCAGCTCTCAGACCACAGCAGAATTAACTAGAAATCAGTAACAGAAAGATGCATGGAAAATATATAAATACTTGAAGATTAGATAATTCACTTTTAAATAACACATAGTTCAAAGAAGAAATACTAAGAAATTAAATTTTTTAACTAAAATAAAATAAAAATGTAGCTTTTCAGAATGTGTGAGATCCAGTGAAAGCCATGCATAGAGGAAAAGTTATAGCATTGAATGTATAAATTAGTTAAGAAGAAATATTTAAAGTAAATCTAAGATTTCACCATAAAACTAAAGAAGGGCAAATTGAATACAAGGTAAGCACAAGAAAAGATATTATAAAAATCAGAACAGAAATCAATAAAATTGAAATTTTTATCCAACAGCATTTTAGCAAATCAACAAAGGCATAAACTGGCACACTCAAAAATGAATATAATAGATAAGTCTCTAACCAGGCCCATGCATAATAATAATAATAATAATAATAATAATAATAATGATAATAACAACAACAACAATAATAAAAGAGAGAGGACACAAATTACCAATATCAGAAATAAAGAAAGGGGCAACACTACTGATCCCATGGAAATTAAAATATAATAAAGGAATACTATAATAAGTAGTATTCCTTTACAACTCTATGCTGAAAACTTTAAAAATAAAAAAAGACCAATTCCCTGAAATACAAAATTTGCACAAACTCACACATGAACAAATAAAATATCTGAATAAGCATATATCCATTAAAGAAATTGAAAAAAAAATTAATAGCCTTTCAAAACAGAAAGTAGCAGGCCCAGATGGGCTCATGGTGAATTTTAAAAACATATAAGGAAGAAACTATACCAATTCTCTATAATCTCTTTCAGAAGACAGCAGCAGAGGGAATACTTCCTATCTCATTCAATGAGGCCAGGATTACCCTAACACTAAAAACAGACTAAGAATTTACAAGAAAACTAAGGATAGATCAATACCTCCCATGAACATAGAAGCAAAAATCCTCAACAAAATATTAGCTAGAAGGGGTCAATGGGAAAATAAAGGGGTGCATCTACAATGTTTTCAACAATAAAGTCAAATTTTAAAAAATATTAGCAAATCATATCCAACCACGTATAAAATGAATTATGTACCACATGTGCAATTTATCCCAGATATGCAAGGCTGCTTCAACATTTGAAAATCAATTAATGTACTCCATAACATCAACAAGCTAAGAAGAAAAAGCACATGATCATATCTCTAGATACAGAAAAAGCATTTGACAAAATCTAACATTCATTCACAATAAAAATTATCAATAAATGAAGAACAGAGAGAAACGTTCTCAACTTGATAAAATATATTCACAAAAATCCTACAACTAACATCACACTTACTGGTGAGAAACTCAAAGCTTTCCCACTAAGATCAGGTAGAAAGAAAGGCTGTCCCTCTCACCACTACTTTCAACACTGAACTGAAAATCCTCGCTAATACAATAAGGCAAGCAAAGGAAATAAAAGGTATACAGATTAAAAAAAAAAAACCACCTCATAAAACTGTCATTATTCACAGATGACATGATTGTCTATGTAGAAAACCCAAAAGAAGGGCTGGCGACGAGCGACTGGGTGCGCTGCTTTTTTCAACCCAAAGGGAGACGAGCTCCTGACTGCTCTGAACTCCAGTTTCTGGGGAGACTCTGGGGACACAAACTCCTACGGGGAGAAGCTGGACTGTCTGCCATCGGGTCGGAAAGTGAGAGTGGCTTTCTTGCAGAGGTGCGCACAGCAATCATTGTTTACTGTGCTGGGGCGTGGGATGCAAGGACTTGGAAACGCGGAGACGCAGAGATGGCTGACTGGCAGCCATCACTGTTTGCCACGCCCTAGCCTAGTGACTCCCTGAGACCCCACCCCGCACAATCTACAAACCCACCCAAGTTCCATGCAGCGGCTTTTGCATATAAATGACCTGCCCTATCTCAGCTTAACCTAGCAAACTTGCAGCCCGGGTCAGACAGCTCCAAAACCTCCAAACCCCAAGCAAAGAGGAGAAAACTGTAGTTCTCGCTGTAGCTCCTGCTGGGTGGCCTCAGACAGTAGCTGACCTGCACCCCATTGGAGATCCAGAAGCTAGTGTATCTAGTGATCAGTGTGAGATGACACCAGATTTCAACTACTCACATCCATAAGTGACACATTCAAGAGGCAGACTCACCAAAGCCCCACTGAAGCAAGTCTTTCCCCATAAGCATGTCTCTAGCACAGCAATTCTTCCATTATAGACACAGCGGGTCCTCATAGCCAACTGGCCTGGAGGTCACTTCCTCCCAGTGTGCCAACAGCAATCAAGGCTTAACTACACCAAGACTTTGCACTCAGCCCACAAAGGGATGCACCAAGAGTGTCCACCTCAGGTGATAGGCTGAACCACTGGTCACCTACCACAGAAAACCCATCCATCAATACAGGGAAGCAACAAAATGCAGAGACAAAGAAACATGTCATGAATGAAAGAAATGGAGGAAAGCAAACTACTGGACATAGAGTTCAAAACCACATTTATAAGGTTACTCAAGAATCTTCTAAAAACCACCAAGAAACTTGGTGAGACCTCCAAGGAGCTTAGTGAGACCTTCAAGGACCTTAATGAGAATGCCAAAAAAATGGAAAAGGACCAGTCAGAAATTAAGCATACACTGTCTAAAATAAAGAATATACAGAAATTCAACTGCAGATCAAAAGACCCCACGAATCAAACCAAAGATCTGAAATATGAGGAAACAAAAAACACCCAACCAGAAAAACAAAAAGAAAAAAGAATCCAAAAATATGAAGATAGTGTAAGGAGCCTCTGGGACAACTTTAAGCGTACCAACATCCACATTATTGGGGTGCCAGAAGAAGAGAGAGAGCAAAATATTGAAAACCTATTAGAAGAAATAATGACAGAAAACTTTCCCTACCTGGTGAAAGAAATAGACTTACAAGTCCAGGAAGTGCAGAGAACCCCAAACAAGAGGAATCCAAAGAGGACCACACCAAGACACATCATAATTAAAATGCCAAGGGCAAAAGACAAAGAGAGAATCTTGAAAGCAGCAAGAAAAAAACAGTTAGTTACCTACAAGGGAGTACCCATACAACTTTCAGCTGATTTCTCAACAGAAACCATGCAGGCCAGAAGGGAGTGGCAAGACATATTCAAAGTTATGAACAGCAAGAACCTACAACCAAGATTACTCTACCCAGCAAAGCTATCATTCAGAATTGAAGGTCAGATAAAGAGCTTCACAGACAAGAAAAAGCTAAAGGAGTTCATCACCACCAAACCAGGATTATATAAAATGCTGAAGGGTATTCTTTAAGAAGAGGAAGAAGAAAAAGGTAAAGATAAAAATTATGCACAACAAAATGACAACAAATACATACCTACCAACAAGTGAATCTAAAAATCAAGTGAATAAAAAATCTGATGAACAGAATGTACTGATGAATATAATAGAATCAGGGATATAGAAAGGGAGTGGACTGACAATCCTCAGGGGGAAGGGGGTGTGAGGGGTGCAGGAAGAGGCTGGACAAAAATCTTACACCTATGGATGAAGACAGTGGTGGGGGGTAAGTGCATGGGGTAGGGTGGGGAATCAGGTGGAGGGGAGCTATTGGGGAAAAAAAAGAGGAACACGTGTAATAATCTGAACAATAAAGATTTATTTAAAAAAAAATAAAATAATTATCTGCAAAAAAAAAGAATGAACAGAAGACCGGGAACTAAATAATGACTACAGCAATTTTCTAGAGAACAAGGTTAATACACAAATGTAAAATTATTTCCTATCTAGAGACCTGGTGCATGAAATTCATGCACAGAGGGGGGGAGTGACCTTCAGCCCGGCCTGCACCCTCTCCAATTTGGTACCCCTCAGGAGATGTCCAACTGATGTCAGTCGGACATCCCTCTGGCAATCCGGATCGCTGGCTCCTAACCGCTCACCTGCCTGCCTGCCTGATCACCCCTAACTGACTCTGCCTGCCTGCCTGATTGCCCGTAACTTCCCTCCCCTGCTGGCCTGATTGCCTCCAACTGCCCTCCCCTGCCAGCCCAATTGCTCCCAATTGCCCTCCCCTGCCAGCCTGATCACCCCCAACTGCCCTCCCCTGCCGACCTGATCGCCCCCTAACTGCTTGCTTCCCTGCGCTGGCCTGATCTCAGCCCTCACTACTTGCTCCCCCATGCTGGCCTGATCTCGGCCCTAACTACTTGCTCCCCTGCCAGCCTTATCACCCCTAACTGCTTGCTCCCCTGCTGGCCTGATCACCTCTAACCGCCTCTGCCTTGGTCCCTGCCACTGTGGCTTTGTCCAGAAGGATGTCGGATGTCTGGAAGATGTCTGGTTGACTCAGTCTAATTAGCATATTACCCTTTTATTAGTATAGATACTAATAATGAATTAGTGGGATTTGAAATTAAAAAAAAACAAAAAACACATAATATCATTTACTTAGATAGCACCCCCAAAAATATTTTACTAGATTTATAGGTAAATTTAACAATGATGTAAAGATCTATATGAGGAAACTCCAAAACTGATAAATGAAATCAAGGAGACCTAGTCCATGCTACATAGAAAGGGAGACTCACTCTTGTCAAAATGTCAGTTCTTCACAGCTTGATCTATCAAAATATCAACAAGTAACTTTATAGATATTAGCAAACTGATTCTAAGGTTTATATTGGGAGACAAGATCCAGAATAGCCACATAACAATGAAGAAAAAAGTTAGAGGACTGACATTACCTGCCATCAAGACTTACTCTAAAGCTATTACAGTAATCAAGACAGTGTGGTATTGGTGAAATAATAGACAAATATATCAAGAAACAGATTAGAAAGTCCAGAAATGGACCCCCATAAATATGGTCAACTGATCTTTGACCAAGGAGCAAAGCTAATACCATGGAGCAAAGCTAGTCTCCTCAACAAACGGTACTGAAACATGACCATGACACACATACACGCGCACGCGCGCACACACACACACACACACAAACACAATGTATCTAGACACAGACCTTATACCCCACTTAAAATTTATCATAGACCTAAATTTAAAATGCAAAATTATAAAACCTCTAGAAAATAACACAGGAGAAAACCTACATGACCTTAGGTATGCCCATGCCTTTTTTGATATAACACAAAGGACTTTGTTCATCCTATCTAATAAAAGAGTAATATGCAGATTGACCATCACTCCAACACACAAGATGGCTGCCCCCAGGTGGTCAAAGATCCTGCCCCCATGTGGACACAAGATGGCCACCACAAGATGGTCAGCAAGGGAGGGCAGTTGGTAGGGACCAGGCTTGCAAGGGAGGGCAGTTGTGGGCAATCAGACCAGCAGGGGAGGGTAGTTGGGAGTGACCAGGCCTGCAAGGGAGGGCGATTGGGGGCGATCAAGCCTGCAGGGGAGGGCAGTTAGGGGTGACCAAGCTGGCAGAGGAGGGAAGTTGGGGGCGACCAGGCTTGCAGGGAAAGGCAGTTGGGAGGGACCCAGGCCTGTAGGGGAGAGCAGTTGGGGGGAACCAGGCCTGCAGGGGAGGGCAGTTAGGGGTGACCAGGCCTGCAGGGGAGGGCAGTTAGGGGTGACCAGGCCTGCAGGGGAGGGCAGTTAGGGGCAAACAGGCTGGCAGGGGAGCAGTTAGGCATCAATCAGGCTGGCAGGGAGTGGTTAGGGGGTGATCAGGCTGGCAGGCAGAAGCGGTTAGGGGCAATCAGGAAGGCAGGCAGGTGAGCAGTTGGGAGCCAGGAGTCCTGGATTGTGAGAGAGATGTTCGACTGCCCGTTTAGGCCCAATCCCACCAGGATCGGGCCTAAACGGGCAGTCGGACATCCCTTGAGGGATCCCAGATTGGAGAGGGTGCAGGCTGGGCTGACGGACACCCACCCCCCACCCCCCAACCCCCATGCACGAATTTCGTGCACCGGGCCTCTAGTAAAAGAAATAACAGAGAAGCTTGAGTTCATTAAAATTAAAAAGTTCTGTTTTATGAAACAAAATATCAAAAGAATTATAATACAAAGTGCAAAATGGGAGAAAATATTTTCAAAGCTATCTGATAAAAGTGTATTATCAAAAAACATACAAAGAGCTCTTGAAAATAAATAATAATAAGACACCCTGATTAAAATCTGGTCAAAGATCTCAACCAATACCTTATCAAAGACATTTGGATGTCAAATAAGCATATGAAAAGATCCTTCGCAGCATATGTCATAAGGTAAATGTAAATAAAAACAATAATGAAATAGCACTATATACCTATTAGGATGACCAAAATCCAGGACACAGAAAACACCCAATGCTGGCAAGAATGTGAAGCAATAAGATCTGATTCATTGCTGGTGGGAATGCAAAATGGTATAGCCCCTGGGGAAGAGGGCTCGGCAGTTTACTCTCACCATATGATTCAGCAAACACATTCATTGGTATCTACCAAAGAATATAGAAACTTATATCTACACAAAAAACTTCACATGCGTGTTTATGGCAGCTTTATTCATTATTGTCAAAACTTGGAAACAATCAAGATGGAGTAACCTTGAATGCATATTACTAGGTGAAGGAAAACAATATGAAAAGACTAAATACTGTATGATTCCAGCTATATGATGTTCTGAAATGGCAAAACTATAGAGACAGTAAAGAGGTTAGTGTTTGCCAGGGGTTAGTGGAGAAGGAGGAATGAATATGTGGAACAAAAGATTTTTAGAAGAGTGGAAATACTCTTCATAATACTATGAGGCAAGCATTTGTCTAAACCTATAGAATGCACAACACCTGGAGAAAACCTAAAGTACATTATGGACTTTGGGTGATTATGATGCATCAATGTAGGTTCATCAATTGTAACATATGTGGGCGTAGGAGGTATATGGCAAATCTCTGAACCTTCAGTTTTGTTGTAAACCTAAAATGGCTTAAAAAACAAGTAAAGGCCAGCCTGAGTGGCTCTGTAGTTGATCATCGACTCATGAACCAGAAGGTCATGATTTGATGCCCCATCAGGGCACATGCCCAGGTTGTGGGCTTGATACCCAAAAGAGGACATAAAGGAGGCAGCCAGTTGATGATTCTCTTTCATCATTGATGTCTCTCTCTCTCCCCTTTCCCTTCCTCTCTCTGAAAATTGTTTTGGCTGAAGGGAGCTGGATCTCCAAATAACACATTCTCTTTCTGGTTACAAACAATATCCAGAGACCAAGTGACACAAGAGGATACAGGAGTATAAACCCCATCAATGGGACATGGGACAACTCTGAGTGGCCATCCAGTTTTGGTGACATGACAGCTGATTCTTTCCTCTGGCTCATTCCGGCTCTTTCAATTTCTGTCAATAAGTATCGATCCCAGGAGCACTTCTTAATAAACTCGCAGCACACTATATTGTCTCAGCTCAAATGGACACCATATTGAGTAAAGATGAAAACATCTAAATAGCAATCAATAAGGAGACTCTTATTGATATACCTAGTTTTGCACTCTGACTCTAGAAAATATAGCTACAAAGTTCTCATTGAACACTGTGCTATTTAAAATTCAGAATGAAAAAAAAATTCATAAATACTACAATCTAAAAATAAAAATAATAATAACTGAATTTCAGAAAAGGCAACAGATGAAAGAAGGTTTGGAGCAAAATATTTTTCATCGCTATTTTAGATAAAGCCTTAAAATGCCTGATACATAAAATGGTCTGAAAATAGAAAAAAAGAACAAGTTGACAGAATAAAAAATTACAAGAGGCAATGAATAGTGGAAAAAAAGAAAAATGGCCCTTATGAACATAAAATTATGTTTAACCTAATGATAACAACAATAGTTCATAAAACTACATTATAATACCATTTCTCTTTTATTGGATTGGAAAAATCAGAAAGACTTACAGTATACTCTGTTGGCTAAGATATAGAAAATGGGAATCTTCATAATTGTGCATGCTTTCAAAACGTTACAACCTTCACTGAGTGGAGTTTGCCTCACCTTTACAAATATAAAATGATACAATACACAAGTGTATTGTTATATTGTCATTTATTATAGCAAAGGTTGGAGAATATCCACGACTTCAATATCATAACAGGTAACTAGTTGGATAAACTATGATACATGCATATCAGGGAGTACTAACTAGTTATAAAAATAAATAATGAAGATGTTCATTGTGGATTTATTTCTAGGATATGTTGTTAAGTTAAATTCACGTTATAGATATTTTTATATTGTCTCTAATTATGTTCATTATAGGAGGCAATAAGATAAATATGTATTCTTTTAAAAATAATATAGCATAAAATTTTGAAAATGATTTCTTATGGGGTGGGGTAGAAGAATAGAAATGATATAAATGAAAGTAAATTTCTCTAAATAAAACATTTTAGAAAGTTACTTTTAAACCACTTCAGTGTTTCACATAGCAAAAATATAAAATTCAATTTTTAAGAAAACTGCAAGCCTGTAATTTAGCAAAATACAAGAAAAATTGAATTCTATGGTGCTATAAAAAAGAAGGAATTCTTACTATTTGCAGCAGCATGGATGGAACTAGACAGCATTATGCTAAGCAAAATAAGCCAGTTAGAGAAAGATAAATATCACATGATCTCATTCATTTGTGGAATATAATGAACAACATAAACTGATGATCAAAAACAGAACCAGAGACATAGAAGCATTGAACAGACTGTACAACCTATGAGGGAAGGTGGCGGATGAAGGGGTAAGAGATCAACCAAAGGACTTGTACGCATGCATATGAGCATAACCAATGGGCACAGGCAGTAGGGAGGTGAGGACTTGTGCTTGGGGGAGGGGGTGGCGGGGGAGAGGTCAAGAGGTCAATAGGGGGGGAAAGGAGACATGTAATACTTTAAACAATAAAGATTTTAAATTAAAAAAGAAAAAGTGAAAAGAACTATCTCTAAGATATTTAACATTATCCCCGAAAATAAAACATCCTCCGAAAATAAGACCTACTTACAGGTTTCCTTCTGAGTGAAATATAAGGCATCCCCCAAAAATAAGGCCCCAGGCTCTGTCTCAGAATGAAACTTAATTTACCATAAACTGGTCGCTAGGGCCGCCCCGACTGGCGTCTAGCAACCAGTGACGTTACACGGAGTCCTGACGTCACTGCTGTGTGGAGGCAGAGCGGAGGTCGGAGTGAGCTGTGAGCGCGGGGCGGGAGAGAGGAGACTTTCGCAGATGCGTGTAGAAGAACAGGAGGATTAGAGTGGACAGGACGCAGCAAAGGTGGTGAGTGCTGGTCTGTCTCTGGTGATACTACCTGATGCTCGCAGCCGCCTTCATGATGACTGAAGGTTCTCAGTCAGTGGCAGACCCTGCTCAGCCCAGATCCAGGCCCTAGTAAGCCCAGTGACAGTCACCAGGCAGGACCCAGGGGGTAAATGTCTGATAAAGGGGTAGGGGGGATGTCTGGTGAAGGTGTTCAGTGGCACAGGGGTGGGGGGAGGGGGATCACTTAAAATGACACAGGAGGATCAAAGGGGTTACTAAAATGGTAATCCCCCCTCTGATTCTCCTGTGCCATTTTGATTCCCTCCTCTGATCCCCCCTGTGTCATTTTGAGTGATCCCCCTCCCCCCACCTTGATACCCCAATTCCTTTTTTTTTACCCCTAGAAATGGGTGCAAAAAGAAAAAGCTACTCCGTGGAGCACAAGAAAGGAATCGTGGAAGACTCTTGGGGCCAAAATCTTACTACTTTCTGCAAAGAGAAGATATTGAGTATCCGATTGGTCCGAAAATGGCGAGCAGAGTATGGTAACCTCATTGAACAAGTGGACAAGGGAAATGCTAAAAAGCGCAAGTGTGGATCAGGCCAGCAACCATTATTTTCCGAGCTGGAAGACCTGATCTGTGAATGGGTTGTTGACAGGAGAGCAAAGGCTTTAGTTGTGAATAGGGCTCAGATTCAAGAATTTGCCCTTGCAATGGCACCACAGTTTGACATAGCCCCCGAAGACTTCAAAGCATCACAACACTGGCTGGATAATTTCCTTCAGTGAAGTGAACTGTCTTTAAGAAGATCTACAACATTGTTTAGGTTGGAAGATACTCCAGTTATTAAGCGAGCACTTGCATTCAAGTCCTTTATTGATGATGCTGACTTCTCTAAATACAATCTTTCCAACATGATTGCTATGGATGAAACTGCAGTGTTTATGGGCCAATCATCTCAAACAACAATTACAGCGGGGTGCCTCCTTTGCATACATTCCCTCCACTGCTTACAAAAGTGCACGTGTTTCCTGTATTTTGGCAATTCGTCTGGATGGCACTAAAATCCCACCTTTAATCATTTCTAAGGGCAAGAAGGAAAAGATTGAACGTGTTTTGGGCGTTTTTATTCTTGAAACTGAAAAAGCCTGGGCCACACAAGCAGTTATAAGGAAGTGGGTCGATTTAATGCTGCCGCTTGTTATGCGAGGGAGCCAAAGAGGTCTGCTAGTCTGGGATGCAGCCAGCACTCACTGCGCTAAAGACATGAAGACATTTCTTCACGAAAGAAAAATAGATCAGATAATGATTCCCGCAGGAATGACGGCCTATCTCCAGACTCTTGATATTGCAATAAACAAGCCATTCAAAGACAATTTGCGCATGGAAATTAATGACTACATTGAAAATAGAATGGAGAGAAATCAGCGTGGAAACTTTGTGAAACCTAAACTGCAAGAAGTTGTGACTTGGGTGAAGAATTCATGGGAGAAAATCACTGACAGTTGCATTGCAAATGCACTGCGAGCAGGCTACCTTGACAAGAAGTACTCATTTAAAGACAGTGCTATTGCTAAACATGAGAGATTTGGTCCACTGATTCTGAAAGAAATGGAGTCACAAGAAATTCACCAGGAAATTCAGGAATTGGATTGTTATGATGATGTTCCAGAAGATGATGACATGATTGTCATTGAATAAATGAGTAAATTCTTGATACTGTAGGATTCACAGTTTGTCTGGTTTGTGTTGACAACTACCGTACCACCGTACCGTATACAGGTAATAAATTTCCTTTATTTTCATTTAACAATAAATGTGTACCGTATTCTTCTTCATGGAAAAATAAGACATCCCCTGATAATAAGACCTAGCGTGTCTTTGGGGGGCAAAAATTTATATAAGACACTGTCTTATTTTCGGGAAAACAGGGTAATAGCAAAAAGACAATAATCTTAAAGATCACAATTTCTTGAAGTCAAAAAATAACAATGTATTGGATGATTATAGACTATATATATAAGTGAAAGGAATGACAGCAATGCCATAAGAAATGGGGGGGGGAATTGAAAATATTCTGTTGTAAGGTATATCCATGAAGGTGAACTTAGATTAGTTAACATGTATATTGTTAATCACCTGAGAACCAGAGAGAGAGAGAGAGAGAGAGAGAGAGAGAGAGAGAATTATAATCAAGATGCTAAGAGAGGAGATTAAGTCAAAATCAGATAAGGCAAAAAATGATGGGAAAAGAACTAATACAAAGCACAGAAATAATTACAACCATAATAGATATTAGTTTAAACCATAAATCACTTTATTTATTTATTTTTCTTTTTCTCTTTTTATTGAATTTATTGTAGTGACATGGGTTAACAAAATTATAGAGGTTTCAGATGCACAATTCTACAAGTTATCTGTACACTGTATTGTGTGTTCACCATCCCCAAGTCAATCTCCTTCCATCTCTCTCTAAAATCAATGAAGAGCCTTACCTGGTTTGGCTCAGTGGATAGAGCGTTGGCCTGTGGACTGAAGGGTTCTGGGTTCGACTCTGATCAAAGGCACATGCCCGGGGTTTCAGGCTTGATTCCTAGTGTGAGGCTTGAAGGAGGCAGCCGATCAATGATCCTCTCTCATCACTGGTGTTTCTATCTCTTTCTCCCTTTCTCTTCCTCTCTGAAATAAATAAAAATATATTTTAAAAAATCAATGAACATATCCTGGGGTGAAGATAAAAAAATACCTTCTCCATTACATTATTACACTCCCACCCCCAAATATTTCTTTCTTTCTTTAGGAAGAGGAATGGGCAAGGTTACTGACTAAGGTACTTGTTTGAGAATAAACAAAATAAAATTTCAATACTTTGAATGATAACTTGAACTGAAAGTACACTTTCTAAGTCAGTGGCCATTGACTAATTCTATATATCAAGGGATTTTGTTTACTTTTTTAAAATATGAGGATGGAGCCTGGCTGGTGTGGTTCAGTGGTTGAGTGTCGACCTATGAACCAGGAGTTCTTGGTCAGGGCACATACCCAGGTTTTGAGCTTGATCTCCAGTAGGGGGTGTACATGAAGCAGCCGATCAATGATAATCTCTCATTGATGTTTCTACCGCCCTCTCCCTCTCACTTCTTCTCTGAAACCAATAAAAATATATTTAAAAAATAAAATAAACTATGAGGATGGAGAGGTAAGGCTAGGACTGAGCTTGAAGTATAAAAGGTAAGGCTGGGGCTGAGCTTTGCCAGCCCTGCCTGTTTTGTTGCTCCCCCTCTTCCCACCAAAGTCAAAATAACATAGAATATTTTTGCACTTGGAAATAATTTTTACTTAATTAATTTGCTGTCACTCTGAAAAAAATTTGTGAAGCTTAAGTTATCAATGATTCCAGCGAAGCCATATTTATACATAGTTACTCAACTGATAGAAACAGTCTCCATTTATGTTTTCTGTGAGCTTCTAATTGCTCTTTTCAGCCTATAATTTTTTGCAGATGCTTTGTTTGAAACCATGATTGTGGCTTCTGCTAAATCTTTTGAAATTCAGGGCTTTAATCCTATGCTTTACAAATTGTTTTAAAAGTACTGATCTAATTAAGCAAATGAATGCAAATACTACTTGCCAAGACCAAATTCTTCATTTTTTGGAGGGTGGGGGGGTGAGGATTTTTTTTCTTTATTGAGGTATTACATTGTGTCCTTATCCCCTCTTTGCCCCTCCATCCCCCCTCAACTCATGCCCTCACGCCCCTGGTGTCTGTGTCCATTGGTTAGGCTTATATGCATGCATACAAGTCCTTTGGTTGATCTCTCCCCCTTAGCCCCACCCCCCCCCACCTTTCCTCTGAGGTTTGGTGGTCTGATCGATGCTTCTCTGTCTCTGGATCTGTTTTTGTTCACCAGTTTGTTACACAAATGAGTGAAATCGTGATATTTATCTTTCTCTGACTGGCTTATTTCGCTTAGTATAGCTTTCCAGTTTCATCCATGCTGTTGCAAATGGTAAGAATTCCTTCTTTTTTACTGCAGCATAATATTCCATTGTGTAGATGTACCATAGTTTTTTAATCCACTCATCCGCTGATGGCACTTAGGCTGTTTCCAAATTTTAGCTATTGTAAATTGTGCTGCTATGAACATCAGGGTTCATATATCCTTTCTGATTCGTGTTTCTAAAAATGTGAATGATCTATATACAATTATAAAACAGAGATTGTCAAAGTGAATTTTTCAAAAGTTACAACTATATATTGTCTCCAGAAAATCCAATTTTGGGATGGAGTTTAATCCCACACTCCTCAAGTGTTGTCTTCAAAATGTGACTTCTCTCAAAGATTGTTATGCAAATGGAGGAAAAGGAAACTTTAAAGTGGAGGAATTTGACAAGTCACCACCTCAGCCAGGAGATCCAGGTTAAGAGCAACAGTAAGGCAGCACATTGATGAAATGTGCTAAAAATGGCATTTCACCTTTGGTCTTCCTTCCAAAATCCCATAACCACAGTCCAATCAGGAGAAAGAACATCAGCTTTTCTAAGTCTAATTAAGATCACTATAACTGAGAAACTTTCTACACAATACCTGAACAGCACTCCCATGGCTTTCACGGTCACTGAAAACAGAGAATGTCTAGGAAACTCTTACAGCCAAGAGCAACCTAGAGACATGATGACGACATACAATATGGTGTTTGGATGAGCTCCTGAAACAGAAAAGGGACTCTAAAGGAAAGTTAATTAAATCTAAATAAGATGTAGACATTAGTTAATAATGTTTCAATATTGGTTAATTAATTGTAACAAATACATCAATCAAATGTTAGATGTTAATTATAAGGGAAGCAGTGCAGAGTTTAGGGAAATTTTACTCTCTTTGCAGTAGTTCTGTAAATCTAAAAGTGTTCTAAAACCCAAAGACATAGACATTGAACAGACCATCCAACTTCAGGGGAAAGGAGGGGAGTGGGGGGCGGGGGGCAGGGAGAGATCAACCAAATGACTTGTATGCATGCATATAAGCATAACCCGTGGACACAATCAGTAAGGGGGGTGAGGGCATGTGTGGGGTGGGGGATAAGCGAGGAGAGGTCAATGTGGGGATAAAGGATTCATATGTAATACTTTAAATAAAGAATTTAAAAAAGAAAAAAGTTCTTTAAAAACACATCCTTTATCTGTTAACTGAAGGGGTCTAAAAGCAATGACACTTCAAAAGCAATTAGCATACCTAACACCAAGGTCTGAGTTTGCAACTACCATTTGCCACTAAAAAGAACTAGGGCACCTTGAAGAAATAGCTCAATCTAGTTCTATGGCAGAAAAAATGCAAGACTGATGTATTTTGTTATGCATGCAGCATTCAAAGATTAATGGAGTAATGTTAAAAAAAAATGAATGCTACTTAAAAGAGCTCCTATTGACCACATTTGGTGCAATTTGAGCATAAAATAAACAGTTACAGTAATAATTAAATAATAAAAGTATGAGAATTAATAATGATATGTAAGGAGACAGATATTGAGATAAAAAGAAAGAGAAATAACATTCTATGCACACTTAGTTCACTTTAGCTCCTAAATTATCCAATACATTTAAGAAATTCATAGCAGTGACCCATTTAAACTTCACTAGCACAAATTCAGTCTTCTTATGTACACACACACACACACACACACACACACACACAAAACACAAATGCAAATTTATATTTTAGAAACAACATAAAAACAAAATCTAGTAAACCCTGCAGGTAAGTAGACATATATCAGAAGTGTTGATTCAAAGTTAGGTATTTGATAATAATGTTAATAAGCATCATTGAATCATGAGTATTTCATTGTATTTAATAAGGATTAATTCAGCTAAAACATGTAAAAGTACTTAGAAATGTGCTGAGTACTCAATATACTTTCAAATAGTTATAATTTAAGCATAATCATAAAATCAAAGTGGTTTGAAAGGAGAGATATTATGCACACAGTGATTTTTAAAATTCATACCTATTCTCTAGCTGTTTTTAAATCATTATTTTCATAAAATTTGTTTTCATTTATATACACGTTATAGGTTATTTAAAGGATATACACATGCAATTTTTTATCCAAGTAATTTTTACCTTAATTTTGAACCTGGCTTTCAGGAAATATGTTATTCTATAGTTCTATAGTATTTTTAAAGAACACTTCACTATTTTCATTTCATTACATGATATTGCACAGGTATTATTTCTCATCCTGTAGACTTGTTTCAGCAAGACAGAGTTCAGAAAATGTGATTTACTTTTCCCTGGTATATAGCATTACTGGATACATAGAATTACATGTTCAATGAAACCTTTGCAGGCTCATTTTTATTTTTAAAAAACACACATTTGTTCAATATTTTTTAAGCCAATGTAGAAATAATATTAGTGTTCATGTCAATCACATATCAATGAACATAACCAAGTGAATATTGAATCTCTACGATATAATGGTGATTATTTGTGTTTTAATAAACCTTTCAGCTGACCAGCAAATTTTTTCAATAAAATTAAAAAATGACACACATGCAACATAAAATAATATCATAGCATATTAATATCAATTTTGTTCTACATATTTTTATTAATAACTTATTGTTCTTATTATTTCTGAAATATCTTGGAAATTCAATTTCCCACTTCTTTCCCATCATTCAGACTGGTAATCAATAGGAACAGATTGCAAAAACCAAATGTTGAACTTCTTATATTGGAAATATCCATGCATTTGCTTGAAATTCCTAATAATAAAAGTGGACATGGTGATTAATCAACTAAAAAATTACTTACATAGTGGTGAAATTAGCTGAAATTGAGTATTTCAGACAAAAAGATGGTTTAAAAAGTGTCTCTTTCTGTGCGCTTTCTTCTTCATGTACAAAATGAGACTCCTGATGTTTTAGACCTGTGGAACCAAAGCAGGCAGATAGAAGTTAAGAGATTTGGAAAGGTTGTCATGAAAGACCTGGAAATTAAGGAGAATGCACACTAAGATTTTGTTAGTGTGGTAACACAGGAAAACTTCATCAGTTCATCAGTTTCATGTAGTCTCCCCATTTCCAATTCCCTACATAGAAAATGGAAATAATCCTTGATCCACAAATAAGGGAAAGGGTGAAGAGGAAGAGACGTTACATTTCTTGAGTACCAGCTTCTTGGTTAAGATCTTTTATATTCTTGACTAGATTCAATTCTCTTAACTATCCAGAGATAATAATACCCCGTCTAAAAAGATTATAACATTTACTTAGAGAAAATTTATCTTATCAACAGGTCACAGAGTAATATGCAGAACTCAAATGCTGATGTATCTGCTTTTGAGCAAAGTGAATTTTAAACCCACCTAGACATGACCATTGGAAATATTCAAAGAAAAATCTTGAATGAAATGTACTATCACCAGATGGATACAATTTGCATTTCAAATACAATATAATACAATTTAGAGCCAACACTGTAATAAGATATGAATTTTACAAATATTGCATAAGCGTGATCATTGCAAAAACAATATGATATAGATGAGAAAATATTTTACAGTTATAACCTCTTTGTAGTCTTCACTGTGTACTAAAGAAACACATTTCCAAATTATAGAATGAATAAGTATTAAAGTCCTTTTCTTTGGGTAAAATTTTTAAATACTGTAGCCAGCACTGCTACTGTCAGCATGACTTTTTTCTTTTTGCCTTTCAGTAAGGAACCTTCCAAATTTAATCTAGGTATATGACTACCCAGTGATCAACCATTTCATAGCTTCTCTTGCATATAAGTATGTCATTGGTTTAAGCCCATCCTTTGGGATGTGCTAGAAAAGATTTGTGTGACTTATAATGATACTTACCCTGAATTTCCCCCATAATCTTTCCGGGGGATGGAAGATAGATATATCAATAGGTCTTCTTCAGCCATATAGATGAGGATACTACTCTTGGGAATGACAGTAGCAACAAGAAGAAGGTAACCAAGTTATGGTAAACTGGCCCTTGAAAGACCTTGCTGAGGACCACTGTCTGTATTGCTCAATCATCAGTTGCTATGTGCAAGAGAAATAAACAATCTGTGTAAACTACCATATAAGCATTTTAGCTGACATCTCACTAATAAAATATTGTCTTTTCTTTTTCTACTCCTTCTGTTACCCACTTGGCCCGCTTCCCATTGCTTTTCTGATAGCATATAAGTCATTCTATGCTCACACCTTAAAGAAAAGATGTACAAACACAAGTCATGGAAAAGACAATCTCTTCATATTAATTACTGACAAACATACCCTAGTAAATTTATGGGAATAATAATAGCTAGTACTTAGGTAGTTCTTACTATGTGTCAGACAAGAGTCTGGGTTTTTACACATATCACATATGTGCTGCAAATACAATTACCATTGCTATCTATCAAATGAAAAAAGCAAGGTGCAGGGTGGTTACTAACCAGGCTACAAAACTAGTGAGTGGGCATGTAGGTATTCAACCCTAGTCTGACTTCAGACTTTAAATATTTCCTAATAAGGAAATCTAGGTATTAGGTTATAGACCTGGGGAAATATAAGTTAAAAACTATAAAAATTCCTACCAATGGTACTAGAAAAGAAATATTAATGGTTAGCAGACTAAATTTGACATGGGGTAAATATTATTAACATTTTAAAATATCAGTAGATTAGAAAGTCTACAGTTATATTTAGAGCAATTAAATTAGAAAAGTCTCCATATAGGAATGGTTGGTGAAAAGGTAGAAGCACTGAATATAAATTATGATCTACAGAATTTTAAAATAAAAGTACCGAGAAGCTGGATAATAATTTTAAAGGGGGCAATAATGTAGGATATAAGACTTGATCAATTTTTTAGTTTAAGAAAGTTTCCTTTTTTAAGTAAAGATGGAATATATTGCCAAAACTTGTCTAGATATAGAAAAAAATGCCAATGGGACATGATTTTTTTGCTTTTTTCATTTGCATCCGTAACTTCTACCAAAACTGCATAGTAGCCCTTGAAAAAACACGTGTCTATGCACATATATATCAATATTTACCTATCCGTAGACAGTAGATATGTATAGGAAAAGATAGAGTGTATGTGTCTGAGTAAATGTATGTGGATGTTACCTTTCCCTATACAATTATACAATAACCAATTGACAAATCTCCTCTTAAAAATGCTTCAGAGTGATGTGTTCCCATATCTCTGCTCGGTTTTACTTACCTGTTTTGCTAAAACTAGTAATGACTTAAAATACTAGAAGAAAATCACTTGAATAAAACCTAATGCAAACTATTCCAAATCATATAGATTTATCTGATTACTGCATGCTTGAGGGATTCCTATGTAGTGAATATATTATTATAGTCATTACCACTCACTTTGCCTTATAGGATAATTTTATAAAAAATTCCACAGTGAAGAATTAATGTTATGGTCTAGGTTTCAAGGAATAAATTCATGATTATAAATTTACCATAGGAAGGATAGCCTTTATTATTTCACATTATTTTGTTCAGATTACGGACTGTATCCCATGCCCTCACTCTGGAATTTAGCTGACTCCCAAGTATTGTAATCATCTTGTTTATGTGATTACATGCATCCTTTTAACTGAAATTGCTAAACAGTTTTCAACCTACAATACTCTTTTTATCAAGGTTTTAATATATGCATTTTCAACCAACCATCCATCTGGTAAAGGCAGGGTGAGACAAAAGTGGATTTACAGTTGTGAATGAATGAAACACAGAATTAATTTTGTATTATTATTTATTATTACTCTATTATTTTCCATATAAACAACTGTAAACCTACTTTTGCACATCCCTGTATTCATTGATAATTACTATATATAAGATCAAATATGTCCCTAAGTAGTGATCTCAAAACAGACACAATTTTTACCTAAATTTTCATGAATCTCTTTTTAAGAATATTGTATGACTATTCTAAATGACTTTTTAAATATAGTTAATATACTTCATAATGTTTCCATTAGAAAATGTAACCAAAATCTTAGCATTTTGAGGTTGTAAGCTGTGCATCTGGGAAACGAATCAAGTAGTTTTCTCAAATAATTTATAATCATTAATCTACATACACTCATTTTTAAATAAGACTAAACTTATTCATTAATCTGTAACACAACTTTAACATAAAGATTAATACCTGGCAATATATGAACTGGTAAATGAGGTGGGGTTTTTTCAATATTTGATAAAAAGACTAAAATAATTCACTAAATAAATATTTATTCATTGTTTACCTGAATTTGTGTTAGGTGATATAGCCAATTAAGAGAATAATATACTTTCCATGCCTTAGAGAAGTTCACAGAGTGTACCAGGATAAATGATTTACAGAAGCTGTCATCCCGCAGGTGTACATGGATGTTTATATTATTTATTTTTTGTGCTAGTGTCTTAGAATTAACCATAGACATGCCATCTATGCGACAATGTTGGTGAAACTATTGTGTAATCATTCATGCCTTAGAATCTCCTGGGTTGGGAGATTAAATATGTGTGGGAGAATGACAGGAAATTACAAAGGTCAGGTTGGAGAGATATGAGAAGGGCCAGGAAATTTTCCAGTGATGGATTGGAGGCAAACTCACCCAGGAAGAATTGATTTCCTCTATTTGAAGATGACTGGGAAGTGTCTAAGTTACACGAGAATATCCCATCTATGACTTCCAGAAACTAAATATTGAAGAGAAAGTACCAGTTTACTTAGAAGAGTTTGGTAGCTTCAGTGGTGACTCCAGTGACAAGTGACTGAGGAGGTTCATTCCAATTTATTGGCAGTTTCTGTACCATTTCTATTTCCTGGAGGGGCCACAATCCTGAAGACTTCTGACTAGAGTGGTTTCCCAATTTTAGGGCTAAGGATTGGGGGTTGTTTTGATAGATTTTACCACGTGGTCAGTTTCATCACTGTCCCCATAAATTTTTTTTTGCTTTAAGAAACAGAATGTCCAGGATGTTTGCATTGATCAACTTTAAGGAATTATTGAGGAAAGAAAACATCAAAGGAAATGATAAGATTGGTAATATTTTCTTTGTGATGGCAGGGATAATACAAATATTAAGAAATATTAAGACATCCATGAATGTCTTCCCAAGAGTTTACCTGGAAAAGTGCTGTTACCTACTTCTAAGTTTTTACATTTTGCGTTTTCTTGTGTATAGCACTTGTCACACTTGACCATATTTTGTAATATAGTATTTTGGCCTAAAGTTAAAAAAAATATGTTAAAGAGCTCAAAACAACTGCTTTATAATTCCTTATGACTAATTTTCTGATTGTGTTTCATCATGTACCTTCACTTTGCTTTCCCTTGCAATGGGCTTTAGGTCTAAGTACTTTCCTGAGTGAAATAGCAGTACCATTTAGTCCTCACAACCAAGCCAAAATATTCACAAAATTTCAGAATAGTCAGAGTGTCATCAAGAAATCATGAACACTTAATTTTCTTCTCTGCTTTCAGTTAACCAACTAATAAACTAACTCATTCTAATGCAATCATGAAGATTTACATCATTAATATGTCCATAGGAAAAATGATATATTAATGCAACTTCTAACATCTTAAATGCAGTGATTTTTGAACACTAGAAAAGGCTAGGGTTGTTCTAGTAGAAGTGCTTTAGAGATCACTGTGGAGTACAGGGATGGGTAAACTTGCGGAAACAGAAATAATGGACATGTCCTCACCCCAAATTCACCCAATGTAGCTCAGTTTTTAATATGATTTTACTTGGAACTATCTAATTCAATAAAAAGTTCAGCAGTTAAAAATCCATTGAAAACCGTTAGTGTAGTGGTTGTAACAAAGGTAGCATCTGATCAAATCACTTTTAATCCTGCCTCTGCCACTTAGAAGCATAGTGACCTTGAAACAGTTAACGCTTTCTCTCATCCTCTTAGGATCTGATGATTTATCCCAACTTCCTTCAAACACACCTCCTGGACAACTCCCCAGTCTTCCCAAGAAAAATATTGGTCCTAAGGTTGACTATCTGAGGACTGAACATACCTTTTTGCAATCCTCCATCACTGTGCCTGTTGGTTTTATGGGCAGGAGTATAATGTTAAAACAAATTCTAAATTTCCACAATTTCTTATGGAACATCATTTTACCAAGTATACCAATGCTGCAGCTCTTTTTCTGAACTCCAAGACTCATATCTTCTATGATTTCTTAATTAAATGATTGTTTCCTGAAGACACAATTATCAAACCAGGTTCTCAGTATCACCCTTCCCAAGGGATGTTCTATTACTCATTTGACTACTTGAAGTTTTGGAAAAGGCCCCATAAGGTCTCTCTCATTCAGGGGCAGGGACATAAGACAATCAATATCACAAGCAGATCAGTTGCTTGATTTTACATAGAAAGTGACAAATTGAGATAAACTCATCATTTTGACATCTAGCCTGAAATTTCCATTTTATTATAAATTGGTTTCAATTTATATGCCTAATGGCATGGACATTCTTTATGACAGTTTAATTGGGTATTTTAGATCAAAGCCTAAAATCATGGCTTTCAACCTAAAATGCAGACAAATAATAAAATAAATAAAAGCTCTAGCCTGTTTGGCTCAGTAGATAAAGCATAGGCCTGTGGACTAAAGGGTCCCAGGTTTGATTCCAGTCAAGGGCACATACTTGGTTGCAGGTTCAATCCACAGCCCTGGTCCAGGCACATGTGGAAGGTGACCAATTGATGTGCCTCTCTCACATCAATGTTTCTCTCTCTGTCTCTTCTCCCTTTCACTCTCTAAAAATCAACAGAAAAATATCCTCAGGTGAGGATGAAAATAAATAAAAAATTATTTTATTCAACTAATGGGGGAAAGCCTTGTCTCAAAGAAATATGTAAATATCTACATTTTGTATTAAAGTTAGAATGAACTGAATATTTATAACTTCATACTTAGAATATTTTGATATTAAATGCTATACTTAGCAGAGACCTTAGTAGTTCTTATGAGTACTGTTGGTGCAGATGAAATGGTCATGCTGTAAAAATGATGCTATTATGACAAGATGCTATAGTAAATCTAATAAATGAAAATTCATTTATATATTCTGATAGAAATGCAATTAAATTTACTATAAATATAAATATGATAGACCCATTAAAACCAGTTATTTTTTAATATTTGCAAACATAACCATGTTTCATATGTTATATACTTCCAATAATATAGCTAAACTATATTTATTTCTAGTAGAAATAAATCATATATATTATGGACTAGAGGCCCGGTGCATGAAATTCGTGCATAGGGGGGTGACCTTCAGCCCAGCCTGCACCCTCTCAAATCTGGGACTCCCCGAGGGATGTCCGACTGCCCATTTAGGCCCGATCCCGGTAAACGGGCAGTCAGACATCCCTCTCACAATCCAGGAATGCTGGCTCCCAACCGCTTGCCTGTCTGCCTGCCTGCCTGATTGCCCTTAACTGCTTCTGCCTGCCAGCCTGATCACCCCCTAACCACTCCCTGCCAGCCTGATTGATGCCTAACTGCCCTCCCCTGCAGGCCTGGATCCCCCCCAACTGTCCTCCCCTGAAGCCCTGGTCACCCCTAACTGCCCTCCCCTGCAGGCTGGTCGCCCCCAACTACCCTCCCCTGCAGGCCTGGCTCCCCCCAACTGCCCTCCCCTGCAGGCCTGGTCCCCCCAACTGCCCTCCCCTGCAGGCCTGGTCCCCCCAACTGCCCTTCCCTACAGGCCTGGGTTCCCCCCAACTGTCCTCCCCTGCAGGCCTGGGTCCCCCCCAACTGCCCTCCCCTGCAGCCCTGGTCCCTCCCAACTGCCCTCCCCTGCTGGCCTGATTGCCCCCAACTGCCCTCCCTTGCTGGCCATCTTGTGGCAGCCATCTTGTGTCCACATGGGGGCAGCCATCTTTGACCACATGGGGGTGGCCATCTTGTGTGTTGGAGTGACGATCAATTTGCATATTACTCTTTTATTAGATAGGATAACCTTCTCAAATTCCTGCTCCTTGCTCATATATCATTTAATCATAATCTTACAATTGCCCAAGCTCCTTTTCATAATAATCTTCAGCCAAATTACATAAATTGTTAAAATAGTGTGGACTCCATTTCTTTTGACAACACTTCATTGATTTCAAAGTTACATGGTCATTAATTGCCAATAATATATTCTACCAGGTAAAATTGATTATAGTTCAAGTGATTTTTCTGTATTGCTTAAGAAACCACTGATCCCAGTCTAGAGGCTGTGACATTATTAATTTCATTCCACTACTCTCAAGGCAATTAGTAATTTATTTTGCTCCTGCTCTTTCTAATTTATGGCATAGTAAGGACAAAATTGTCTGCTTGGTGTGTCAGAGAAGTACACTGCAAATTAGAATCTTTAGTGTTAAGAAAAATCTTTTTGCTTGTGGCTTTGGATTTTCAAAATTTTAAAGAAAGAAAATCATGCAGGTTTAAATCAGTTTTAAAGTCAATTATGTAGGATGTGCCAAATGCCCTTTTATCTGGGCCCACATTCATAAAAACTTTATTGATTGCATCTGTTAGAATTGTCTATACACCAAAGATGCAACATTGACTTACCCTCACATTTGACCCAGCAGGTCTTGTAAGTACAAGGGCAATTTTCTGCAAGACAGAGAAGACAAAGGATTTTTTTTCCTGTTCCCTGATTCAACTGCATGGAGAATGAACTTAAGTCTCAACATGCTTAACTACATCATGTTTTCTGAAAGACTTTAGAGGCCTCATGAAGGCAAATGGCATATTATCTTCATTTCACTTTGGAAATTTTTCACTGGCCTTGCTGTTCAAAGCCATGATATTACTGAGAATATTTATAAATTGTTAAATGATGAAAAGTACAATGATACTTTTGATGTTATTGTCACATTTTGATTTAGTATTATAAAACCATATGGAAGTCTGTAATAATAAAATAATCAAAGTTCATACATTGACAATTAGGGGGGGAAATGAATATTGTGCTGCCCCCTGAGGCAAAGAAATAAGTTCCAAAACATATGCTATTTCTCTTGCATCTAAAGAATTTTATTTCAATTATAATTCTCTTCAACAAATATTTTTGTCAGTTACAGTTGAAATTCAATATTTTATATTAATTTCAAGTGTACTTCATAGTGATTAAACATTTGTATAATTTATGAAGTGATCCCCCCTATAAATCTGGTACCAGACATAGTTACTATAATACTATTGACTATTTTCCCTATGCTATAATTTACATCCTCATAACTATTGTAAAACTACCAATATATATTTCTTTTTTTAAAATATATTTTATTGATTTTTACAGACAGGAAGGGAGAGGGATAGAAAGTTAGAAACATCGATGAGAGAGAAACATCGATCAGCTGCCTCCTGCACACCCCCTACTGGGGATGTGCCCGCAACCAACAAGGTACATGCCCTTGACTGGAATCGAACCTGGGACCCTTCAGTCCGCAGGCCAACGCTCTATCCACTGAGCCAAACCAGCCAGAGCTACCAATATATATTTCTTAATCTCTTCACCTTTTTGGTCCAATCTCAACCTGTCTCATACATAGCAACTATCAGTTTGTTCTCTGTATCTGTTTCCATTATGTTTGTTCATTTATAGTCCATATATAAGTGAAATCATATGGCACTTATATTTCTCTGACTCGCTTATTTCATTTTGTATAATGCTTTCCAGGTCCCACGATGTTGCAAAAGGTAAGTTTTTTATGGCCCAGTAGTATTCCACTGTGTAAATGTACTACCACTTTTTTTTTTAATATATTTTATTGATATTTTACAGAGAGAAAGGGAGAGGGATAGAGAGCTAGAAACATCGATGAGAGAGAAACATTGATCAGCTGCCTTCTGCACACCTCCCACTGGGGATGTGCCCGCAACCAAGGTACATGCCCTTGACCGGAATCGAACCCAGGACCCTTCAGTCCACAGGCCGACGCTCTATCCACTGAGCCAAACCGGTTTCGGCTGTACTACCACTTTTTAATCCACTCATCCATTGATGGGCACTTGGGTTGCTTCCATATCTTAGCTATTGTAAATAATGATGCAGTGAACATAGGGGTACATATATCTTTTTGAAGTAGAATTTAGAATTTCTTCAGATAAAAACCCAGAAGTGGAATTCCTAGATCCACTCTGTTTTTGATTTTTTTAAGGCCCTCCTCAATGTTTTCATAGCAATTGCACAATTTTGCAACCCCACGAACAATGCAGGAAGGTTCTCCTTTCTCCACATTCTCATCAGCACTTGTTGTTTGTTGGCTTTGGGATTATAGTTATTCTGGCAGGTGTGAGGTGCTATCTCATTGTGGTTTTAATTTGCATTTCTATGATGATTAGTGACCTGCAGGATCTTTTCATATATCTATTGACCATCTGTATGTCCTCTTTGGAGAAATGTCATTTTTAACTAAATTGTTTGTTTGTTTTTAGTGTTAAGTTACACAAATTCTTTATAAATTTTGAACATTAACCCCATATTGGATATATCATTGGTCAATATCTTTTCCCACTCTCTGGATGTTTTTGTGTTTGTCCTTTAACAAATATTTTTAAATGATTTATGAAATTTAATCAACTAATGCTCCACACAGGATCTATATTTGTATTCTTGCACTAGGTATTGTGGATACATAAATAACTGCAACATTTAATAGTAAAAACAATCTATATTAATAAAAGGGTAATACGCTAATTAGACCGGACATCTTTGGGACAACCTTCCGGACAAAGCCACTATGGCGGGGCCGAGGCAGAGATAGTTATGGGCAATCAGGCCAGCAAGGGAGAGCAGTTAGGGGGATCAGGCCAGCAGGGGAGAGCAGTTAGGGTGATCAGGCCAGCAGGGGAGAGCAGTTATGGTGATCAGGCTGGCAGGGGAGAGCAGTTAGGGGTGAACAGGCTGGCAGAGGAGAGCAGTTAGGGGTGATCAGGTCAGCAGAGGAGAGCAGTTAGGAGGATCAGGCTGGCAGGGGAGAGCAGTTATAGGGGGATCAGGCAGGCAGACAGAGGCAGTTAGGTGTGATCAGACAGGCAGGGAAGAGCAGTTAGGGGCATCAGGCAGGCAGACAGGTGAGCATTTAGGAGCCAGTGGTCCCGGATTGTGAGAGGGTGTAGGCCAGGCTGACGAACCTCCCCCCTGCCATGCACGAATTTCGTGTACCAGGCCTCTAGTTATAAATAAGAACAAAGCACTATGAAAAACAGGGGCAAAGCAAACATGGATGGTTTGAACCAAGCAAAAATTGGAGTGGATAAGTGTGGAAGAAATTATTAAACTTCTTCACCAAATAGCACTTTGATCCTATTTTCTCTCTTTTCTCTCACTGGAACTCCACTTCTTGGTATATTAGAGATTTCACCATGCCTCAATATTTCTGATACTCTTTTCTCATTCTCACCCCACCACCACCCATCTGTTTTGTTCTCCATGATTCAAACTAAAAGTTTCTATTCGTCTCTTAGTTCGCTAATGCTCTTTTCTGATGGCTCCATATACTATTATATACTGAATTCTTAATTGTGTTTCTCAATTATATATTTCTCTTTTAATTTTTTTTAAAAACATGTAATCCAACTCTATGGTGACACTCATATCATGTCCTTTTTCAATATATTTATCACAAGTGCTTCAAATCTGTGACTTAAGTCCAATGATGTGAGCCATCTGCCAGTGGCATTGTCTTGGTTCTGATTCTTGTTCTGTAGGGAAATTTTAGGCTTGCCCATGAAAAATTTTGCTGCATAATAATAGTAACTGTGCCATTTTTTGTTGTATTTTAGTTGTGATAACATTTGTTTTGTTATAAATTCAGCTGTCAACTTGTATATGTTATTCAATTTCTCAGAAAATGTTTCTTTTAAAATTAACAAAAATGGAAATAAAGAAAAGAAAAGGGAGGGAAATGCCAGCACATATGGTGTTTAAATTTTCCAGGAAGTCTAAAATGGGAGACCAGAATAATATCATAGTAAAATTTCACATTATTACATATTGCTCTTTTATTTTATAATCTTGTAAAGGCAGCTGGTTGGAAAATATTCTGATACAGTCATTGTTATTAAAAACTAACTGTTATCAATTCTAGGATTGCAGCCTCAAGTTTAAAATATAAAATAATATTTAACTATTATTTGCTACCACTTGGTGGCAATAATCAGATTACCAGTTTTTATAGCCATAGAATATGATACAAGGAAACTAAACTTGGAAATATACATATATGATTGATTATATTTATAGTTCAGATTGCACACAATAATCTTTCAGTCCACTACTATCATCACTATGACACTAGCTAGTTGTACGTTGAATATATTTCATTTAACTTAATATATAAGTAAATTTATAAATTTATTCAAATTCTATATTTCTATTCCTTTAATAACTCCACACAAATTTATAACAATAATTTAGGCTTCTACAAATTTTTCATTGACTTTAGAGATTATAAGATCAATTTATTTACCCAAATTAAATGTCAACAATAATGTGAACATTAATGTATAAATCAGTTGTAAAAAAAATTCTGATTTTATTTCTTAATCAATCACATGAGAAAATATGACTCAGGCTTAATTTATTTCTGAATGAATGCTTTCCCAAAATGACATTATCATGACCTTTAGATACTAATTTCATTACTGTAATTCTGAGAGTTTAAAAATCACTTTCTATTAAGTTATATTAATTATGCTGCATATTTCATCAGAGAGTTTACTAATTACCTGAACTCAGGCAAACATAGGCAAACAAATGTAGCATTAAGAAATTTTAATAATTTGAATAAATAAAATATGTGACACTATAAAGAATGTGAATTTAATTTTTAAAACAGCAAAACAAATTTTAAGAGATCAAATGAATTGATTTTGGGGGTGGGAGTGGAAGTAGCTCTTTAAACAAAAGAAATGAACCTTTGTATACAATTGTGAAGGTCAGAACCCACTGAAATAGCATGGTGAATGTGTAGTCTCAGAACAAAAAAAAACTTTTATATTTTTAGAATTTTTATTGAATAGTTACATACAGAAAATGAAATTAAGATCACGAGAATCATACTGTAGATACTCATATTTTGGGGGCCACTGTCCCCCACTGCTTTTTCTATAGGATGTATTTTGTTTTCTATGGTGCAAACATACCACGATTAAGCACTATATTGTTGATGGATACTTAGCTTATTTTCATTTTAAAGAACATATATACCTACTTTTGTGGAGTATTTAACTAGAAATGTAATTGTTGGGTTTTAGGGTAGATATGAGTTTAGCTCTAGAGATACTGCCAAACATTTTATACAGATTATTTGTACAAACTTACTTTGCTATGGTAGTTACGATAATCAATTTTCCACATAATATGGATAAATGGCATTATCTGCCTTTTTAAAATGTAGTCATTCTGTTGGGTATATAGTAATTTGCATTTTGGTTTTAATTTAAACTTCCCTGATAACTAAGAAAGTTGAGTCCCATTTTAAAAGCTTATTTATCTTTTTTTTTCCTGTTATGTGAAGTGCCTGATGAAATTTCCTGCTCATTATTTTATTAGGTTATTTAGATTTTTTTTCATTGTTTTACTGGTTGTCTGTTTACCTTATTGATGTGGAGGATTTAAAACTATATTATGGATTTGAGTATTTTGATATGTATGTCTCAACATACATCAATATGTATACATTCATAATGGATATAAAAGCTTTGGATATGAGTCTTTTCAGTCTCATTTTGACTTTGTTTAATGAACAGATTTCTTAATCTATAATAATCTATAATAATAAAAGCATAATATGCTAATTAGACCAGACGTCCTTCCGGACGACCTTCCAGACGAAGCTGGGGCTGCGAGGCAAGCCTGGGTCCTGGGTGCTGGAGAAAAGCCCGGGTCCCGGGTGCCAGAGGAAAGCTGGTGCTGGCAGCCGGGGGAAGGAAGGCCTACTCTCGCACATATTTCATGCATCAGGCCTCTAGTTTTAATATAATCTAACCTATCATTTTTCCCTTCAATATTTTCTGTCCTGTTTAAGAAACCTTTATCTATACCAAGGTTATAGAGATAATCTGCTTTCTTATAGAACCTCTCTGTTATACCTTTCATATTCAGGCTCTGTCTTATCTGAAGTTAATGTTTGTCTTTGGTGTTCACTAGGGTACAAGTCTAATGTTTTTCAGAAGAATATCCAATAATCACAGAACATTTTATTTTTAAAGCTCATCTTTATTCCAATGCACTGTGATGACCTCTTAGGTATTAATAGGTGACCATATATGTGGGGTTTATTTCTGAATGCTCCACTGTGTTCCATTTATCTATGTTTCCATTATTGCACAGATAATCAATACTAAACATTCTTAGTCTCTTATAGCTTTATTGATACAAATATTGATATCTAGTCATCTAACTTCTCTGGCTTTGTTCTTTCATATAAAGATGACCTTTATACAACAAATACATCTTTTACATTTTAGAAACAGCTTGATTTCTACAGAAAAACTGGGTATATTGATAAAAACTGCAATGGATCTATAGACTAATTTGGAGAGAATTTTAATAATTTGGAATTAACACAACATTTTGCTTGATTACTAGATATTAATATTCCTATGTTGTCTAAAAAGGTTTTTAAAATATGTTCTATTCATTTGTTGCTCATTGTTTCTATTATCTATTTCTACATCACACAGAGAACCCCCAAACATATGGCAAAAAACAAATTACATGTATTTTGTTCACAAAGCTGACATACATGCAGGAACAGGGAGGAAACATAGCCTTGGCTCCCCTGGATGTCAGCTGGGCTGGTTCAAAAGCACTTTATTCTGTCTGTCAGGTTTTCTGATTACCGGAGGAAGAGATGCACACTTTATAGCGAGAAAGAACATCCTTTGAGGTCTTTATGTTTTTAAGAAGTTAAAAGTTAAAAAACAGTATTTTTTAAAAAACTTGAAACACCAAACTAGATATAGGTTTAGATTTGATACAGAATCTGATGTTAGCTACCAAGGTAACAAGATTATCTTCCAGGAAAAAAAAGATGGAATGTCTCACCAGAGATTTAGAATCAATTTTGTTAAAAGGGAAATGTAATTATAATTATAAAGTATACAGAGTGATACTTAAAAAGCATTATCTTTTTCTTAAGAAATAAGAAGTATATTCTTAAGATATATTTGGTTTTCTATAGAAATGTGACATTTAAAATATGCTGGTATCTTTTATCTCAAAATTATTTTTGCAAAAATCAGTTTTAAATCTTTAATACAACTCAACTGGAGGCAAAGTTATTGAAGAAAACTGTAATATTGTTTTGATAAGATGCAGAATCGAACAACCAAACTAGGGCATGAAGTTTGCTCATGAACTCTAAAAATGCATTTGAAACTTTCTACATAATGTCTTTTTAAGTTGGTTACCTCTGTTTATAGCAAGATTTACTAGAATCACACAGCATTCTTTATGGCAACAGGGATTTCTCTATGTCATAATATCATTAGCAATTTTAATGTCATTGTTATGAAGTAAATGCTATACATGTTATGAAACAAATGAACACTTTTCCCCAAACAGGAGAATGTACTGAGTGAAAATTAGGCTCAACCATAACTGTCATTATTGCACATTTATTAACAATCTTTTAAAGTAACTTCCATCTTAGTACTCTAATAAAATAATGATAGCAATTATCTATCCTGTGCTTTATTGCTGTTTACAAGTTTATGAAGTGGTTTTACATAACTAAAATTGATTGAATCCCTGTAATGTATTATGCTGTTTTATAAAACTATAATATTTAATGACATAGTTAGGATTATTCCCAATACTGCAAGGAGAAAAGTGGTTTGGAGGACTCAGTAATGTCATGCCTGTAGCAAGGACCAGAACTGAGATTTGGTTTCAGTCCTCCTTAAACACCATGACATATCACCACACATACTGTCCCTTTGGTCCTAAGAACACTAAGGATAATTATGGACTTTTTCTGTTTATTTCATAGGGATGAAACTAAATCATGAAAACAATAAGGTGATAATTAGGTTATGTTGTGGAGAAAATGTTTGCCTAATTGCCTGTAAATCTAATTTTCCCTTTTTCCTTAAAACAATTATAGACTTTCGAAAATTGGCTGTTACTTAGCCTTATTGGCCAGTATTATGTATTATGTGTAAACGTCACACAGTATAGTTTGTTTTACTTGGATGTTTGTGGTCAGATCATAAACTTAAAAATTACATTTAATATCAGAGTTGTGACCTTGGCAAATTTTGCTCAGTGGCTAGAGTGTCGGCATGCTGACTTAAGGGTCCCGGATTCTATTCTGGTCAAGGGCACATGCCCAGGTTGAGGGCTCAACCCTCAGTAGGGGGCATGCAGGAGGCAGCCAATCAATGATTCTCTCTCATCATTGATGTTTCTATCTCTCTCTCCCTCTCCTCTCCCTTCCTCTCTGAAATCAATAAAAATATATTAAAAATATGTATCTATCTATATATATTTATATCTATCTATCTATATCTATATATCTCAGAGTTGTGAAGTAGTACTTATTTAAACTGGATCCCTGCAATTGATTTGCATGAGCCTGCTGGGTGGCTCAGTTGGTTGAAGCATTGCCTTGTATACCAAAAGGTTGCGGGTTCAACTCCCAGTCAAGGAACACATCAAGGTTGTGGGTTCTATCCCTGGTCAGGTGTGTGCAGAAGGCAACCAATCAATGTTTCTCTCTCACAAAAAGAGGCAACCCTACGAAAGAAGAGTGGTGTTTTCATTTGCTTAAAAACACAAGCACTAAAAATAATGAAATCCAAAAAATAAATTTATTCTCTCTTATCAATGGGTAAAAGCACTTCTCCAATTTTTCTGGGATGAAAATAGAAATAAAGAAGTAATATTAAGCAAGTTTAATTTAAGAGTCAAGAGAAACCTTCTGAACTGATATAAGAATCAATCCTCATCATCTAAAGGAGAATACCAATTCAACCAATTGGATATCCATGTCAGTTACTGTTTTAGGAGTTCATTGACAAGTGTCTCATAGGCCCTGGAGGGGTGAGCAAGGGATAATCCCATGCTTAGACTTATATTATGCACAAAGTTGAATGGGTGAATATGGTTGCTTTGGGTTCCTGACAGTGAAATATGGCTAATAACTCAAGAAACAGATGGGCCTCCATCAGCTGTAGGATAAGCAGATTGGAGATGTGGGAAAAGTGATAACAGTTTTTCTAGTTTGAACACCCTACTCAGTTCTTGAGAATCAAAAAATATACAGAAGGGAACCAAGCATAGAATCCATGCTATAACAAAAAAAGGGGGAGGGAGGTATAAAATGGAGAGAAAAGATAAATAACCATGTTTCTGTTCCCTAGAAAATAAGAAGGGAAAGATAAGCTTCTCAAACTCTGGGAGTGAGATTAAAAGATTTAAAAGATTAAGGGAGTCATATTTCCTGACAGGGGAGATGGACACTGAGAGGCTACTGGGAAAGCGGGAGTCAGCCGAGCTACTTTAGTGGCAAATTAACTGGTGACAGGCATGTGGGGGAAAGGTAAACAAACCCTACCTGCCCTGATTCAGTGCGATGTGGTCCACTTCTAGCAGTGCACCAGCTCAGTTAGGGAAAGGCATTTGGATCATGTTGTCATTGGGATAGGATATTACTTAGCAGAGATTTTAAGCAGGGAAGTGATGGGATTTACCTTTGTGAAAGGCCGCTCTGGTTCCTCAGCAAAAACTGTGTAGCAGGAGTAAGCCAGAGAAACTAGTTAAGAAGTGCTTACTGTAATATTAGGGGTGGGGATGAATGTTGTTTAGTGTGGAATGGTGGTTGTGTAAAAGATGAGAATTGAGACAATTTAGAACTTAATTTTAGAGGTAGAATCAAAAGGAAGAATCAAGAGTGATGGGGTTTTGTCTTAAACAACTGGACGGGTGAAATTGCCAACTACTAAGATAGAAAACATCGAAGGATTTGACAGACTAAGGGAGGAGTAGGGGGGAAAAAATCAACATTTCTGTTCAAACATGGAAATATTTAGTTGCCTGCTGAGCACCCAGCTGAAGGAGATGTCTAGCAAGCAGTTGGAGTTAAGGGGAGATTCTATATAGTATAAATAATTATGGTATTATATTAAGGTTATACTATATTTTATATATAACATATATAAATGTCCCTGAATAAATATGTGTGTGTGTATATATACATATATATATGAAAGAATATGTATATATATATACATATTTGAAAAAAATACAGTACATATATGAGATAGAGAGACACTAAATGTGATATCTAAGTATTTAAAAACAACTACAAATCTATTGTTAAAAGTAGACAATCAACAGAAAACTGGATAAAAAGCTCAAGCAGAAATTTCACAAATGATATGTTTAGAAGAAGAGTTATCAAATTGCATTATATAGAAGAAAATCTCAGTAATATGGTTCTTGATATTTAAAATTTGGAAGGTCCTTAGGTGCCTAATATTCAGTCTAAACACAACAATGTCCATTTACTCTCAGATTAAATTTGATTTGTAAGTGCATATTCATATACTTTATTAACACATTTACTTGAAAAGACTGAATCAGTATTGTTTTTGTATGACAGGAGTATTATGCATACCTACAGGATAGTGAAATATTTTAGCATTAATGAAGAAACCATTCATCTTAGTTTCTTGGTTATGAATGTTATAAACACAGAACTGTCATCACCTCTAGCTCTATCAGCTTCACCTATCCATGAAGTTCACACTTTTGCTTGTTAGACAAAAATAGCATGAAAGACACTCAGTCTCAATGTGACTGAAACCTTATCACCTCAATCATGAGGGAACTCTTTCCACCTTTATTATTTAGATGGATTTTTCCTACACCTATAATTACTTTTTTTCCATTTTGAATACATACTCCTTTATCAGGCATTTAGTCCTTTCAGTCAAGCTGCAAATAAATACAACATAAATCTAGTTCACATGCCAATATACAATAAAATAATTTTCAAATTACATTTCTGATAAAGTTTCATTTATCACAAAGAAAATGATAGAAAAGGTTATAAGAATAGATTATTAACATTCCTACATCTACCTTTGGTAGGTATTTTCTTTTATCTATTGTGTATAAAGAATTAGAGCTTTTGCCATCCTTTGCATAGGGAAATATATTTTTGAGCTTTCAAACTATTTTTTTCTTTAATATAGGTCACAGATCTTTTTTCTAGAAACTAGGCAATAAAAAATAAAAAAAAGGATTCTTATCAGCAAAACTAACACTTGTGCTAAATTATTCATGGATATTCAAATACAATACAGCATGTTATAAATCATCTTGCAATCAGGAACTTTAAAAAGTACTCTCAAACAGGTGTTACTATAATAATGACTACATTAGACAGAGATGGTTTTCTTTATTCAGGCTCATTTCTATTTCCCCATATTCTAAGAAAGGTCAAAAGAAGGGCAATTAACAAACAGAGAACCTCTCAGCTGGTGTGTCCTTAAAAATATAGCAAAAAGTAGTAACTACAAGCTTCAAGTTATGTTTTTGAGACAGAAAACAATAAATACAATACAGGGCAGCAAACTGTGTAATGGAGTAAGCAATTCAGCCACATTAAGTAGGTACTTCAATTGTTAGTCCCTATTTTACTCATCTGTAAAGATGGAATAGATGATGATAACTCTTATTTTGTGAGGCAGGATACAATTATATATAAAATAAAATACTTTAAGCACAGTTCCTGTCACAAAGTATGTCAAAAATATTAGTATTAGATATAGCATTAAGATATAATGCTGTAATATTTTTACTATTAATTTTAGAATTTGTAGCTACTCTTCCATTCATCAAAACACATATACCTTTTTCTAACATGCTATCTGCCATTATCTTGGTGATCTGGTTCTCATTCAAATTTCAATAATTCTTTAATACTTGTGTCCCAGTGCAAGGATCCATGCACATTGAAAGGAAATTAATTAGAAGAAATATTTTAATATCACTATTCACCCTTTCTCTATAATAAAAGTGTCAATCAAATTCACTATCAACAATGACATATCAAAACACACATGTGTGATTGGTGCCAGCAAGAGCTTTATATGCATCGCGAATGTGCGAGTCAACTTAGCCTTTTATAGATATAGAATACACTTGCCTAATTAGACCTGCTTTCTGATTTAGCTAAACTTTTTCCAGCCCAGTGAAGCACCCCAACTTCTCTTTCAGGTAATTGTCAGCAACACAGCAGTAAATATAATCATGAAGCAGATTATTATTGTAGATCATGCAGGGAGAACAAAGGGTAAAATATTTAACTGCAGCAGTGTTTGACTATATCTGTGCAGTGAGTAAACCTGAAGTCATTTTCAAGTTCCACCAGTTCTTACTTCTTTTCAGTCGGGTCAAGTTTCTAAACTTTCTAAATCTCCATTTTCTGGCTAATGAAAAGAAAATAGGATTCTACTGAGTCTCCTATCTACCTACTCCAGGACTTCTGTGAGGATCAAATGAGATAAGGCACATGAAAATGCTTCACAGACATTTGGTTAAAGTGTAAAATGTTTGCACCTGGCTATAAAGCAAGTCATGTTCCTGGACTGAAGAAACTCCAAAGAAGCTAGTCGCTAGGGAAAGGAAGCCAGGTGTTGCTATGTGATGTCATTACCCGGTACCCACAGCAACCATTTCTGGGCTGGACTGTGGGCCACATTTTGCACCATGGAGTCTTGGCAGGATTGGCTGCGATTTGGTGGGGTGTGGCTCCAGGGTGGTGGTGGGGCCCATGTCCACTTGGGAAAAGCAGAGTGTTGGTTTGTCAGAGCCAGGCCCATGGTGACGTTTATTTTTAAACTAGAGGCCTTGTGCATAAAAACTCATGCACTTGGTGGGAGGGGGTGTTCCTCAGCCCAGCCTACCCCCTCTCACCATCCGGGAGCCCTCAGGGGTGGGAGGCAACCCGGCGATCAGGGGAAGGTGACGCCCCCATCACAACTCTGCTGTTGCCACTGCTAGCAGTGCAAGCTTTGGCCAGTCCTGGTTACCTGAGCCTCAGGCAACCCTGGGGGGCTGGGCAGCCGCCATCCAAGGCTTGCCTGCACTTCGGGCCGGCCTTGGGTGGCTGGGGGGCTGAGGGGACTGGGGGACTCTGGAGGCAGGCACATGGAGAGGCCGGACCCGCCTGGGCTGAAGGGACTGGGCGCCGCCATCTTGTGGCTCTGGGCGTCGCTATCTTTGAGGGCTTGGAAGTCAATTAGCATAGTCCCTCCTTATTGGCTGTGGGCGCCTCCATATTTATGAGGGTGTGACAGTCAATTAGCATATTCTTTCTTTATTAGATAGGATGGCCAATGCATGTCATGGCAGCTCCTGCATTGAGTGTCTGACCCCTGGTGGTCAGTGCACATCATAGCTACTGGTTGGATGGACACTTAGCCTTTTTATATACATAGACTAGAGGCCCGGTGCACAAAATTCATGCACGGGGGGGGGGGGGCCCCCCTCAGACAAGCCTGCACCCTCTTCAATTCGGGACCCCTTTGGGGATGTCCCCAGAATCGGGCCTAAACAGGCAGTTGGTCATTCCTCTCACAATCCTGGACCGCTGGCTCCTAATTGCTCACCTGCCTGCCTGCCTAGTCACCCCTAAGAGCCCCCCCCCCCATTAGCCTGATCGCCCCTCACTGCCTCTGTGTGCCGGCCTGATCGCCCCTAACTGCCCCCCCTGCCGGCTTGGTTACCCTTAACTGCCCCCCACTGCTGGCCAGGTCGCCCCCAACTGCCCCCTCCCTACTGGCCTGGTCACTCCTTACTGCCCCCCGCTCTGGGCTGGTCACCCCTTATTGCCCCCCCTGCCAGCCAATTGCCCCCAAATGCCCCCCCTGCCGGCCTGGTCACCTCTTACTGACCCCCCCCACCCCCGCTGGCCTGGTTGCACCCAACTGCTCCCCTCTGCCAGCCTGGTTGCCCCCAACTACCCCTCCCTGCCAGCCTGGTTGCCCCCAACTGCCCCCCTGCTGGCCTGGTCACCCCCAACTGCCCTCCCCTGCTGGCCTGGTTGCCCCACGCAGCGTGCTACTCAGTCATTTGGTTGTCCCTCACTAAAACCCCTGCTGGCTTGGTTGCCCCATGCAGCCTGCTATTCAGTCATTTGGTAGTCCCTCACTAACTCCCATGCCAGCCTGGTCACCCCACGCAGACTGCTTGTTCAGTCGTTTGGTTGTCCCTCACTAACCCCCCTGCTTGCCTGGTCATAGGCAGCCATCTTGTGAGGGTATGAGGATCAATCTGCATATTATCTATTTATTATATAGGATAGTTATATGTGTTAATTCATAGATTGCTACTTTATTAAATGTGTTTAAATCAATATTAAATGTTGACTTTCATGCTCAAATTGTCTGAGAGTTGGCCAGTGAGAGCACATTCAACCCTATGCCTGTGTCCTTTTGACATGTCCCTGTTGTTTTTTAAGCACTTTGTTACTTTCAGGTACAAAAAGATGCCCTAGGTTCAACTCACACTTAAACTTGTCAGCTGTGGAATCAGTCATTTTTCAGAGAAGATTGTGTGCCTTTTAATGATCTTTAGAAGCCAAGCTGCTGGTGCTAGGTATACTCATATACGATAGTGGTGACACTGCTCCTGCATCCTAACCACAGACAGAGCTGTACACACATGCACAGATAGTACATCTATATTTTTTATTTATGTATCTATGTATTTTAAAATACATGAGTTCACAGCTAACTCTCTAATTACAGCTCTCATCCACTAGGTTTTAGTCTCATTTTCTCTATTTTCATTCTTGTAACATCTTTCTTTGAAAGTGATATACTTAAATATCAATATCTTTTTTTCTACACTTTTAGATACAGATATACATTTATACATTTGATCAATATCCCTGTGAATCTACCTTCTCCATCACTAACACCATCCCCAGAAGTTCCTTCATCACCTGATTATCTAGCATTTATATTAACATCTCATGACCAAACTCTCAATACTATTATTGAAATGTATATTTAAATATGTCATTGACTACTACACATACTACATAAAATGTCAGTTTTGTGTTCTCAGTTTGATACTCCTAAGATGTATCACTTGCTTTGTAGAGTTTTGAATCACTTATTGAATTAGCAATTAATAAACACAATATTATATTCATGATCCTTTTTGAGAATGTCTAGTTTGTCACCTTATTAAAGAAAGTGTTGAACTAATTCTTGATGGAGGTTGGGAATGGTGTGGATCATAAGATGAGAAATTAGGCTGTCTCATGGTCAATACAAAGTTCAGAGATACTGCCAGACAGGTCAATCACTAGGGATGAAAGTCAGTAGATTGTTACTCATAATCACTTTTAATATGACTTCTTGTTAGATTTAGTTTTAGGAATGGATTATCACCCACCTAAAAAATCAAGAAGTTTTCTCTTTACCCCAAAGCTCCTAGGCTGAATTCCAGTAATGTAATATATAAATTGACATTTATTATGAAAATGGGATAAAGGGTTCTCTGATATGATAGCAAATCTTTCTAGCTGTCAGGTGTGAATTACTTATATACCACAAAGAAAAATTGTTTCTGCATCTAATCTAGCCCAAGACATATAACTATGTGAAGTTCTGGAAATCACTTTTTTTGTGTGTGCTTAGCAATATCAACTAAATGCTGGGAAAAAAAACCTAATTACATGGTTTAAATTACTTAATTTCTTGGTAATATTCTGAACTTTAAGTTTCATATTACATCTTGTAAGAAAGTAATTGTGCAATTAATAATTCATTTATTACTCCTCATATCAAATAAAATTTCCTTTTATTATAAAATAATGTGTTTCTTCTAGTAGTTTAAAGTACATACTAATAATATATAGTTATATTATTGGATAAAACAGCAAAATTGTCTCCTTAGTTAAAAAAATAGTTAGAATAATGAAATATATTTGCTACTTTCTTTGTACAGATATAAAATTAAAATATACAGATTGACTACCATACCACTGGCCTAGGTTTTTTTCTAAATGTCATTTTAGTTTACTTTTTGATATAAATAAATTTTGTTTATTCAAGTACCCATTAAGAGAATAAAAAGGAAAGCCACAGTGGGACCATATATTTATAATACATATATCTAACTTTTGACTAGTATTAATAAGGAATATCTAAAATACAATGATTTAAAAAACTACTTAAAGATTTATATATATATATTACAAAAGAGGAAAATAAAATTTTAATAAACTTTAAAAATTGTTTCATCACTACTATTTAGCAGTGAAATGCAAATCAAAACCATATTTATTATGAAAATAGGATATACCACCATATACTTATAAGAAGGATTGTAATTTTTAAAGTTAATATTATTTCTTGACAATTATGTGGAACAACTATAACTATCAAATAATTCTGATGGAAATATACACTGATATAGTTTTTTTGGGGGAAAACTATCTAACAGTATCTACTAAAGCTTTAATTATCCTATGATTAAAAAAATCACTCCTAACCCAGCCAGTGTGGCTCAGTGGTTGAACAACGATCCATAAACCAGGAGGTCACAGTTCGATTCCTGGTCAGGGCAGATGCCTGAGTTGCAGGCTCCATCCCCAGTAGGGGACTAGCAGAAGGTAGCTGATAGTTGATTCTCTCTTATCATTGATGTTTCTATCTCTCTTTCCCTTTCCCTTCCTCTCTCTGAAATCACTTTTTAAGAAATCACTCCTAGCAGAATAGATATAAGAATATTCTAAGTTACATTATTCATAATAGCCTGAACTAGAAACAACCCATGTCTCCATCAACACTACAATGAATGAATGAATTTATATAGTAGGTATATAATTATACATTTATATTTATGACAAGTATATGTACAGATATATGTATATACAGATATATGATATATATTAATATATACTTTAATGTATATATATTAGTTATTATATATTATTAACTTATATATAGATATAGAAGTAGACATATAATCAATGAATACCAAAGAGCAAGGAGAATGAAAAAGATAATGCTACATGCAAAAAATATTGATGCCCAGCCGGTGTTGCTCAGTGGTTGAGCATCAACCCATGAACTAAGAGGTTAGGGTTCAATTCCTGGTCAGGGCACATGCCTGGGTTGCAAGCTCCATCCCCAATAGGGGGCATGCAGGAGGCAGCTGATCAATTATTCTCTCTTGTCTTTGATGTTTCTATCCCTCTCTGCCTCTCCCTTCCTCTCTCTAAAATCAATAAAAACGTATTTTAAAAAATATTAAAGAAGCAAATGGAATATGAATATTTTTGACAATTAAACTCAATATTTATATCTCTGTAAGTTTCTGGGTAGAGTGACATGAGCAAGCCAGCAAAAGGGGAACAGGGACAAAACTGGTAATTCCAAATAAATTGTATTAACTTATGCTATGGACTGAATGTTTGTGTTCTCTCAAAATTCATATGTTGAAACCCTGTCCCTCAATGTGGTGGAATTAGGAAAGGAGATCTTTGGGAGGTAACTAGGATTAGATGAGGTCATGACGGTGGAAATGTCATGATGGAATTAGTTCCCTTGTAAGAAAACACAAAAGGGCTTCCTTTTTCTGCTCTTTGTCACGTAAAGATTGGATGAGAAAAAAAAGGCATCTACAAACTAAGAGGCTCTCCTTAGACACCAGATCTGCTGACACCTTGATCTTGAACATCCCAGCCCCTGTAACTGTGAGAAATATGTTTATTGTTTAAACTATACGGTCTGGGGTAATCTGTTATGCCAGCCTGAACTGACAAAGAAACTACCTAATCTGAAATTAATTCTATCAGCTTTTATTTCATAAATTGAACACAAACTTAAATTGTTCTCAACCTAAAATCAGATACCCTATTCAGGGCTTGTTGGACTTACTTTCTTCTTTTTAAGATATTTCCCAATCCTCTTATCCAATTAATACCTTGGACATATGTAAACCCTTAAATGGTTTGATTGATATTGACCACTGGCCCTCTAAGCATCTGAAATTTTCCATAGTTATAGAATATGGCTACTTGCATCCTAGCTGTGACAGAGAAAGAATAAATTCTGGCTTGTTAGTGAAACTATACAAAGAATCAAAAACATATTACTCTATAATATGAGGAAGAGAATCATCTCAAGAGAAGTGCTCTTGTCAGCAATGAATCAAATAAATGCTTTGCCTTACTGAACTCAAAGGAAGAGATTTTTAAAAAATATCAACATGAACCTGCTATTTAGTTGAATAAATAATAAAAAGTCTTCTCCTTTCTCCCTTAATTTTATTCTCAACAATGAGAATATCACCCAATTTACAACTTTTTGGACTTGATACACTTGTGAAATGCAGATGAATCCATGAAGCTAGAAAATAGCATTGAAAAACATGTTTCAATTTATAAATTGATTCTGTCTGACAACAAAAAAATTGACTGAAGATATTGGGAATAGTTTCTCTCTTGCTCTCCCTCTTTCTCTCTCTCTTTCCCCCACTCCATCTCATTCTGTTTAAGACTATGTGTTTTCAATGATACCTCTGAAAACTCTGCTACAATGGGAAACAAACATAAATATTCACATATAGATAGAATAAAATAACATAAATATTCACTTATAATATCTAGTGATTGTTTAAAATCAAAATTATATTTTATAATTTGATGCATTAAAATTGATTAAGGAGCATCTTCACTATAAGGAAACAAAACACCTTTTGACAAAATGTACATGTTGCTTATAAAAGAAAATTGACTAAAAACAAATATTTGTATTATGTAAATTCTTCCATCTTGATAACTGCATTTTCTGAATAATGTACACAAATTAGAGAAAACCAGGGTAAACTATTTTCTAGGGGAGAACCAAACTAAAATTTTTTTTTCCTTGGTTAAGAGAATTATTTGGCATATTTCAATCAATGTAAAAGTCATGTGTGAGCAGTTCAGTGCACTAGTTTCTGCAAAATCACTTTATAAATATTTTGACTAAAAATTTAAAAATTGTTTCTTATTATTACTTTAATACTTATTTGAAATATATTCAGACTATAGCATTTACATAATCCTAATTTTACAAGGACTACTCTCAGCTCAACAGCCAAAATATTATTTATTGATAAACTTTCAATTTTTAAGAACTATAATTTTTGAGGACAAAAAGAAGCATTTTTTAAAAAATGTGTAAACTCTTAACATATCCGAGTGCAATGAAGACTTAAGTGTATGTGCTGCACATTGAATTGAGTTGATTTCCCTCAACATTCTCAGTTTCAGACCCAAAATGCAAGATTCTCAAAAACATTTCTCTTAATGTTTTTCTTATCACCTATATGATTTAGAAAAAACTATCATTACTGAGAGATTATTTTAACACTGACATTTTAGAGACAAATTTCTAAGATAATTTGCATAACAGCTTTTTCTTACTATTAGAGATGTAATTCACTTAACATGTCATGCAAATGTTCCATGCAGTTATCAATCAAAAGGCTTAGATAGTAATGGCACTGTGGTTCATAACCAATGACAGAATAGAGATATTCTGCTCAGAGTCAAAATCTGTAAAAAATGCTGCCCAGCAGGTGTGGCTCAGTAGCTGAGCATCTACTCATGAATCGAGGTCCCCAGTTCAATTCCTGGTCAGGGCACATGCCCGGGTTTCAGACTTGATCCCCAGTAGGGAGCATGCAGGAAGCAACAGATCGATATCTCTCTTTCATCGATCATTCTATCTCTCTGTTCATCTCCCTTCCTCTCTCTCTAAAATCAAGAAAAAACATATTAAAAGTCTGTAAAAAATGCAGAGGGAACAAAAATGATGGGAAGTATCATATCTTTCTACCTCAAATAGATTCATTCTCCAGTGTTTACACTTTTTTTTTAATTTTGTGTGTTGTTTTTTAATATATCCACATCTGCCTTCTTTGTATAGATAGTTGAGGTTGTTATTTCTTTTAGCTTATTAACTATATTACACAGAATTTAATTTCTCTTTTGTAAAAAAAAATGAAAGTTGAGGATCAAAGAGTTAAATAATAGACTCAAGGCAGTCATTAGCTTGAAGTGAGATGGACAAAATTTATCACCAGGTGTTTATGATTTCACAAGCTGTATTATCCAAATGAAAATATGCTACTTTTTTATTTAAAACTAGAGTCCCAGTGCACGAAATTCGTACATGGGAGCTGTGTCCCTCAGCCCCGCCTGCACCCTCTCCAATCTGGGACCCCTCAAGGGATGTCCGATGGCCCATTTAGGCCTGATCTTAAATGGGCCGTCGGACATCCCTTTCAGAGTCCAGGACTACTGGCTCCCAACTGCTCGCCTGCCTGCCTTCCTGATTGCCCCTAACCTCTTTTGCCTGCCGGCCTGATAACCCCCTAACCACTTTCCTGCCAGCCTGATTGATGCCTAAATGCTCCCCTGCCAGCCTGTTTGCCTCTAACTGCCCTCCCCTGCAGGCCTGGTTCTCCCCAACTGCTCTCCCTGCAGGCCTGGTCACCCCTAACTGCCCTCCCCTGCAGGCTTGATTGCCCCCAAGTGCCCTCCCTTGCAGGCCTGGTCCCTCCCCTGCTGGCCATCTTGTGGCGGCCATCTTGTGTCCACATGGGGGCAGGATCTTTGATCACATGGGGGCAGCCATCTTGTGTGTTGGAGTGATGGTCGATTTGCATATGACTCTTTTATTAGATAGGATAGAGGCTTGGTGCACAGGTGAGGGCCAGCTGGTTTGCCCTGAAGGGTATCCCAGATAAGGGTGGGGGTTCCCTTGGGGCATGGGGCGGCCTGGGCGAGGGTCCTGTGGTGGTTTGTAGGCTGGCCACGCCCCCTGGCAATCCAAGCAGAGGCCCTGGTATCTGGGATTTATTTATCTTCTATAATTGAAACTTTGTAGCCTTGAGCGGACACAAGGCAGGCCAGGGCTGCGGAAACTTGGTTTCCTCCATTGCAGGGGGCAACTCAAGCCTCCTGCTCTCTCCAGCTCCGTGGCTGCTCCCATTTTTGTTGGGCTTTATTTATATTCTATAATTGAAACTTTGTAGCCTTGAGTGGAGGCCTAGGCCAGCCAGGGTGTGCTGAACGCTTGGCTTCCTCCATTACTGGGGAAACCCAAGCTTCCTGCTCGCTCCATGGCCACAGCCATCTTGTTTGGGTTAATTTGCATACTCGCTCCTGATTGGCTGGTGGGCGTGGCTTGAGGGTGTAGCAGAGTGATGGTTAATTTGCATATTACTCTTTTATTAGATAGGATTACTCATTATATGTCTTATTTTATTTTTTTGTTTTTCATGCTAGACTAAAATTCTCAAGGATAGGGCTATAGAGATTTTTTTTTAATTACCAAAACACATTAAAGTGTCATAATTTGAATTAAATTGCCCTCACAAAATAACTATTAGCCTATAACTGTTCAGAATTATACAATGGCTAGAGGCCCGGTGCACAAAATTCATGCACGGGGGTGTGTCCCTCAGCAGAGCATGCACCCTCTCCAATCTGGGACCCCTCGAGGAATGTCCGACTGCCCGTTTAGGCCTGATCCTATAGAGATCGGGCCTAAACGGGCAGTCGGACATCCCTCTCACAATCCAGGACTGCTGGCTCCCAAATGCTCGCCTGCCTGCCTTCCTGATTGCCCCTAACCACTTCTGCCTGCCAGCCTGATCACCCCCTAACCACTCCCCTGCCAGCTTGATTGATGCCTAACTGCTCCCCTGCCAGCCTGTTTGCCCCTAACTGCTCTCCCCTGAAGGCCTGGTCACCCCCAACTGCCCTCCCCTGCAGGCCTGGTCACCCCCAACTTCCCTCCTCTGCCAGCTTGGTCACCCCTAAGTGCCCTTCCCTGCATGCTTGATCACCCCTAACTGCCCTCCCCTGCAGGCCTGGTCGCCCCCAACTGCCCTCCCTTGCAGGCCTGGTCCCTCCCAACTGCCCTCCCCTGTTGGCCTGATCGCCCACAACTGCCCTCCCTTGCAGACCTCGTCCCTCCCAACTGCCCTCCCCTGCTGGCCATCTTATGGTGGCCATCTTGTGTCCACATGGGGGCAGGAACTTTGACCACATGGGGCAGCCATCTTGTGTGTTGGAGTGATGGTCAATCTGCATATTACTCTTTTATTAGATAGGATAGAGGCCTGGTGCACGGGTGGGGGCCAGCTGGTTTGCCCTGAAGGGTGTCCCGGTTCAGGGTGGCGGTTCCTTTGGGGCGTGGGGTGGCCTGGGTGAGGGGTCTGTGGTGGTTTGCAGGCCGGCCACACCCATTGGCGACCCAAGCAGAGGCCCTGGTATCTGGGGTTTATTTATCTTTTACAATTGAAACTTTGTAGCCTGGAGCAGAGTCAAGCCTTCTGCTTGCTCCTTGGCGGCAGCCATTTCTATTGGGATTTATGTATCTTCTATAATTGAAACTTTGTAGCCTTAAGTGAGGCCTGGGCTGGCCAGGGCTGCAGAAGCTTGGCTTCCTCCATCGCTGGGGGCAACCCTAGCCTCCTGCTCTTTCCAGCTCCGTGGCTGCCGCCATTTCTGTTTGGGTTTATGTATCTTCTATCATTGAAACTTTGTAGCCTTGAGTGGAGGCCTAGGCCGGCAAGGGCAGGTGGAAAGCTTGGCTTCCTCCATTGCCAGGGAACCCCAAGCCTCCCTCCTGCTCTCTGTGGCTGTAGCCATCTTGGTTGGGTTTATTTGCATATTTGCTCCTGATTGGCTGGTGGGCTTGGCTTGTGGGTGTAGCAGAGTGATGGTTAATTTGCATATTACTCTTTTATTAGATAGGATGGAAGGGTTAATTTCAACAAATTTTCCTGAGGTTATCTCTATGAGCCAAACCCTTAGCTTGGTACCACACAGTCTCCACGTTGAACAATAACCTTGCATTTAAGATGTTTACAGTCTTGTGGAAGAGATTTATAAAAATGAACTCCAAATAAAGGTAGAATTTAAAAGTGCTAAATAATTAAAAAGTGCTAAATGACTCAAAGAGCCAAATAATGGTAATAATGATAATTTTAACTTTTCATTCCTTGCCAAATAATCTGTAAATACATTATGAGGTAATGAGATGTTGAGAGAACAAGGCGTGTAAAACAAAAGAACCCATAATAATTTCTAATATGGCTAATTTAACCTCCATTTGTGTGAATGGGTCCCTAGAAAGCAAAGGGACATGTCAGCTTGAAATTGCCTCCCATGTCTCCAAACTATGACAAACAGAAACTCAGGTCCAATCTTCCTAAACATGCCACCTAATCTTCTTGTAAATTCTTACTTAAATAGAGTAGATTGATCTAGTCTCTAAATTATCTTCCAGACCTAACCATTTATGAGTTTAATTAATTTTTCCTTTTACAAACAAGGATCAACAAACTTATAAAATAAGAATATGATTGTCTGTGAACTGATTTTGAAAGCTAATAATAATTAAGTGCTTTGATGCATCATATTTCCCAAGGATTACTTATAAAGTATTATTTTAAATGTTATCTCACTAAATTTTTAAACATAGGAGAAAAAAAGGACATGGTTCTCATTTGAAGATGAAGAATTTAGGTGCATACATTAAATGAATTGACAAACATCATGCAGCTAATAAGCAGCTACAAGTCAACTATATAAGAACCTGAGTCCAGCCTTCAGGCTTAGTTAAAAAAATATATTCAAATTATTGTTGCAATTTCTAATTATTCTTTGATCTTTGATGACATTATTCTAGTCACACAGTGCTATAGAATGAACAAAAAAGCCAAATTCTGAGAATTATCTTATTCCCTAAAAGGAATATTCCTAAAGATTTTTAATTTTTAAGAAAATGCATTTTCCCACTTTCTTAGTGTCAGTGGAAGTGTTAAAGCAGTCAAATTTGTCTCCTAAAATAGCCAACCCATGAAATATATCAAGTCCATTAATTGGTACCAAGATTATAGAATAAAATTGAATCAAAGGTAAGAATTCATTTGTTGTGGAGATTGGTGATATATAAATGTAGTCTCAGAGGATCTTTCTTATTGATTGGTCTAAATGTTACATATTAGAAATATAAAAACAAAACACTTTTCCAGTTGACTTTAAAAAATTATGTTTCTGACCTGCTCTATTATTAAAGTATTAAAACATGTAATTGGGCCAATTTTTTTAACTTTAAAAAATATACACATTTTTATTGATTTCAGAGAGGAAGAGAGAGGGAGAGAGAGAGAGAGAAACATCAATGATGAGAAAGAATCATCGACCGGCTGCCTTCTGCACATCTCACACTGGAGACTGAACCTACAACCCGGGCATTTGCCTTGACAGGGAATGGAACAGTGACCTCCTGGTTCATAGGTCAATGCTCAACCACTGAGCCACACTGCCAGGCAATTGGGTCAATTTTTAAATGTTTTCTTGTGGTAGTAAGAGTTTCTACATAGATGTTATAATATTAGCTATTAATAGTAGCACTCAGTTCAGTAAAATGTGATGATATTACTTATCTATTAAAATATTTTGTAAATAGAAAAGGTAAGTTTTAAATTTTTTAAACCCTCACCCAAGGATACATTTGTTGATTTTTAAAGAGAGAGAGCAGCATTGATGGGAGAGAGACACATCAATCAGTTGCTTCCCATATATGCCCGGACAGGGGATTGAACCTGCAATCTAGTGGCTTATGGGATGATGCTAAAGCCAACTGAGCCACTGGGCCAGGGCAATTTTTTTGTATTTTTCAATTACATTTGTCATACAATATTATGTTAGTTTCAGGTATTAAATATAGTGATTAGACATTTATGTAACTTACAGAGTGGTCACCCCAATAATCTAGTAAGGATAATTGAAATTCAACTTCATAGAAAATGCAAGTTAAGAATTTAAACTATCCAACCCTGTAATATGAAGATGTCAGGAAGAAGATAAAAATAATTGGACAACTTGCATAATGGACATTTCTAATAAGTAGAAAGGAATGTCATTGTGTCTAGATTAAGTGGATATCAGAAAGTACAACAGAACACGTTTCCCGATGCTCCCAAAGGCCTTCTGTCCATTCGAAGATCGTACACTACTACAGGACTTTTTACTCTAGTTTATTTTGTGAGCTCAAGCAATGTGATTTCATTAAAAAAAAAAAAGCTAAAAAATCAAAGGCAACATTCTTCATGACACCTCATATTTATAGTCCAATTGATTTTAAGAAACATAATTTACCAAATAGTTCACAAGGCCTTTGACACAGCAAAAGCTTCAATGGATCCTCTGCCGTCATACCTGACCTTGCAATTGGCTGACATGTATTTGAATTTGAGTGGCACAAGTCAATGAAAAGCTGTACTTAAAAAACAGCTACATCACAAAATGGAAGAACCTTATTTCCAACCACTCCACTAGCTTGACTGTAAATGAGATTTATATTTATGAAGCATTAGTACTATTGTTTTTTAATGACTCTAAATGTTTTAATCAGAGATTAAGTGGCAATAAAGCATATTAAACTACAGAAAACATCTGGAAAACTCTCATCAGCAGTTTAATTGCAGCATTTTTGAGTCTGCTCATACCAGTTACAGTTATTTCAGACATATTTCAGAATAAGCACATTGTGGACTTTGTCCAATAGAATGAATATCTGCAACAACTGAGGCATACTCATGAACACTGACAAAAGTATAGTGATTACCAAAAAGAAAATGGGGAAATAAAACAGGTTTCAAGGGGGGAGTGGGTGGTGGTGGTGGTGAATGATGATAAAAAGAGACTTGACTTGGGGTGGTGTACACACATTACAATATGCAGATGATGTATTATAGAATTGTACACCTGAAACCTATATACTTTTATTAACCAATGTTGCTCCAATAAATTCAATATTTCTTTAAAAAAAGAAGCATAGTTGTTATTCAAGGTGACTCCATGTTTCCTGCCAACAAATGTGAAAAACTTATTTTCAAAAGTAAGAATACTGGGGATAAACAGATTATCTAACCATATCTGTCAGGAAGTCCAATTAGAATTCATACTGTACACTCTCATATTACTTCCTTTTAAGCATAACTATAATAACTTATTATCCTGCTTGTAAAATTCAAGTACCTCTTTATTCCATACTTGTCTCCCATTTAAAAATGTCCTTACTCAATAATAACTCATCCTAACATTCACAGTTCTCTCTATTCTGTATCAAACTTTTCTTGTTATCTCTCACTCTTCTATACATACACCATCCACTGTCTCCAAAAACATGTTGCACTGTCCCTTCATGGCCCTCTGTGCATTCACTTGCCTTTGGTAGGGATGTCCACATCAGCTCTTATAGATTCAATTAACCAAATCAAATAGCATTTTCTTCACAAAGCACTCATTCCTGATATTTGCAGCTGAATGCAATTTCTTCCTTCTCTAAATTCCCATAGCATTTTACAAATCACAACTCTCAAATTGATAAGGCAGGAAAAGATGGTGAATATTTGTCCTGTATTCTTTCCTGTTTGTTTTTATTAGCGTTCACATAAGCTTTTAATATCAAAGCTTATTTTGATATCCTAGAATATTTTGATATTATGCATTGTATTTACAGAACATTAAACTATTTTTAAATGAAAATAATGTTAACATTGCTAAAATCATGCCAAGTTGTCACTCAATTAACATTAACTAAATATTAGTAGCTGCTAACATATAATATTTACTAGTTATCATGAAATAGTTTAATCTTTGCAACCCTACGAGATACAGATTTATATTAGCAAGTCACAGATGTACTTTACCAAGCAGAGAGGAAAACTGAGACTTGGAGAAATGAAGAAATTCAATCAAGTTCCCAAAAGTAGTGAGAGCTAGAGAGGCTTTCTTGTCCTCACTTAATTCTTCATTGTTAACCGCTTTACAAAACTGCCTAACCTTGTTATTAGGTTTTGGTGGCACAGTCTTGATAAATACTATGGGTTCTGACATCAGAGCCAGAAAAAAAAAGGGAAATAACCAGAAATAATTCCATAGCCTAATAAATGCTACCATTAAGGGATATACTTGGAGATATTGGAGCACAATTCTTGGACAGCTAGTCTCACCATAGAAGTGATAAACATTTCACATATTTTGTAAGTGAAGGTATGTGGGTAGAGAAGGCAGTGTGGCAATATTTTACAGTAGAAAATTCCTAAACTCACATAAACATTTTAAACATTTTAGACTAAAATATCTTTAGGAGGAATGGTCATGTTTCTACTTCAGAATCACAGGCTTTTTGAACTCCTCATAAAACAGCATGATAAAATATTTTGTTGATTGGGTTGATAGAAGAAGCGATGAATAAATGAATGAAACAAATAAATGAATCAGTGGACAAGTGAGAAAGATACTGCCTAAAGACAATGTCTTTGCAAAGAATATCCAAGAACACCAAAGAATGTACGGTATATGGAACCAATGTTTCTCTAGGTATGTCTCACATATTTAACTTGACCGTCTCCAGGTTGAGGAATGGAAAGCATTCTTGTATTTTGCAACAAAGACATTTTTTCCATCACTTTTTCATATTCAATTAACCATTTAATACAAAAAAAGAAGGAAATAAAAGAGAAAAATTTTAAAGTCATTAAATTCTAGGAATATTGCCTAACTTTCTCTTCCTGTTTAGTTTGTAATTACACAAAATGAAGGTATAGCACTGCCATCCATACTTTGCAATCAAGTACCAAATACAGGGTTATAATTCCATTTTAGTGGGAATATTTTTTATTATTCACCTTATTTAATAAACTATCACTCCCTTATTATGCATGCTCTATTAGAAGCTAATGAAGGATAACCTCTGAGCTGATATTTTTGTAGATGAAAGAGATATCATGTCACATCTACTAGTTATGTCATCAGCTACTCCTAGCCAACACAAAAGACATTGATTGCTCTACACTTTATTTTTGACATTTGATGGGCATTCTTGTTGTTATCTTGTCTAATTGTTTCCTAACATATGCACAATTTGGGTATTAACTATGGATGAAACTACTAGAGAAAATAATTTCTAATATCAATGGTACATTTAATATAAGAAGTGTAGTGGAAATACTCCAGATTATTGTATTTTACAGAATTTTATCTGAGCACCCCCAAAGCAAATATTCCCTTGATATCATTATTTTTAAGAAGTATAATATCACCTAATATTATTTTTATGAAGTTTTGTTACTTATGAAAAATAATCTAGAAAATCAGTTCAGGTAAAACCATACTCTCTGTGACTAGGACTGCCTCATTATTAAAGGACATCAAGCCCGGCCAGTGTGGCTCAGTGGTTGAGCATCAACCTATGAACCAGGAGGTCACAGTTCTATTCTAAGTCAGGGTATTTTCCCAGGTTGCAGGCTTGATCCCCAGTATGGGGCATGTAGGAGGCAGATGATCAATGATTCTTTCTCATTATTGATGTTTCTATCTTTCTCTCCCTCTCCCTTCCTCTTTGAAATCAATAATAAATAAATAAATAAATAAATAACATCAAAAGGAATAATTCATCACTGAAGAAATTGTTTCATTACAATAACACTACTCAATGTCACAAACTAACAGTCAATTTAATGAGTAATAAAATATAGCTTTTATCAATAGCATGATATAGGAAATAAAGAATTTACTATAAAAGTATATGCATATATATAACACAAAACAGGTTTTTATATATGTTTAGTGACTTTTTAAACTTAAAAAATGCTGATATGCAATATAACTTAAAAAATTGGTTCCCCAGATAAAATTTCAAGAGTGTAAAGTTATTCTCAAAATACTAAAAACTGATTATTATGAGTGAAAATACAGCTTTCACTCATTAGAATAGGAAAGAAGTTTTGCACACAGGCAGGTATCCACACAGATTACTTAACAAATATAGAACTTTCATTTTATTACATAACATGCATCTTTATAACGGATGACTAGTTTGTTTACTAAATAAATCTTACTTGTTTCAAACATAGTGTTACCTGAGGAAAAGTATTTGAAGTAGGACATTATATACACATTATTATAGAGAAACTGCATCATGAATTATCACAAAACCAAGGTGATAAAGCTATGGTAAAACCAGAGCAAGTAATTGGAAAACAGCTCTGCAAGTGCATGATAATGAACTTATTGAAAATATGCATGCTAACAAGTTGTCATAAGTCAACAACAACAAAACGAATAGAGAACAAACACCCACAATGTACAAAGATTATTAATGCTTCTTTTATTAAAGACAACAACTGTCAATGGTATTTACATTTAAAATGACTACACAAAAAGAAATGAAAATGAATATGTCTAATTCAGTCAACAACTAAAATTAGACTCCAAATTAGACATTTTTACACATATGGGATGTTGTAAAGTTTTAAAACTTGTTTTAACGCCGAAACCGGTTTGGCTCAGTGGATAGAGCGTCGGCCTGCGGACTGAAGGGTCCCGGGTTCGATTCCGGTCAGGGGCATGTACCTTGGTTGCGGGCACATCCTCAGTGGGAGGTGTGCAGGAGGCAGCTGATCGATGTTTCTCTCTCATCGATGTTTCTGGCTCTCTGTCCCTCTCCCTTCCTCTCTGTGAAATATCAATAAAATATATTTAATAAAAAAAAAATAAAAAAAAAATAAAACTTGTTTTAAGGAAGATAAAATATGAAAAGTAAAAATTATTTTTCAGAAAGATAAATATTACCTATTTTAATTCAAAATTAGCTTTCTATTCTTTCATCTTTTTAGTTGTGCTGACCAGTATAGGTTGTGCAAGTCACTGATTCAGGATCTACTGTGGTTAATAAGGTCTTATTAACTCTGTTGTATACAACTAAAGTAATTTTCAGCTTCAAGTCCCAAGAGAGGATCTGGCCCTGTCTCTGCATGAAACTGGTCTATTCTTAACTATACCGTTGTCAAGTGCACTACATTATACATCAGAACAAGCCCATTCTATTCTTGGCTCACTATCCTGGATCAGTTTCCTCATTTGTAAATTAAAGTATTGAACCAACACCAGAACTCTAAAATTTAGTAATTCTAAATAATCTAATACTACTGATGCTATTACTTATTTTGAAAGATTACTGGATCAGAAATACAAATAGTCAACATATAAATGTGCATATGTTTTACACAGACCAGTTGCAGCTCTCCTTATATATAATCAAATTATTTATTGCTGAAATAAGCCCAGTTATTCCTATTATGGTATCATGTAATTAAAAATATATCTACATTTTTCCTTTATATGTTTTTCAAATCATAGAAAGCTGTTTCATGGTCATCCTTTGACCTTCACTAGAACAAATAATCATATTGCACTAAAATTTTATATCAAGCTTCAATTTTAATTGCTCTAGGAGAAGCCTTTTATTAACCCATTCTGACTCATAAAATTTCTGGAATTTTATGGTGGTCAGTAAGTGTCATAGCAATCAGTCGTTCCACCATTCAGTCTATTTGCATATTCCCCTTTTATTATATAGGATTATATAGGATATTTAATTATATATGGTCATCATTATATACCAAATTTATCTTACTTAATATTCCTCTATGATATAGTATATAACATATATTATCTACACTAATAAAAGAGGAACATGCAAATTGACCGTACCTCTGCTAAGCCCACAAGCAATGCCCACCAGCCAATCAGGAGCAAGTATGCAAAAAACCCAACCAAGATGGCTGTGGCCATGGAGCGAGCAGGAGGCTTGGGTTTCCCTGGCAATGGAGGAAGCCCAGCTTCCTGCCCGCTCTGGCCGACCCAGGCCTCCACTCAAGGCTACAAAGTTTCAATTATAGAAGATAAAGAAATCCCAACAAAATTGGCGGCAGCCACGGAGCTGGAGAAAGCATGAGGCTTGAGTTGCCCCCTGCAATGGAGGAAGCCAAGCTTCTCGCAGCCCTGGCCTGCCCTGGCCTCCGCTCAAGGCTACAAAGTTTCAATTATAAAAGATAAATAAATCCCAACAAAATTGGCGGCAGCCACGGAGCTGGAGAGAACAGGAGGCTTGAGTTGCCCCCTGCAATGGAGGAAGCCAAGCTTCTCGCAGCCCTGGCCTGCCCTGGCCTCCGCTCCAGGCTACAAAGTTTCAATTGTAGAAGATAAATAAATCGCAGACACCAGGGCCTCAGCTTGGGTCACTGGGGGGCGTGGCCAGCCTGCAAACCACCACTGGCCCCTTGCCCACGCCGCCCCACAGGAACCCCCACCCTGATCTGGGACACCCTTCAGGGCAAACTAGCCGGCCCCCTCCCGTGCACCAGGCCTCTGTGCTATCTAATAAAAGAGTAATATGCAAATTGACCATCACTCCAACACACAAGATGGCTGCCCCCATGTGGACACAAGATGGCCACCACAAGATGGCCAGCAGGGGAGGGCAGTTGGGAGGGACCAGACCTGCAAGGGAGGGCAGTTAGAGGTGACCAGGCCTGCAGGGGAGGGCAGTTAGGGGTGACCAGGCTTGCAGGGGAAGGCAGTTAGGGGCAAACAGGCTGGCAGGGGAGTGGTTAGGGGGTGATCAGGCCGGCAGGCAGAAGCAGTTAGGGGCAATCAGGAAGTCAGGCAGGCAAGCAGTTGGGAGCCAGCAGTCCTGGATTGTGAGAGGGATGTCCGACTGCCCATTTAGGCCCGATCCTACCAGGATCAGACCTAAATGGGCAGTCGCACATCCCTCGAGGGGTCCCAGATTGGAGAGGGTGCAGGCTGGGCTGAGGGACACACCCCCATGCATGAATTTCGTGCACCGGGCCTCTAGTAGGTATAATAATGTACATTAAATTATTTTTAAAAATGTTCATAATCAATCAGCTATCTAAAAAGACTATAACATAGATTATGTGCCTATGGAATTTTTAATACCTAAGTTCAGGCTTACATAATCGTTTCACAATATCCTTGACTGTGTAACTATGACCTTTACAAAAATTATTTGTCCATGTCTTCCTTGAATATATATTCAAACACATAGATTAATATAAGCATTAAGTGGTTAAGTGTGTAATTTTAAAAACAAAAGCAGAACTTCATTGGACTGCTTATTACTCTGTATTTATATATTCCTTCTCTTCCTTTTTCATTAAATGCATATTCACAGAATACACAGAATATACATATGGTTTTCATGAGAAACATCTGTGTTAAAGGACATGAAGTACCTAGAATAATGTCTGGAAACATTATTGTTGTTCTTTAAGTTAATATTATTACATTTTAGTTATACAAATACTAGAGGCCTGGTGCACAAAATCCGTGCACGGGTAAGGTCCCCAGGCCTGGCTGGTGATCAGGGGTAATCGGGGCCTTCCTTTCCCCAGCTGCCGGCTGCCTGCCAGGGCATTCCTTCATTGTGTGCCACCCCATGGTGTTCAGCACATGTTACAGAGAGCAGTCAAACTCCAGAGGGAACAATTTGCATATTAGCCTTTTATTATATAGGATTTTAATTATATAGAAAAGACTCCTTTATTAACTTTTGGTCAAGAATATGTTTGTATATTTTCAGAAAACAACTCCAAGACCATGTGGATTCCTGCAACAGAGAGGAATTGACATGTCTGCTCCAACCATGAAGACAAGAGGAGAAACAGTCCAGAGATGGAAGACGCTGACGACGCCTTGCCACGCTAGCAGTCAGAAGCTGTGCGACGCAGCAGGTTGCCTAGGACCAAACCAGAGAGGGTCGGACCTGCATTGCCACCATGTGCCCACCATCCAGATATCATTGCTGACATGTACACATAAGGAACTGTTTGACATTGAAATGGGGACTCAGAACTGTTGGACATTGAAATTGGGACTCAAACATTTTTTGTTATTATACGTTTATTTCTAGTCTGCAGAGGCAAGATTTTTTAAAGGAAAGAAAAGGGGAAAAAAATGGATGCAGAGGCAAAGAAGCATTGAACAGACTGTCAGACTACAGTGGGAAGGCAGAGGAGGTTGTGGGGGGGGGGGCTGTAAGAGATCAACCGAAGGACTTGTACACATGCATATAAGCATAACCAATGGATAAAAAACACTGGGGGGAGGGGGCAGGTAAAGGCATGTACTGGGGGGAAGGGGAGGCCGGGGGAAGGTCAATGGGGAAGGAAAAAGAAAAGGAGACATATGTACTACTATTTGTAATACTTCAAACAATTAAAAAAATAATAATAATAATAATAAAGAAAAAAAAAACGATTTCATTATGTCAAATACTTATCATATAACTAGAGGCCTGGTGCAAGACATTTGTGCACTTCGGGGGGCAGGGGGAGGTTCCTTAGCCCAGCCTGCACCCTTTTGCAGTCCAGGAGCCCTCAGGGGATGTCTGACTATGGCTTAGGCCCACTTCCCCTGGTAAGCAGGCCTACGCCACAGTGGAACATACTTAGCGCTGTGGAGGCGGGCCGCTGCGCTCACCAGCTGTCAGCCTGGTTTGTGGTTGAGCAACACTCCCCCTGTTGGAGCACACTGACCACCAGGGGGCAGCTCCTGCATTGGGTGTCTTCCCCCTGGTGGTCAGTGCATGTTGTAGCAATCAGTTGTTTTTTCCTTCAATCAATTTGCATATTCTCCTTTTATTATATAAGATATTAAATTATATATGATTATCATTACCAGTATAGCTAATGCTTCTTATAATGTCCTACAAGGCTTTATCCAATTTGACCTGTGGAAGATCAGTGGAAGCCATTGTCTGGCCAAAAGAAGAAAAGCAATGGAAGTAACTCAAGGTAAGCAATATGGGAATAGCCTGAGACAGAGATTATACTGGTTTGGGAGACATTGCTCTATCCATTAGAGTATATTAGGGCTCTAGCCAGTTTGGCTCAGTGGATAGAGAGTCACCCTGTGGACTGAAGGGTCCCAGTTTGGATTCTGGTCAAGGGCACCTACCTACGTTGCAGGCTCCCTGGGGCATGTTCAGGAGGCAACCAATCAATGTGTCTTTCACATCAATGGAAAAATACCCGTGGGTGAGGATTAAAAAAAAAAAAGAGTACATTAGGAAGGGTAGAGATATGTATAGAAGGTGGCCTCAGGTCCATTTCTCCATCAGGAAAGACATTGGGGCTGAGGAGAACAAACTCCCATGTCTTCCAGTGCTTCGACGAAATCTCAGATGTGTGGCCTTCTGGTCAAGTGTCTGTGATTTCATATTGTTAGAGCCATCACTGTATCCTTGGGGGTTTCAGCTTTCTATAAGTTTGCTATGGCTGAACCAAGAAAGAAGGCATCCACAAATTTCCACAGAAATTATGATTTCATGAAATATTTTGAGGAAATGAGGAAGTCTGGTACCTTTGAGAGTGCAAACTGATCTCAGAATGTAAATAATTTATTTGGGTTTAATTCCCTGGAAGTTTGTCACTGACCTGTGCTCCTTATATATGAAACATGAATAGCTGAGCCAAGGAATAGTTTCTCTTGATAAACAGTGAAGAAATATAAAAACATCCTATCTAATAAAGAGGAAATATGCTAATTGACCCTCATGCCATCACAAAATAGTGACACCCACAGCCAATAAGGAGGGAATATGCTAATTGACTGCCCACCCTTAAAGATGGTGGTGCCCACAGCCACAAGATGGTGGTGCCCAGTCCCCTCAGCCCCGCTGGGGCAGCAGGTGGGCCTGACCGCTCTGTGTGCCTGCCTCCAGAATCCCCCAGTTCCCTCAGCCCCCCAGCCCAAGGCATAGGCAAGCCTCGGATGGTGGCTGTCCAGCCGCCCAGGGCCGCCCAAGGCTCAGGTAACCAGGGCCGGCTGAGGCTTGCGCTTCCAGCAGTGGCAGCTGCAAAAGTGTGATGGGGAGTCGCCTTCCCCTGATTGCCAGGTCACCTCCCGCCCCTGAGGGCTCCCGGACTGTGAGAGGGGGCAGGCCAGGCTGAGGGACCCCCCTCCAGTGCATGAATTTTCATGCACCGGGCTTCTAGTTATAAAAATAAAAAGGTAACCTCCTACAAGTTTGGAAGAGCTAATTTAGAAACTGTAATAAGATTTGATAATGATTCCATGTGAAAAGCCAAACTGAAGATATTATATAGGAAGCAAAATCAAGATTCTAACATATCTCCACATATCAAATGTCATCCCAAGAAAAGTATTCTTGATTATGTGCTGAGTTTTTTATTGACTTTTAGAGAGAGTGGCAGGGAGAGGGAGAGAGAGAGAAACAATGATGTGAGAGAGGAACTTCGATCAGCTTCCTCCTGCACACACCCTGACCTGGGATGCAGCCTGAAATCCCAGCGTATGCCCTGAATGGGAATCAAACCAGCGACCTTTTGGTGGAGGACATGATGCCCAACCAACTGAGACACACTGGCTAACTTATTTATTTATTTTTTACAAAGTGAAATTTCCAGGAATTTTCATTGTTTAAATGTTCAAAGTATCAAAATGTTTGATATTGCAAGGCAAATGAGAATATCTGTTCCCATTCTCTGACAACTTCTAGGTGATCTCTTTCTGAGTCTACCCTTAGAATCAATCAAACTTTCTACTGTGTACTCCCCTGCTCAGGACCTGGGTATCACACAGGCACAACACACTTTTATCCAGCCTCCATTTCTCTGTCTGCTGATATATCATTCAACAATGGATTTTTCAAGTAATACCAAGAAGTTTCAGCTTTAAGCCTTTTGTTTCCTATGAAAATCTGTCATCTTTTAAAGCTTGGTTGGTGAGACCTAAGTCTTCACTTTTTAAAATGTTTCACATCCAACTAATATGCTTGGTTGCACATAAATATGCAGATTCTAATCAGTGTAGGAGTGAAGTTGAAGAATGCAGATATCAATGTATTTTAGGTGATTTTCATTACCTTTTGAATTGGGGCATAGGAGTCAGCTCTGCTTGACAAAGCTGCTTAGGTTTGAAAAAATAGTATGTCACACTTTTTGGCTTTAAAAAGGTACAGAGTAAAAACAGAATGACTGAACCATAAAGGTCAGTGTAGTATTTTATATGAGTAAAACATATAGCTTCTTGATAGTTTTTCTAATCTGATTGTAACACATGCAATTTCTTAAAGGGTCTGAATGGAGACCTATTATATGTGTAAATCAATAGCCTGAACATATTTTTTTTTCTTTTATCTGATTCAAAACTGTTACAAAAAGATAACTGTGTATTTGTAATATATATTATCTCAAAAGAGATGTTTCCTAGCCCATTGGAAGTAGTGGTCAGAATAATAAGGGTTTCAGCCAGAAATGAAAAGAGGGATGTCTGCTGATTTGTTGGTGTGGATAGTGCTGAAAACACAATAAAGAGGAAAGACCAATATCTCCAACAGTTGCCTCAGTGCAAATAAGAGGTAATAAATGGAAAAGAAAAACTCTAATTAATATAATTTATATAAGTGTTTTTATTTTGAAGGTTTTCAAAGTTCTCTAAATTGGTGCTTATTTTTATTTTTTCCATCCTTTACTCCCAACCTTTCTTAAAGAAGAGCTACAGTGTGGAAAAGTACTAATAGTTCTTAACTCTCTCTACCTTTGTGTTTGTAAATATTCATAAATAAAATGATCAAAAAGAAAATGTAGCTCACACTTGTTTCCCATTCCATTATAAGACTTCCACATATAACTCACAATAAAACCATGCCTAAAACTCACTGCTGACCAATTATTTTTCATTTTTTAGGAAAATTAGCAATTGCTGCATAACTTATTGTTGACTTCTGTTATATATTTTTTAAAAAACAAAACTCTTGATTCTCCATTTATCTCTGATCACTTCTACCAAGCTTTCTTGCTGAATCTCTCTTCTATTACCATATATGTCTATTTAAGTATTATTCCCGAAGTATTAGCCTTTGCACTGTTATCAAAATCTCTGATATTTTGTTCATCTAGCTCATGTTTTACAGCAGCACTTTTATGTCAGTGATTCCCAATCTTGTGTCTCCATTCATGTCCTATGTCCTAAGCACTAGGACCACATTTTCAGATGGGGACTAAAACACACATATGTCCATCACCACCACAAAATTACCCACGTTCAAAACTATACTCCTCCTTCTGTTCTCGAGTTACTCCTCCTTTTCTTTTCCTTCTAATTATTTTCTTGATTGTATACCTGAGTTGTCCCTCACTTACGTAGATCTCCTACTCTTTATCTACCACTGGTTAATAAGTGCTGCCAATTTTCTTCTTAACTCTCACGTCTCACCTGTATAGACTCCTTTCCATCCTACTGTCACAGTTCTACTCCTGATCTCATTACCTCTCACCTTAATTACCTCAGTCTAACTGCTCTCACTCTCTCCTCTCTTACTTCTATTCATTCTGCGTGTGTTATCAGAGTCATCCTTCTAAAGCACAGTTATGAGGACATCTTAGAAATATATCTTATGACTTTCAGGGACTAAGAAAGATAAGGCACAAACACTAGTCTGGTCTACAAGGTTCTGTAAAATCTGACTCCTATTCCTCTTTTCAGTTTACTTTCTCCATCTGTCTCCTTCCCTCTACTTTCTCCAAACTTCCCCTCCAATCATTGATGTACTAACTTTGTTTTCCATAATAATGGTATTATGTGACTCACTTTAGAAGTCATCTCATAGTGAAAAGGGGGTAAAACAGATCTAACTCAGAACATTACTAAAAAAAATAATAATAAATATTAATTTCTGAGATAATTTAGTTAAGTTTTAGTTTCAAGGGAATGGAAAACCTAAAGGAATTTTCAAATGTTTCCAAAATCCTTAAAAAATAAATTGTTAAATATGACCACATGTAAGTTAAAAGAGTTTTTAATATTCTGTATGTCTATCTGCACATACTATTAGAAGAACACCTGCATGGCATTTATAATAATACATTTTTGCATCAATAATAAGAGATACCATTTTTCATCATCTGTGGAATATTTAATGTGCATTTGACCTTTATGCAGAGCATGGATTATTTTTATTAAGAGGACACATGCTAGGGTTACACAAAAAGTGTAAGGAGAAAACCAGAGATGAAATTCAGATATATTAACTTAAAGTCCAATGCTTTTTATCAATGTTATTCTATTAATACTTTCAAAAGAATTACTGAAAAAGTCCTGTCTCATCCATCTCTTAAAATGGAGTATCCCTTCATTGTAAGGAATCTTTTAATTTTGAAATATTTAAAATATATTTAAAATACATCTTATCTAATAAAAGAGTTATATGCAAATTAACCATCACTCCGCTACACCCACAAGACACGCCCACCAGCCAATCAGGAGCGAATATGTAAATAAACCCAACCAAGATGGCTACGGCCACAGAGAGCAGGAGGGAGGCTTGGGTTTCCCCGGCAATGGAGGAAGCCAATCTTTCCGCCTGCCTTGCCAGCCTAGGCCTCCACTCAAGGCTACAAAGTTTCAATTATAGAAGATACATAAACCCAAACAGAAATGGCTGCCGCCACGGAGCAAGCAAAAGGCTTGGCTCCGCTCCAGGCTACAAAGTTTCAATTGTAGAAGATAAATAAACCCCGGATACCAGGGCCTCTGCTTGGGTCGCCAGGGGGCATGGCCGGCCTGCAAACCACCACAGGCCCCTCGCCCAGGCCGCCCCATGCCCCAAGGGAACCCCCACCCTGATCCGGGACACCCTTCAGGGCAAACCAGCTGGCCCTCACCTGTGCACCAGGCCTCTATCCTATCTAATAAAAGAGTAATATGCAGATTGACCATCACTCCAACACACAAGATGGCTGCACCCATGTGGTCAAAGATCCTGCCCCCATGTGGACACAAGATGGCCACCACAAGATGGCCAGCAAGGGAGGGCAGTTGGGAGGGACCAGGCCTGCAAGGGAGGGCAGTTGGGGGCGATCAAGCCTGCAGGGGAGGGCAGTTAGGGGTGACCAAGCTGGCAGAGAAAAGTTGGAGGTGACCAGGCCTGCAGGGAAAGGCAGTTGGGAGGGATCCAGGCCTGCAGGGGAGAGCAGTTGGGGAGGGATCAGGCCTGCAGGGGAGGGAAGTTAGGGGAAAACAGGCTGGCAGGGGAGCAGTTAGGCATCAATCAGGCTGGCAAGGGAGTGGTTAGGGTGTGATCAGGCTGGCAGGCAGAAGCGGTTAGGGGCAATCAGGAAGGCAGGCAGGTGAGCAGTTGGGAGCCAGCAGTCCTGGATTGTGAGAGGGATGTCCGACTGCCTGTGGGATCAGGCTTAAACCGGCAGTCGGACATCCCTCGAGGGGTCCCAGATTGGAGAGGGTGCAGGCTGAGCTGAGGGACACCCCCCCCCATGCACGAATTTCGTGCACTGAGCCTCTAGTTTTAAAATAATTGTATTTAAAACAATTTGGTTAAATTAGTATGATTTTATGCAGCATTTGAAACACTTGACCAATTACCATGTTTCAAATATTTCTAAAATAAGAGAATTAAATACAGAAGGAAATATTTTCAACAGCCACAGGCCATTTACTCCAAATACAGAGAAATGTAAATAAGTACATCAAGAGCCAAAACACGATTTTCACTAAACATTACTTTGTGGGAATAGTGCCCCATAGAGTTGTTTCTAGATAATTCATTTCATCTATAATGAGAACCAAAGGGGCAAATTTGCAAGCACTAAGACACATAAATGGTACTGCCAATTACCAGTGCCATCACAACATGCTTCTTCCTTCTGACAAAATAGTGAGTGAAATTACAATAAGCACAGTCTAGAGACATATAGAAACTACCAAAGAAGTAGTTTGCTTAATCTTGGTAATTATGTCCTAAGTGCATTTCTTTCAACATTTCCATTTGGAGATTTTTTTTTCTTTTTTGAATACTGTGAAAGGAAAATGCTATATTTTAGCTTACAGGTATGGGTGTTTCATTGGTGGAAGTCTTTCCTTCAAAAAGTTATAGAAGCCCTGCCTGGTGTGGCTTAGTTGGTGGGGCATCGTCTGGTCAGGGCACATGCCTGGGTTGTGGACTCAATCCCTGCTAGAGGGTGTGCAGGAGGCAGCGGATCAATGTTCCACACACACACACATCCATGTTTCTTTCTCTCTCTCCCTCTCCCTTTCCTGTCCTCTCTAAAAATCAATAAAAGATATTTTTAGTTTTAGAAACCTTGGAAATATATTACTCATGTGTTCTAGGTGGGGATCACATGGCCTTTTCTGAGATCATGCAATAGTGAGTTGTTTATGTATGATTGAGAGGTCAATTGGTGATTTATAAAGAGGAATTCCTACATCTAAAAATTAAAAAAAATAATTCTACAGATTTAACCACAATAGTACTATGTTCCACTGAGATACTTCACTGTTCCTAGCAACAGGTCTCAGGGGAAACTCCACCATTTGTGAATGAACAACAGTTTTGACTTCTGACAAAAATCACATGTATTTGTTTTCTAGTGCAAATAGGTGTGGCTTTTAAGAGACTTGTTACATAGTCCTAACAGTCACAAGGACCAGGTGTGACTTAAACCAGGTTATGTCACATCTCTGATCCCACTGTTTTTTATCTGTGAAATGAATGAGCTTGAGACTAGCCCAAACAAGACATGATTCTTTTCCATCATGTGGGAAGACACTGAACTACATTCATTTTCAGACCACCTCCCTTCATTATACTCCATGGTGACAGATTTGGGGGAAAGACTTTCTAACTGACTTGTAATGAATATATTGCCTTATACCCTAAGTAGTTCTCCACCTATAATAAAATTGATAGTGTGTGCCACAAAACTTTCATTGAACATTCACTAAATGCCACTAGTGCTAAGAATTATGTTGAGTGCTAAAGGGTAGAAGAAAAAATATACGTAATACAGACCTTGCCCTAAAAATGGTATAGTGAAAATAAAACATGAAAATAAAATATTATTTCATGTGTGATTATGCATCCATCAGATTGTATAGCTTTGCAGTTAACAGATGAGCAGAATAATTTGTATTCAAACCTAGATTGACTGGCTCCAAATTCTGTATGTAGTCAATGATACTACACTACCACATGAGGAAAAGGATTCAGCAAATATTTATGTAGGCTCTTTGCATTCCAAGATCTGTTTCCTGGTGCCTTTAAGCTATAGGTTTATCTCAATAAATATGGTAGACCAATCCTGATCCACACAGACAGCTTATCCTAGTTCCTTGGTCCTTCCAGTTGGGTGATTCAGAAGTTAGTCTTATGTCCACATGCTAGAACTCATGCCACATAAGTCCTTATTGATGTCCTCTCAATCAGGTGCCTGACAAGAATGATTTGGCTATGCCAATCACCTCCTCCAAGAGTGTCATCATCTGGAGTCTAGACTACATCTTGGAACAAGTATTTATATGAAAGATAATGCTGTCCATAATCAGCAAAAAAAAAATTGCCTTCTTCTGATTTGACCTTAAAATGCCAAAAATTTTCCCAGCTCTTGGCCTAATGACTATCTTTGGGTCAGCCATACAATGGGGCTTTTTCTTGGACTCAGCTCTATATAGTCCTGAATTTCCTTCCTTATCTTCCATCAAGCTGAGGTCTTGAAGATTCTCAGCATTGTTTTCCTCTTTAAGCATTCTGATATTCTTCAATATAAAATAATCACATTAATCTGGTAAGCAGATCATCAATGTTTTACCTTAATTAAATAACTGTACTATGTTGCTTAAGTTAAGTAAGTATAATAAACATTAAAATGTTTATATATTTGTCTTTAAGGATTGAAATACAAATGACAACATACATTGGGTGTTCTATATGCCACTATACAAAAACAGGAATTCTTTTAAATATAATTCTTTCTTTTAAATAGAATTATATTCAATAAATATAAAATGCAATTATTCTTTGAAAAGTTTTCTTGTTGTAAGAGAGAGAATACTTTGTATTTAAAAAATGCGTAATTGCCCTGGCTGGTGTTGCTCAGTTGGCTGAGTGTCATTCCATACACCTAAAGGTTGCTGGTTTGATTCCCAGTTAGGGTACATGTCCAAGTTTCTGGCTTGATCCCCAGTAGAAAGCATGCAGGAGGCAGCCGATTGATCTCTCGATCTCTCTCTCTCTCGATCTCTCTCTCTCTCTCTCATAAAAAATCAATGGAAACATAAGATTTCCACCTGCAAGAAAGAGACAAAGGAGCCTGTCCTTGCCATTCCCCTACAGGCACTTATCCCCTGACCTCTAAGGGACCACATGAGACTTGCACCCAGTGGAGCAGTGGGCAGCAGCAGCTCATTCCAGGCTAACCCTCTGAACTTGTCTACAAGGCCCCCATTTCTCTGACTTCTCAGTGAGCCAAAGCAGTCCAGCCTCGGCTCTCCTGTTGCTTCTTCTATGCCCTTCCTTGTTTCACAGCCCTAAGGACATTTTTGCCGCCATAATGACCCCAATACCCTTGGGCTCATTGCTGTGTAGCCCTTCCCTTTGGATATCCTCATCCCCCATTCCCTTTTCCTTAAATAATTTAAATTTTCTTTACTATCTGAGATGGCTATTGACTTTAACTTTCAGGGAGAATAAGAGTGAAGGTTATGTCATTTTTTATGATAGGCAAGTGTTTTCACTAAATAGAATAACCATCTTAGAAAATTTTGTGATGTCAGTGTATAGAAACACAACTAACTTTGGAACATTAATTTTATACCATACAACTGTGCTGAATTCATATTAGTTCTAACAGTTTCTGTGTATAGTCTTAGGTTTTCTCCATTTTAGACCATATCATCTGTAAGCAGAGATTTTACTTCTTCCTTTTCAATTTATTTTTCTTGCCTAAGCATTTTGGCTATGATTTCAAATACTATGTTAATATAAATGGAAGAGTACATATTTTTTGCCTTGTTTTAGATATTAGAGGAAAAATTTTCATTTTCTCAGGAATCATTATGATGCTAGCTGTGGGTTTTGAATATATGATCTACATAGTAACAAGATAAGTTCTTTCTAAAGTTAACTTATAGAATTTTTATCATGAAAAGGTGATGAATTTTGTCAAAGACTTTTCTGCATCTATTGAGATGATAATATAATTTTTATTCCAAATTCTTGATGTTGATACAGTATGCCACATTGATTAATTTGTGTATGTTGAACCATTCTTGAAATTCAGGAACAAATTTCATTTGGTCATGGTATATTGTCCTTTTAATTTGCTGGTTAATACAGTTTGCCAATATTTTGTAAGGATTTTTGAATCCATGTCCAACAGAGATAACTCCTATAGTTTTCTTTCTTGTGATGTCTTTGTCTTTCTCTTGAATCAGGGTGACACTGGCCTAGCAGTAAAATTTTAGAAGTGTTTCCTTTCTTCTATTTTTTTCAAAGAGTTTAAGAAGGATTGAAAGGAAATGATCTGAACAGAGCATTAGGGAAACAGTCACACTTAAAATTATAGCAAATAAAATAAAATACTTCAGCATAAAGGAGATAAAAACTTATGCAATGAAAAATATAAAACACTGATGTAAGAAATGTATACACAAATAAAATATACCCTGTGTTCATAGGTTGAAGTAATTAACATTGTTAAAATATCCATATTAGCCAAGTGACTTATAAATATAATGAAATTCCTATAAAAACCCTAATCCTACTTCTATAAAAATAGAATAAAAACAATTCTAAAATTTATATGGAAACACAAATGATTCTGAAAAGCCAAAGCAATTTTGAGCAAGAAACCAAAACTTAAGGTATCACACTTCCTCATTTCTAATATATTAGAAATTAGAAAATTGGTGTAAAAGTAACATCTAGATAATTTAATAGTATAGCGAACCCAGAAATGAACCCACACATATATAGTCAACTGATCTTGAACAAGGGTGCCAAAAATAAACAAGGAAAGGTTTCTTCAATATGTAACTGTTTATTTAATAAATGTTGTTGTGATAACTGGACATACAGATGCAAAAGAATAAAACTGGACCCTTATTTCATGGTGTACATAAAAATCAACTCAAGCAAGCATAGGGCCTGAACCTGTAAAGCTTCTAGAAGAATACATAAAGAGAAATATTCTAGACATTGGCCTTGCCAATAATTTTTTGGAACACAAAAGCACAGGCAATAAAAATAGATGTTGGACTACTCAAACTAAAATGCTTCTACAAAGCAAAGAAAACAATCAACAGAGTAAAATGGTAACCTATGGAATGGGAGAAAGTATTTGCAAATAATTTATCTGATAAAGGGATAATAATTATATTAATTTTTTTTTTGCAATTTGAGAGCAAAAAATTATTAAAAGTGAACATAGAAACTGAATATGTATTTCTCCAAAGAAGACTTACTAATGACCAAAGAGTATATGAAAAGATGCTTAACATCAACAGGAAGTGCAGATTCAAAACACAATGAGATATCACCTCACACCTGTTAGGGAAAGTATTATATATAAAAAAAAAAGGAATAACCTTAACCACTCCATTAAAAAGGGAATAAAAAATACCAACAGCAGAATAAAACAAATCTCAAATTATCATTCTTATACATAACCCTAATGTAGAATTTAATTTGTGGCATCTATAAAAATTGGGAAAAGATATTCAAGGTAACATTGCCAAAACATTGCATAAATACTAAGGAGAAAAAGTAATGGTTATCCAGCAATTAGGATTGGGTAATTTCTCTCCCAAGAGAGAAAACAACTCTGCTACTCAGAGCAGATCCTTGGTTCTTATCCATCTGTGCATGTGATATTAAACCTAATTCCCAAGTGAAGTGAATACAAGATTTAACTTTTTTGCTTTTATTCAGTCATTTTCATTAGAGGGTAGTCACATATGAAAGAAAAATGAGAGCATCATGCAAATAGTTAATAGACTGAAGAGATTCATAGTCAAACAATTGAAATCATAGGGAACATTACTATTCACCGAGAACATCTGAGCTTCAATGTCTGATAAAACTAATTTCATCATTATCAAATTCAGAATGATACTATAGATTCACAATAAGAATTACACAACTATATTTCACTCTACAAATGTCTTGCAATTTCTAATATTAAAAATCTCAACATATAGTTTTATGTAAATAAGAAAATAATAAAATGTTACACAATTTTTTCAATATATCCATGAAGTTTTAGTACTATAGGATGTAATATGAAATAGTTAACCTTGGGAAAAAAATACAGGTCCTTGGATTGGTTATCTTCCCGTGCCCCCTTTCTTGGTTCCAGAAGCCACCTGACAAGCCTGCCAACATGTTAACCTTTATTCTCTCTCCCTAGAGTTCCTAGTAATAGAACAAATGTAATGCTTCCTATAAAAGATGAGCCATGTGTCCCTAGACTATGGAGTATGCACTTCACCTTCAGCTTGATAACTCTTGACTGCTTGGATCCACATGAGTTTAGAAAACATGAAGAATCCTAAGTCACTATACTTTCTGAAAAGCAGTAAGATCAGGGAGATGGGTAGAACATTAGTGTGTGTGCACAATTAGTCGAGATCTGTTTGAAAATGTTTTTTAACCTAATGTAATCATTACAAATACACCACAAGTGGAAATTCCAAGAGACCGTTAGGAAGACTTTGTTATTTGCAAATGATAATAATCTTTATTTCACCTCTTAGAAATTGGATTGTAGTAATTTATTCTCCATTTGTCCCTTAGATTCACGTTCCATCTTGCTTGATCCTGCAATACTGTTTATGGGCCACATCACTCAGGCACCATTGTCATCTGACTTCCTCTTGGATTTGGCCAATTGGAGATGTGGCAGGAGATCAAAGCGGGAAGAGAACAAGCCAAGAAGAGTATGTTTTTCTTGTCTGTCTTTTTCTGAAGTGGTTCTGACAGAGGTTGTGTCCTCTTTAAGAACTGATTCTGTGTGGAAACTCCACTTGCCTCATGCTTCAATATCACTCTTACAAGCACTGAACATCAGGCCCTGATATGCTATCATTAATATCCTTAGCTGATTCTTATAACCTAGCTCAAACATCTATCAACAGTCCCTTTATTACAGAAAGCTCTTTAAAATACAACTCAATCTACTGACTGATTCTTGTGGGAACTGTACTAAAACAATGTTGTTATTATAAGGCTCTGAAGGTTTCACCCCAGAAGAAAATATATTCAAGTTACAACAAAGGAAGAAATATGAATGATTCCAAACAAATGAACAGACAAACAAAAAAAAAAAACCACCTCTGCATTTCTGGTTCCTCTGTCCAAAGAAATAAATCTGTTGACTATTTTGTAGCGTTTCCATTAGAAAATAGAGGAATTCACCTTTTAATTACCCAAGTAAAAAATAAAATAAAAATGTAATCACATATCATCACAGTTAACCTTCAAGATGCATGATTTTCAAATTGTAGGTTGTAATCCTTAGTTTGTCATTAAACCAAAGTAATCAGTCAAGACCAGCAATAGATTAGTTGTCAGGGATTTACTTAAAATAGAATATAAATGATCACAATGAGCTGCATATACAAAGGATCTTTTTCCTGAATCTTGATTTATTAAAAACACATATGTTTATGAATTTGTCACTATGTAAAATGTAGTTCTTAGAATGAGCTATATTTTAAAAAGCTTGAAATTTTCTGTTATAAAATAAGGATCTTTCTTCCTTTGAAAGCATTTACAAGGTTGTGTCTACAGAAGTTGAAACTCTGTATGGACTATAATATATCTGTGCCTTCTAAGATCGAAGGAGTCATCATTCTTCAGGATTTTGACACAAAATAAAACAGCTTAGAGCTGAGAGAATAGTATGAGAGAGCTCATTTTTACTTAATTCATCTTTTGTAGAATATAAATGAAGTTTTTTCAAAGTTCTGGATTTCTTGCTCAGTTTAATAGAAAAATATATACATACATATATATTTGTACAAATATTTCCTTCATAAGCAGCAAGCAAAAGATTTCAGACCAGGCAAATAGAAAGAAATGTCCTCAGATCACAGGCAAAGATTACCTTTAAAATGTAGGAAATATTCTCTTCTGAGAGAAGAGGGGATTTAGGCATAGTAGGATAATGTGTTCTCTACACCAACAAAGCCAACTTGAATATCATTGACAGTTAAGTGGAGGAATAATGATGTATAGGATAGGCCCGCGGGCAGAATACCTGAGTTTACACACTTGCTTTATGATGACTTAGTTTTGGGATCTTGTGCACATTTTCAGTCTTAATTACTATGTTTTTCTTCTTAAATGGAGACAATAAATGTATCTACCACTTAAAATTGTCTTGAGAATTCTGTAACTTAAATAAGTGCTTAGACAATGCCTGTCATATTATAAGCATCCAATAAAAGGTAGCTACTGTTCTTTTAATTTTCTCTTTTTTTTACTCAAAATCTCCATTTCCTGGTACTTTCCTCATAATTATTAAAATCTGCAGACCTTTACAAAGGACCAGGTTAAGCTAATATAAATGCTTTTCTATAATAATAAAAGGGTAATATGCTAATTAGACCAGATGTCCTTCCAGATGACCTTCCTGATGAAGCCAGGGCTGCAAGGGAAGCCGGGTCCCAGGTGTCTGCTGGCAGCCAGAGGGAAGCCCGGGTCGCAGATGCCTGCCAGCAGCTGGAGGGAAGCCCGAATCCCGGGTGCCAGAGGGAAGCGGTTTCCGGCAGCCAGGGGAAGGAAGGCCTACGCTTGCACAAATTTTGTGCATTGGGCCTCTAGTTGAGTATATTGTATCTTTTATTTCTTATATATTTGAAGGAGATTAAAAAGATCATCTTACCAACATGAGAGACTGCTTAATACTATATAACATATATTAATATATATGACATAAAATAAACAATACAACACACAGCATATTGTGCATTTTTTCTAATTTGAAGATCCTTGCTGTGAGAGAATTTGAATACACAGTTTGTACAATATTGGTGAATATGGTATTGAATACAAGTTATTTATATAATTTTAAAGTGTTCAATTAATTTTTAAAAAAACCTTTAGAAAAAAACATATATAGTATGTTGACCAGGCAAAATAATGTAGTTCAAATAGCACTGTATTAGATATTGGACCTGATTTTATTTCTAATGTATCAACTTACTATGTCCCTCTGGTAAGTAACTTATTTACACTGGATCTCAATTTATATATCTGTAGAATGGAATTTTAGAACTATATATCATCTAAATCTTTTCTATAATCCTCTGAATTAATATAATCATTATGAATATAATTTATTAGCATTACTCCAATGCATTAATTTTCTCAGGGACTGTTCAGAATAGTAGTGCTACTTGCCTCACAATAAAAAGCCCCAGTCCTTGATTGTCTCTGATTCTATGGAGTAAAATTTTTCTCTCTTCCTTAATGATACAAATTTATTCTACTGCTTTTCCCTACCTCACCAAGATTACATTTACTTTTATCAAACTAAAATGCAGTTCAGTGCTTAAGAATAAGAGTGCCAGTACAATTTTTTAATTTATTATTATTATTTTGTTAATCCTCACCCAAGGATATTTTTTCCATTGACTTTTATTTATTTATTTATTTATTTTTAGAGATAGTGGAAGAGAGGGAAGGAGGGGGAGAGAGAGAGAGGAAGAAAGTCAAAGAGAAAAACATTGATGTGAGAGAGACACATTAACAAGTTGCCTCCCTCACATACCCTGACTGAATCAGGGATTGAACCTGCAATCCAGGTAAATGCCCTTGACCAGGAATTGAACCTGTGACCCTTTGGTGCACAGGCCAATGCTCTAACCCAGGGGTTCTCAACCTTTCTAATGCTGCCACCCTTTAATACAGTTCCTCATGTTGTGGTGACCCCCAACCATAAAATTATTTTTGTTGCTACTTCATAGCTGTAATTTTGCTACTGTTACGAATCATAATGTAAATATCTGTGTTTTCTGATGGTCTTAGGCGACCCCTGTGAAAGGGTCATTCGACCCCCAAAGGGGTCGTGACCCACAGGTTGAGAACCGCTGCTGTGGAACCTAAGACCATAGGAAAACACAGATATTTACATTATGATTCATTAACAGTAGCAAAATTACAGTTATGAAGTAGCAACGAAAATAATTTTATGACTGGGGGTCACCACAACATGAGGAACTGTATTAAAGGGTTGCAGCATTAGAAAGGTTGAGAACCACTGCTCTAACCACTGAGAACACTGGCCATGGCTTTTTTAACATATTATTCACTTAACTGTTGGTACTGTACTTGAATCTCTTAAGTCTTGGTTTCTTATTAGTATAAAAGATATATAGGGTGAAGCAAAAGTAGGTTAACAGTTGTGAGTATGCAAAACACAGAGTTTATTCTTATATTATTATTTAGTAACTAGAGGCCTGGTGCACAGATTTGTGCACCAGTGGGGTCCCTCAGCCTGGCTTGCGGAGATCGGGCCGAAACTGGCTCTCCAACATCCCCTGAGGGGTCCTGGATTGTGAGAGGGCATAGACCAGGCTGAGGGACCCCACTGGTGCACGATCGGGGCCGGAGATGGAACGCAGGAGGGCTTCAGGGCGTGTCTGGCCTGTCTCACCCAGTCCCGATTGGAAATGGCCAGACCCTAGCAGCAAGCTAACCTACTGGTCAGAGCATCTGCCCCCTGGTGGTCAGTGCTGTGTCATAGCAACTGGTCGAACAGCCGAAGGGTCAGAGGGACAATTAGCATATTAGGCTTTTATATATAGAGATTATTCTATTATTTTCCATACAGACGAGTGTAAATCTACTCTTGCCACACTGTATCAATTGCAATAGCTACTTCACTTTGTAAGAGATAAAAACATTTCTTTAGAAATCCTTGACTGAGCTCTTTCGAGAGACAAGCATTGTTCCATGTGCTCCTGAGCTGCAGCAGAATGCAAGGCAACTTAAGGCCCTCATGCACCTGCTTCTAGGGAGGTACAAACAGCAGAGGAATGCCATGTCAGAGGATAGTCACTAAGGTAGAAAAATAAAGTAGGGTAAATGTTTAGAAAGTGATGAATGGACAAACTAAGGGTATGAGGGAGCAGATTGGGTAACCAACACCAATCAATATTAGAAATATTCCAAGTTCTCAATGACTTGACATTATTTAAATTTACATCCTGCTCATGTTTTAGTCCAATGTGTGTCAGACTGTTCTCAGAGACATCTCTGTATTGTGTGACTGGGACATTCAAGTTCTCTTCATATTGAGGCACCACTCTGTCATTATTTTTGCAGTTGGGGAAGAGAAGATGCGAAAAAAAAAACACATAGAAAGTGGTTTTTAGCCATCCTGGTTTGTGGCATGCATCAATTCTGTCCCTATCATATTTGTCCTAACCCAGCCACATGGCCTAAAATTAATTATAAAAGGGACTATAAAATGTACCTTCTTTTGCACCCATGACAAAGAAAGTGAACCAGATTTGATGGACATTCTAAGAGGAGCTTTTAGCCCCTCCTACTGAAGCACATGGTACAGACTTCTGCAGAGGCCTTACAACAGAAACATCCTGCTTCCAGCTTTGCTAATTAAGGGGGGCAGAATTTACTGACCCAAAATATGCCTCTTTGGCATAAAGATTGCCTTGAGCTGGTTATTTTCAGGAAACTGCAGACACAGGTAGAGCTCTGAAAACAAAGTAAAAGTTACTCTTTTATACGAGAAATTTATACATATAAGGGAAATCGCCATTTGTAAGGGTGTGTTTCTCTCTATATTAAGAAGAGGATGACTAAATTTCTTAAAACATATCAATTAAAAAGGCAAGGACTTATAAAATCCCATTTTAGTTTTATATAATCTTTCTTAATGTGACCTAGCTTTCTGCAATAAAACAGACTGCTCTGTAAAAGTTTCCCAACAGACCCTATTTAGTAATTCTGTGATTTTGCTCCCAGAAACCAGTATGTACATTAATTGGAATAGGTCAGAATAGCTAAGATTACATGTTTTAAAAGTTCAATTAAATTCCTTTTTGAACCTATCAGGGTTCTGGAGAAAATCGGGGAAATCTTTAGGTAGATTCCTTAATTCTACTCTAGTCCAAGGAACATATACAATTACTGGTTCCCCTCTGCCTGAGACAGCTGTTCTGGGTTTCCATTCTGAGTGTCCCCCTAGGTCAGTAAGGAGCTGCAGTGGAGAACATGAGATGAGAAAGAGAAGAGGGAGGAGGAAAGAAGAGTAAGTATGAACAACAAAGTAAAGGATGCCCCTGGGCAGCTGGAATAAAGAGAAAAGTCAGGTGTAGTTATTGAGCGGCTTCAGAAGCTGTCCTTAGTACAGAGACAGGCACTAAAAGAAAAGAGAATTTATCAGTGCTCCCCACCCCCCTAGAAGCTTCTAATTTCCAATCAAAATAAGCTCCACATGTCTTTAAGTACTTGCAAGTAAATGCTTCCTCTTTATTGTATATCTGCAGGAGTATTATTAATAAGAGTCTGGAATCTGGGAGTTTCCAGCCTTAGAGGCATGGGTTTTCATGTTAATTTTAGTTTTAATTCAAATCTGCAGAGTCTGGACAAATTTCTAGGAATATTATGTAGTGGGTTGAAGTGTGCTGGTTCTGAGTTGAGCTCCCAGGGGCTGCCACCCTCTGAGTTATCTTAACCCTTTTACGTGTCTCAGTTTCTCTCCCTGGCTGTCTAATACAGCCATGGGAAATCAGAGTGGTAAGACAGTTATTTCATTACAGTTAAGGTAAAATTCACTACGGGGATCCTGCACAAAGTGAGGGATGCCCTCTGACACCTGCATAAACAGTCTTACTCATCTATGAATACAGGATATTTTAGGTGAATGGAGGAACTGCCCCTTATCTTCAGAGCCAAAATGAGTTCAAGCTCTCATTTATCCAACTAAAGTTTTGTTCAGACTCTCAAAAATATATCCAATTGAAAAGCCAAAGTTAAGAAATAGCCACCCATTTTATTCACCTAAGTTATCTTGACCCTTATCTTTAACATAGGTTCTCTGCATCCTTAACCTTTATCTCCACCTCCAGGATTTTTTTAAGGAAAAAATCATAACTCGAAGTCAGTCTCTTATTGTAAAACAGAGAGTTCCAGAATTTCAAAGAAAACTCACCCACGTTCACCCTATGAAAAGCGAGGAGCCAGTGGAGCACAATGGGCCCTGCTGGCACCTTGCACTGGTCCGGTTCTGCAAGGTGGTCCCGTGTAGGATTTTCTGGAATCCTGCTGCACTATGCCACTTAAGACAATCCAAGTCATGATCCGAGTCACAGCACCAAGTTAACCAATTTTGCAATAATTCTTACTACTTGATCCCCAAATCATACATCCTTAGTTCCTATATTCCAGAACCCATATATACTGAGTGGCCAGATTAGTATGATCTCTGAACGCCTAATAATCTGGCCACTCAGTGTATAGCCTATATAATAAAAGGCTAATATAAAATTGTCCCCTTGACCAGGAGTTCAACCAGCAGGCAGGCCGGCCAACCACCCATGTCCCCTCCCCCTGGCCAGGCTGGCCAGGCCCCACCCATGTACGAATTCATGCACCGGGCCTCTAATACACACACACACACACACACACACACACACACACACACACACACACACACTGAGTGGCCAGATTATAATGCATTCAGAGATCATAATAATCTGGCCACTCAGTGTATACATCATTGTTCTCCTGTGATCCATTAACCATTCTTTGATTTTACCTGTCACATATATTTTGACCATATATACATTTTGAAATAATTTTAAATTCAGTAAATTTGATATTCAGTAATAACAGCAAATAAAAGACAATTTATAATGTTAAATTCAAATTTCATCTTAGGGAAAAAAATAAATTTCCAGAAATTAAGGGTGCCTATATATTTGAGCACATTGTGCACACACACACACACAAACACAAACACATATTGAAAGTTTAAGTACACTTAAACTCAAGAGTGTTTCTATCAGTTTCTTCTAAATGAAATTACTCAACCAGAAAAGATCCATTTGTTTCTAAGATAAAAATTTTGTAAGCAGAAGCCTATCACTTGAAGTACTTTCCTACTGGGACTACTACCATCTGGCAAAGAAGGATGCACATCAAAGTAGAGGAGAAACAGCACCTCTTAACAGTAATTTTCTCAGAGGATTTTCTTCCTAGTATTCTGCCAACAGCAATCTTTAAACCGTTAGCTAAATGCAAAGTGAGAGGCTCCTAGCAACACTCCCAGATTAGGGGAGCCCCCTTTGTGCTTCTAGTTCTGAAGAAAATAAATAATAACATGTAGGGAAACCAAAATAGAAACAAAGACCCTTAATTTTGTAGCAGGCATGCCATCACATTATTTCTTTTCCTACATTATCTATATATATAAAGCCCTAATATGCAAATAGACTGAACAGTGGAACAACCAAACAACTGGTCACTATGATGTGCACTGACCATAAGAGGGGGCGTGTGGAACAAGGCGGGCGTTGGCAGCAGGTGGCAGAGCACAGAACATGGCAGGCATCGGCGGTGGTGGAGCAGGTGAGCGGGGGCGCCAGACCAAGGTGGGGTGTCAGCCGCTGTCATTGGGGCAAACCTCTGGTGGTTACTGAAAATTCTTTTCTCCCACATGCTGTGGTCCTGCTGGGCGCTCGCACCCACTGCTGGCGCCCAGCGCCAGCCCTGATCTCTCGGCACCAACAGCGGGTATGAGCAGCAGCTGCCGGCCCTGATCTCCCCTCAGGGCTTCTCCACCTCCCCTGCTCCTGAGGGGAGATCAGGGTGGCAGCTGCCTCTCCCACCCACTGCTGGCAATGGCCCTGCTCGCACCTGCGGCCAGCGCCAGAGCTGCTGCTCATATCCACTGCCAGCACCAGCTCTGCTCACACCCACAGCTGTCACCAGAGCCGCCATTCACACCCACTGCCAGCGCCCAGTGCCAGTCCCAATAGCTAGGCGCCGTCAGCAGGTGTGAGTGGCGGTGCCAGCCCAAATCACCCCCAAGGACTTCTCCACCTCCCCCTGCTCCTGAGGGGTGATCGGGGCAGCAGCCACCACTCACACTTGCTGACGGCGCTGTTCTCGCTCGCTCCCACTGCTGGTGCCAGCCCAAATCGCTCCGCAACGTCAGCGGGTGCAAGCAGGGCCAGCGCTGTCAGCCCAAGGGAGTGGTGGTGGTGGGAGCAGGGCTGCAGGCAGACAGGGGACCAGGCCATGGTGGGAGGGACCAGGCGGAGTCATGGAGGATGGGCTGAGACCCGCCCCTGTGCCCACCACAGCTTCATGGCCCACAGTTCCTTTCAAGGTACACGAATTCATGCACTGGGCCCCTAGTTCACATATAAAAGTTCTTTTGTAGACCATTTTGGGATACGTAGGCAATTCTAATTACCAAAATAAACAATTCATGCCAATGGCCCTAAGATTATGTGGAATGTACATTTATCTAAGGAGAAAAGTCAAAACAGCCCTGACCAGTGTGACCCAGTTGGTTGAGCATCCTCCTGTACACTGAGTGGTCGCTGGTTCGATTCTCAGTCAGGGCACATGCCCAGGTTGTGGGCTTGATATCCTGTTGGGGAAGGTAGCTGGTCAACATTTCTCTTTCACATTGATCTTTCTCTCACTCTCTCACTCTTTCTTCCTTCCACTCTCTAAAATCAATAAACATCCTCAGATTAGGATTAAACAATATATATTCATCAGAGGCAGGAATTAGAAGAGATGGGGTGTGGTTGTCTATTCAAAGTTATTCAGGAATTCAGGCTGCTGGATTAATATCACCTTGTTTGTCAATGACCAAAAGGCATAAGAGAGAAAAAATGAAGAAGGCTGGCCAGTTTGTTTTTCACCTCAGCCAAGAAGTAACTCATATCACTTCCACTTACCTTTCATTAGTGAGAGCTACTCATATAGCTCAGCCTAGAAGCAAGTGGCTATGACAAGTAGTCCTTAAAAAAACAGACACTACCCAGAATCAGCTCAACTCTATGCAAGAGTATGAAATTTTGTTGCAGAGTTAGCTATCTCTACTATACCTTCTCCCTCCCTGATATTAGGTTAACTCTTAACTTAGGTTTTCATACTATCCCCTTTCTTTTTTTTTAATTTAAATTCTTTATTGTTTAAAGTATTATGTAAGTCTCCTTTTTCCCCCATTGACCTCTCCCCAGACACCCCCACCCCCCCAGCACATGCCCTCACCACCCCCTCCATATGTGTCCATTGGTTATGCTCATATGCATGCGTACAAGTCCTTTGTTGATCTCTTATCCCCTTACCCCCCACCTCCCCATCATAGGTTGGACAACCTATTCGATGCTTCTATGACTCTGGTTCTATTTTTGTTCATCAGTTTATGTTCATTATATTCCACAAATGAGTGAGTCATGTGATATTTATCTTTCTCCCCTTTCTTTATTTCTGGTCACAGTCTGTATACAATATCAGTTGATACAGAGCTCTCAGATAAGTATATACTATCTAAAGTCACCATATCTTTTTGACCTTGACAAGACACCTTTCTGGTATCAGCTCATGTTAATTCCTCAATGGACTTTGCAAAGCAGTTCCTTCAAAGCTTATTTCCATTCTAATATTTATTTCTAAATTTCAGAGTTAACTAAGAAAACTGAAAACATCTGGCCTGACACACATATACTTGGCCCCACGTCATGAGACACCTATTACATTTCTACTAATGCAGCATTTAAGCTGTGTTATAAAAATAGCCCCACACAAATCTGGAAGGGAAATAAAATCACAGATATCTTTTCTTATTTGATTTTTTGGCAATATTTAACACTGTTTCTCACCCAATTTTTCATGGAAATTATTTCTATTTTTTAGCATCTGTCTCAGCATTCTCTAACTCCTCATCTATGTGTTTAGCACATTCATCTAAAACCCATTGCATAATTTCTTCCTTGATTTTTCTCCTTACGTAGGTCTTTCCTTGATTACTTTAGTTTCCCCTCTTTTCTTCACATTCTACAATCTATTCCTTGTATTTTTGTCTGTCTTTACTATGAAGCTATTATAAACTACACACATATTCATTTCTGACTCAATGTCTCTACTCCTAAACCCTGCTCTATGCAAAAAAAAACAAAAAAAACCCAGAGTTGAGTACTCAACTCTCTACTCCAACATCCAAATCTACTCCATCTTTTAAAGTATTTTGTCTCTTCACTGAGTTATTATGTGTAATTCTAAGTATAAGCTTTGCATGTGGTTAATAGATGTTCACTTTTTAATGGTATTTGCACCTATCTAGGGTTAATGTATGTTCCCAAAGCCATGTTAAAGTATATAAAAGATAGGACAGAAATAGGAAGCATAATCCCTTAAAGGGCAAGGGAACATTTTTTTCTGCCAAGGGCCATTTGGATATTTATAACATCATTCGCAGACCATACAAAATTATCAACTTAAAAATCAGCCTGCTATATTTGGTCAAACATTTATTTAACTCGCCCCTAATGCATTGGCAGAACCAGACCAAATGACTTCTCAGGCCTTGTATGACCTATGGGCCAGACATTCCCCATCATGTGTAACATGATGTCTCACAAGTACTTCCGTCACAAGTTTAATGGTAGACTATTTTGAGGAATGAGAAGTGAAGAAATCAGTTTAACTGGAAAGAACTTTACCCTCTCTTATTTCCACTGCTCTAAGCAAAAGCGTCTGAAATCTGTTAGAAAATAATCCTGCAAATATGCCACTTTTAAAAAAACAATATAGTTGCTATACAGAAGGCCATGGTCTTCACTTAAATTTGCTTACTTTGATACATTACTTTTTAACTTCAACCAACATTTCTCAGCATGAAGACACTGGCTAGGGAACAGCCTGATCTCATGTGTCAGCAGCAAAACATTTAGCTATACTTTATTAGTGATGAGGTGTAAGGAGTGAAAAGAACATAGTGTGAGTCATGCATTCTGGATTGAGTTTGTCACACTAAACAGCAAGTATATAAATGTGCAAACTGCACAAGTTTTTATGGAAAATACTGATGGATAACAAGTATAAAATGCACAATATTTTAACACTCTTTTCTGGCTCTAAAAGTAGTTGAGAGAGAGAGAGAGAGAGAGAAGAAAGTTTAAATTAAATAGAGAAGTACTGCCTTAGATGGTTTGGCTCAGTAAATAGAGCATTGGCCTGAGGACCAAAGGATCCCGGGTTTGATTCCAGTCAAGGGCAGGAGCCTTGGTTGCAGGCTCCTCCCCGACCTGGGCCCTGGTCAGGGTGTATGCAGGAGGCAACCAATGGATAGGTTTCTCTCACGTCAATGCCTCTCTCTGTCTTTCTCCATTCCACTCTCCCTAAAAGTCAATGGAAAAATTATTAACATAAATAAATAAATAAATAAATAAATAAATAAATAAATAAATAGCTACATACTGAAAAGCACAGACCTAGGGGAGACCAAAGGCCACCTTGTTGCACTCCTCCCTCTTCATCCTTTGGGGTTCTCAAAATGGTGGATTTCCCTGAAACTACACTCCATAAGACTAAACATTTCCTTAATCGCCTATGTCCATAAAATAAAAATCAGAATAGAATTATATGGAATTTAGTGTCTACTTTTTGACGATTTCTCAAACCAAATTTAAAAATCCTCTATCAGAGCTCATCTTTTCATAGCCTTAATTTTTTTTCAAGTTCTATGGAAGTTTTAAATTAGAATTTGACTTTATTGCTTTTGGCTTTAAAATATATAGTCTCAGTTATGATTTATTTCCCCATGGTTTTAAACTATTGATCTTCTCTTAGTGAATTATTTTAAAGTTATTCTTGGCTAAATTTTGTATAATTACAACTTACATTATCTGACCTTAAACACATATTCTCTAGGTACAGAAATTGCTTGTGAAATAAGTTATCATACATGTCTGTACTTACACGTCTTTTAGAAATAGGTATTATTTATGATAACATAAATAAAATAAGTGATTAAAAACTATTACATCTGAAATCTATTATTAAAGCAGTATAACTTAGTGGAAGGGCTATCTATCACATTTTGAGCCTAAAAACTCCCACTAATTTCCAATTGGAAACACAATATATATTTATTTAGTAATTTTGTCCAATCTATTTAGCTTCTTGCTTTTACTTCACTTAGGTGTGAAAAGCACATTATAAGAAACTTCTTCTCTCTGAAGAGTGAGGTTCTAATAAATGGATGAATATTAAGACAATAATTTAAAAATGCATTATTATACATTTCCTAGTTATTGGAGTTAATGCTTTCTTGCTTTAGTTCCTAACAAATTGACATTTTTAGGTCTTTCAACCTCTTTCTGCAGGCCAAAGTGGGAGGTTAGTGTTAAGTTGATGCATATAAGACTGATAAAAGATGAATAATTTTTATACATTTTCTTCTTCCTTATTTCCTTATGCATCCTCCCGCCCCCTTCTACTCACTGCCTACTGCCACAGGCATTGCTCACTGTGGACAATGTCATGTCCCTGTCATTAGGATGATGTTTGGAGAAAATGTCTCATCATAAAAACACTACAAATTCACAAGTATTTTAAGGCAGTTATATTATTTTCACATTAAACTGTAGAAGAATGCAACAGTGTTTAAATTAAAACAAAACTTTAACAGACTATGAATATGATGGCAATCATGAAATAGCAAACTTCATCTGATTCTCCATGTAACAACATTTAAGCCTGTTACCTAAGTATAACTTAAGATTCATTTAAATGGCATGCCATTGAGAAGTTATAAGATGTTTATAATTTTAAGTATGAAATTTTTGTTTTGCAGTTTTGTGAGCACTCTCATTGATTTCTGCATCGTCTCAATATTTGTATTGTCCTTGAGTTTTCACTTAATAAAACTCTTAATGATTTCTGAGAGATAAATCTAACTTAAATGTAATAAAATGTTTCCCATGAACTAATCCCTATATCCTATCTAATTCTGGGCTATAAAAAGATTCAGAAATAGTAAGCTAGCTACTATAATATATCTTATTAATTTCTTGCTTTCATATACTCCAATTTTATATAGTGAACATAAAAATCTGATATGGCAAAAAATATATTTTATTGGATTAATTTTATATAGAGAGCAAATGCATGTTGGGGTCAAGGCTTAATATTTAAAATGTACTTTATATTTCTTTTTGTCATTAGGAATTTAGAGTTAAGAGTTTTGCAAGATATTCTCTATTGTGAGTGATGCTTTATGTCTAATGCAAAAAAGAGTTTCTAAAGAGCTCTACCTTGTTTTTTAAACTAGATTGATATCCTGGAAAAAAGGCAAAAGGGAGGGAGAGGGAGTGAAAGAGAGAGACAGAGAGAGACAGAGGCTAACGGATCACAATGAAACAGCAAAATATAATGTTGGAAAGTGAAATGATGGGTTAAGGTAAAACAGGAAAAAATGCAAAAGACAGAGAATAGGTAAATTTATTACTAGTTGACAATAATGGAAAAAAAATGCATAATAACTGCATATTTTTCTTATTAAAAAAACCACACAATATATAAAACACCAATACAAAATTATAGATATAAAATAGTAAATGAAAAACTTAGCATTTTGGTGCTAAGTTAATAAGACTTATTTTAAAATTAAAGATATATATTTGACAAAGGAGGCAAGAGCATACAATGGAGTCAAGACAGTCTCTTCAATAAATGGTGCTGGGAAAATTGGACAGATACATGCAAAAAATGAAACTATAATAATCAAACAATAAACCATAGGCAGCAAAATCTCAGACAACTCTCATAGCAATATATTTGCAGATACATCTCCTAGGACAAAGAAAACTAAGGAGAAAATAAACACATGGAACTACTTCAAAATAAAAAGCTTCTGCACAGCAAAAGAAATCATCAATGAAATGAAAAGGGAACCCACTGTTAAGGGAGAACATATTTGGCGATGATACATCTGATAAAGGGTTAATTTCAAAAATATATAAGGAACTCATACAACTTCACAAAAGGAAAACAAACAATCCAATTAAAAAATAGGCAAAGGACCTAAATAGACACTTCTCCAAAGTAGACATACAGAAGGCCAAGAGACATATGAAAATATGCCCAGTCACTAATCATCAGAAATATGCAAATTAAAATGCCAATGAGGTATACCTGCCAGAATGGTTACCATCAACAAATCAATAAACAACAAATGAAGATGTGGAGAAAAGGGAATTCTAGTACACCGCTGGTGAGAATGCAGACTGGTACAGCCATTATGGAAAACAGTATGGCATTTCCTCAAAAAATTAAATATGGAACTTCCATTTGACCCAGGGATCCCACTTCTAAGTATATATCCTAAGAAACCTGAAACACCAATCAGAAAGAAAGTATGTACACCTATGTTCATAGCCGCACAATTTACAATAGCTAAGATCTGGAAACAGCCCAAGTGCCTATCAGTAGATGAGTCGATAAAAAAGCATTGGTACATTTACACCATGGAATACTATGCAACAGTAAAAAAGTAAGTTCTCTTACTCTTTGAGACAGCATGGAGGGACCAGGAGAGTATTTTGCTAAGTGAAATAAGCCAGTCAGAGAAAGAAAACTATCACAAGAAACTGTTGAACAAAATAGATCTAGAGTCATAGAAGCTTGAGACAGATTTTTGAATCTCAAAGGAAATGTGTGGGAGGGTGGGTGGGAAGAGATCAACCAAAGAGAATTTGTATGAATATATGCATAGCCCATGGACACAGACAATAGGATGGTGAATGCTTGGGGTGGAGGGCAGGGATAGGCTAAAAGCGTTCAATGTGGGTAAAAAGGGGACATATGTAATACTTTCAACAATAAAGATTTTTTAAAAATAAAATAAAATAAATAAAATCCTGAAACTACTCTGTATGATACTATAATAGTGGATGTCATTATATATCTGTTAAAAACCCATGGAATAAACAGTACTGAAAATGAATCCTAATGTAAACCATGAACTCTGGGTGATAATGAGGTATCAATGTAGACTCATTGAGTGTAATTAATGTACCACTTTGGTGTGAGATGTTGATAGTGGGGAGACTGTGCATATATGAGGGTAGAGGCTGTACAGGAAATGTTTCACCTTCCATTCAATTTTTCTGTAAATATAAAACTCCTCTAAAAGGTAAAGTTTATTTTTAAAACATTAAAGATATAGAAGAGTAGCATCTACCTATTTACTTACTCACCAAAATCCATATTTTCATTGGCAAAAATTTGTAAGAAGATATTAATTATTATTTTCCTTGCAGATTGGAGTATCAAGGGCAAGCCTAAGATTGAGAAATGGTTGTATTCTTGAACTGTTTAATCTGAAAATTATATAACTGACCTAAAATATACATGGAGAATTTACAGTGACCAGTTAAACTATGCTGTGGTATTATAAAATAGGTTTTGAGACTCCTAGGTCATTATTCATCTGGACAATTTTAATTAGGAGAGTCTAGAGGTCTGATCTAGGGAAAATAAAGAAACTACGAAGGCTGCAGAATAAGAATGAATTTATAGAGAGTTATCAGGTACACAGGTAGATGGATCCTTGAAGATAATTTAGCTTCCTCTTTCTACTTTACTTCTAACATTGACACCAAGGGAGCACATAAAGAGCTTGGCATAAGTCTTTTGGAATGTAGACCTTACAGCGATTGCTATTTAATTGATAAGTAAAAATCTAAAAACAATATGCTGGCTGGCAAGAAGGGATCTACTTTGAGAACTGCCTGCACATTTCAAGTATGAGCAAGCTACATCACTTGCATGCCATCTGTGAACATGATATAGACACTGAAGAAGGGATATAGATGGAAGTCATTTTACAAAGTACCACCCTCAAAACAACTGCATTGATAGAGTAGACCACTGGAAGACAGGGCCTGTAGGAGGAGGTCATAATAAGCTGAGATGAGAAAGAAGGCATTGCCCATGGCAGGGAACTTTGTCCAAAGTACCCAGAAAAGGGACTTACAAGAAACCCAAAAATATCCCCTCTAAGTGAAAGCATCATCTTTGGTGCCTCCGATCTGCCAGATTCCATCTCTCCTAATTGTGTAAGTCCTTTCCCATTAGGCCTGACCACAAATGGACCACAGGCAGCAGCTTGAGAAAAGGGAATGAAGGAAACAGAGCACAAGAAAGACCAGTCATTCTTTTTCACTCACCACCAGCTTCCAGCCTAAAGTAGCATCACCCTGGGTGAAAGAGGAGAGTTAGGGGTATTGAGAATAAACTGGATTTCTGTATTTCTTGAGACTTATCACAAAAGCCCAGGATTTCATCCAGGTGTTTTTGTTTTTGTTTTTTTTTTAAAAAAAAAGGCGAAGCAGCAATTTAAAAGAATCAACAATGAAACTAAATAAATTTGCTTTAGTGTATATCTTATTGAGACCATCTACTTCAATGCACTAGGAAAAAAAGTAAAGTAAGTATTTGGCAAGCCAGCAAACAAACAAACAAAAATATTTCAATATTTTTCCAAGAATAAATAAAACTCAGAAAAAAATTATTTTTACTCGTTTTACAATGGTTAGGAATGGAAGATATGTAATTATGTAATTAGCTTTAATATCTGGTACCATAAATTTCCTCTGTTGAAGCCAAAAGGAAGAAAGGATGACTTTATTCAAAACTTTTGTAATAGGGCAGAGAGACTAGAACTTAGATTGAGTTCAACTCCATTGAAACAAAAGAGAGTTTTCAATAGCTGGAGTGGGAGGATCAGAGGCCACTTGTGTTTGCCATTGGCCTCATCCACACACAAAGTGAACTTTCTCCTATCTTCACGTTGGGAGATTTCTTAAAACTTGAAGAAAGGCACTCACCCAATTTAGGATCCTCTCCTCCCACAGAAACCCTGATCCAGGGGTACTGTTTTCCTTAATAACTATACTTCAAAGAGATGGGACCCAGGTACTTGAGAAAGATAATTCTGGCTGTTAAGACTGGCAGGAAACTATTAATAAACTTGACTACCACAAAAGTGGTAAAAGTATAAAATATATAAGAAGCCAAAAAATAAATAAAGCTAAAACATTTTTAGCAAAAGACAATTTGAACAGATAAATATTATAGTTCACTCTGGATTTTGGTATTTCATGTAATTATAATTTTCTTCTTAATGATGCTTTATAGTTTATGTTTCTACATTAATTAGTTTCCAAGGCAGTATATTCCTTTCCAAAGGTTTCCGTAACACTGTTCTACAAATTGGGTGGTTTAACACTCTGACAGTTCTGGAGGCTAGAAGTTTGAAACCAAGATATGGGCTCTATGGGAGGATCTGTCCCATGCCCTTCTTCCCACTGCCAGTAATACTTGGCATTCCTCAATTTAAAGACATCTCACTCCAATCTCCACATGTCTTCACATGAAGCCTGGGTGTGGCATATAAGGATGCCAGTGGTTGGATTTAAATCCAACTCTAATCCACTATAACAACTTGGTTACACATGCAAATGTCCTATTTCCAAGTAAAATCATATCCATGGTATCAGGTGTTGAGATTTTAACATATCATTTTAAGGGACACAATTCAACACACAACATAATATAAATATATACAATTTATACTGTAAAAAAATATTTTCCCCAAAAGGCAATGTTAGCCTTCTGTTTTGTGCCAGCATCACACTCAGAGCTCATGGAACATTTCCCATGTTTAATTAATAAGGATAAATAATGGTACATTAACTCATTAAAGCACCTTCTGAAATCATTCACCTTTACTTTTGTCTCTTGATTTATTGTTACTTGCGGTTGTCAATATATTGGGTACATTAGGAAGGTAAATTATCTCATAGTCTAGGCAATGACTGTATATTGTATGTATACATGTTCACATGCAAGAAGGGAGTACATATACAATACCTGCCATGTGTTTAAGAAGTGCTTGGAGAGTGGGAGGAAACTTCTAGAGATGACAGATATGTTTAGGGCATAGAGGGTGGTGATGGTTTCACAGATATGTAGTTAGCTCCAAACTCATCAAGGGGTGCATATTAAATGGGTACAGCTTCTTGTGTGTTAATTAACCTCAAAAAGTGGTTTTTAAAAATTGCTTTGGATTAGTCATTCTTGCATGTGGTATTTTTTCTTTCAAAAATAATCTAGAGTTTCTTAAAAAGTATGATATTGTTTAGTCTTGTTCATTGATGTAACAATGACCCCATCTCATGTAGCACACTTATTTCCATGCATTCTCAATCTCTACATGAAATGGTGTTTTTTTATTCTGGGTGTAACTTAAGGTCTTTTCTATGATATTATAATAAATAAATGTCAGTATACTTTGTAAGACATTTGTAAACACATAACCTTTTCAAACATTACCTGAGTTACTGATCTCATATTCTAGAAATTTCTCTCACTGACATTTTCCAGAACAGGGCTATGAGTATTAGAATAAATTTTTCACAGATATGTTATTTTTAAATGTTTTCTCACATACAAATGTGTGGAAATTCTTACTAAGAAGCAGCGAAAGTGAAGCCTAATCAGAATAATAGGAAAAAACTCTATGAGACAATGCCTATTTCTGGTTAACTTTTCAAAAATGATATTCTAGAATGAAGGAAAATAGTTATTAGCAACACCATTTTTTTAAACAAGACCTTTAACCTTAGAGACCAAGTTGTGGACTCAATGACGTGTCCTAAAAATCCTTGCTGAAAGACTGCTGCCCAGACAGTCTACACGGGACAGAGAGCCTTGCATCTGGATATGCTGGATGCTGAGCAACAAAGAAGAGGTGAAATCCCTGTCAATCACCGAGAGGTCTGTTTGTTCTGAATAGAGAGCTCTATTCACTCAAAGCTCAAGTCCCTTTGACCCTTCAAGGCATTCTTTTAAAGCCAAACCTTGTGACAGAGAGAAGAAAATACAGGAAGACCCATTTTCGAATTTGTTTTATAGTGCAGCTGTGCATAGATTTAAAAATCATTCTTTGATTTTTCAATTAACTCTCCTCTAAGGCTGGTAATGCTTGAGGCTTGTGCTGAACAGAGATTAGAGAAAGGAAATAGAAACTACAGAATTTCCACCCCTTATTTTCTTCTATGGTCAATATGAAAAATTATCCTATTTGGTGAATAGAAACCTGAAGTGTTGAGAAACACAGACATGAGACAAAATATAAATTAAATGGCTCTTTTATATGTAAAGGAAAATTCAAGTTATGTTTAGAACTGGGTCCTCTCCAAATACAACTGAAAGACAGGCCCTGTGTGTCCCAAAAGAAACATCTTCTATAGACAGATAAGAGGAAGAAGGCCTATTTCTTTATTACACTTTTTATTCTACACGGCAAAACTTTTGGAAGCTAATCATTTTTATGATCCATAACTGCTAAAGTAGCATTTCCCAACCAGCACTCTGAAAACTCTTTATTTTATGAAAAATATTATAAAGAGCCTCTAGCCACAAACTGCCAGTTTTTTTAAAAATGTTAGTAACACATTTCTTCTAATAATTTGTTTTTAATGTTTATAATATGCATTTACTACATGATCGGAAGTTCTTTGCATGTATTAATTCCTTTCTCTCACAACTTCTGAGGTGAGCATTAAATAAATTAAACCAGGAGGCCATTACATTAAGGTGGCTCTAATCCCCATGGTGGCCTACAGAAGCAAACCAAAATCTAAGCCTGTAAATGCTTCTGGGTTACTAAACTGAAACCTAATGACACCAATCACAAACAGACAACTAGGCTGTAGGTAGAGCCAATCAAATAATAATCTTGCTCTGCTCCTGCCTCTTCTCTATAAAAGTCTTTCCCGGAACTTTTGTGTATTGGATCAATCCTAATGATTTCTGATTTGGTGCTGCCTGATTCTAGCTGATTGCTGCTCAAATACACTCTTAAAAATTTTAATATGTCTCAGTTTTACATGGTGTAAGTTATCACCAGTTTACCAAAAGGTGAAACAATCCACCCCTTGGTGAAAGAACTGAAATTTAGATAAATGGATCAGAATAGAGAGGCCAAAAACATGCCCATACAACATAGTCACCTGATTTTTAATGAAGGTGCAAAGTTTGCCTGGTTTAATGGAGAATATCCTTTTCAACAAAAGATATAGAAAAAAATTGAACCTCCAAATATAAAACTTGAAACTTCATGTATCTATATATATAAAAGCCTAAGTGACCGTCCAACTATCCAGTTGGTAGCTATGATGCACAATGACCACCAGGAGGAAGACACTCAATGCCAGAGCTGCCGAGCTGTGCTGACTTGGCAGCTATGGTTCTCAGGTGACACACCCGGAACCAGAGAGGAGGTAGCCCGATTCCAGGGTGTGTCACCTGATAACCACCTTCTTGCAATCTGGGACCCCTTGGGGGATGTTGGAGAGCTGGCCCAATCCCCACAGGCCAGGCCGAGAGACCCCACCGATGCACGAATCCATGCACTGGGCCTCTAGTAAATTAATAAAACTCTAGAATGGAACAAAGGAGTTCTCTCTCTTGCTCTCTTTCTTCTTAGTTCGCACTCCTGGCTAGCATTCACACACATGGCACATAACTGTGTGGACCCCACACACAATGAACTAATGGACTGCAACTGGCCTGATGCTAAACCAGACCCAGTTCCAACTGGCCTGATGCTAAACCAGACCCAGTTCCATCATGGAATGGAAACTTTGAATGCTGGCTTTGCTTCTAGCCCTGATGAATCCCCATCTGGACCTCTTTCAGGACTGGGACTAAGGGAAATAGGATTTTACAAACCCAGGGATATAATTTCACGCAAATAAAAATCACTCATCCTCCCATACGAGCCTCATAAAATTCTTTTTCTCAAGGTATCATAAGGACTCAACTGCAAGCCCCTAGTGGGGAAGGGGATCCTCACTTCTACCTGTGGTTACTTCACTTTCACAGATAACACTTTCTATTGGGAATGTAGAAAAAATTTTAAAATGTAGTGGTTTTTTTTTTTTGTTTTTTTTTCATAAAGGTAGAGGGTGGTGCCATTGATAACTCCCCAGTAAACACAATTTATGCAAACTAGCTAATATGAGAGACAAGACAGCAAATAAGTGATTTAAAAATCCTCACAAAATCCTCAGTTCAATTGTAAAAAAAAAAAAAAGGCACAAACTGAGAAAACTCTCTGATTTTTAACATAGGATCAGTTATTTATTTGACTAGTGCAAACTGACAGAAATTACATTATTTGACAGGAAGTTCTTGTTTATATGACTTAAAGAATATGAAAAAAGAAATAAAATAACTTGAATAGAAAGGTTTTATTTACACAAGAGGCTTATGAAAATCCATGCTATGTTCTCAAAGCAGAGCTCCCATTAATGTATATTTATGGTTATTTAAATTTTCTTTCTTGATGTACATTTCCTAGAGAGAAGACACCTCAGCTTGATGATTCTATGTATGAATGCTGCAGATACAAAGGCTTTTGATTCTATTCACAAATATTTCTCACTTTAGAGTGGATATATAGAGATAAAACAAAAGCCATAATTATAAAACAATCCAGAAATCAAACAAAATACAAAAGGAAAAAATGTTTTGCTGTATCTCATATTTTTATTTTTCATTCTTTTTGAAATACTACTACTATTCTGTATCACTTTATTGTATTATATTTATTGTTTTAAACTTTTCTTTGGAGAATTTGTTTATTTAATATATTGGGATAACATTGGTTAATAAAATTATATAGGTTTCAGGAGTACAGTTCTAGAACACATCATCTGTATATTGTATTGTGTGGTCACCACCCCAATTCTAGTCTCCTTCCATCCCCATGTATCCCCACTTTACCCTCCTCTCTCTCCCCCCACCCCCTTTCCCTCTGGTAATCATCATACTGTTGACTGTGTCTATTAGTCAAATTTTTATGTGTTGTGTGTGTGTGTGCATGTGTGTGTTTCAATTAATCCCTTCACCTTTCACACCTGTATCTCATTTTTTGTAGATAAAAAAGCATAATAAAATTAAATTTACTCATGATATATTCCAAGTAATTAGGCATTTAGATGTGTAGGTCTGAGACTAGCATTCCAAAATCAAGGTAGAGGCAAGGCCATGCCCCTTCTGAAACCTGTAGAGGAAGCAGGAACCTTCCTTGCCTCTTCCTCACTTCTGGTGGTGGTCATCAAACCCTTGGTTCTCCTAGGCTTGTGGTAGCGTAAGTCCTATCTCTGCCTTATCTTGGCATTTCCTTTCGTCTCTTTCTTCATATGGCCATCTTCTTATAAGAACACCATTCATATTGAATTTAGGCCTACTCTACTCCAGTATGGCCTCATCTTAATTAATTGCATCTGCAACAATCTTATTTCCAAATGAGGTCATATTCTAAGGTATTAGGGGTTAGGATTTCAACCTAAGATTTGGGGGGGAGGGGTGCAATTCAACCCATAACAACTGTGTAATATATTTTGGAAAAATATATAGATTCTTAGTGGGACATCAAAATTGAAAATAAGTTGCACTATATTTCTTCAGGAAACCAAGAATCCCTTTGCAGACCCCTTCTGGTCAGCCTAAATTCTAAATGGTAGAGTGCCTGAGGACTTCATTGTAGCCCTCATTTCGTTCCCATCTTCCCTCTTTGCCTAGTTAATCTCATCACTGCTGATGACCACTGGCCTGTCTTTCTTAATGTCATTATTTTGAGGAAGTAAAAAAGTTCTCCTACCACAGTTATCTGTTTATTTTCCTTTCTGTCTCCTTTCTCTTTTTCATTTTTCAATCATTACCACTGCTGGTGACCACTGGCCTGAATTCACTCTGTTGCATATGTCTAAGTGTTCTTAGGTTTAAATGAGTGAGCATCTGTGGGACTTTTGTTGGTACACTGTGAGTGCTAGATAAGGTTGGGTGAATATTATTACTCTTTAGTATGAAAGAGCATTAATTTAAGTGATGTTTAAAAATGTAATTTTAAAGGAGCTGTTCTATAATTCTAAATTGAGGTTTCTCACTTCCTAATATCTTTTTCTCCAAATAAACTCAGTGTAAAGAACAAAGTATTCTGTGAAGTAGATAGATGTCACCTGATGTGATAAAATAAACAACACTAATGAAGTGATAATCACCAAAAAAAGCAGAATGTGAGTCATTCATGTAAAGCTATAGAAAATTAGGGCATGTAAAGAAAACCTGATGTAATAGTGCTTTATACAAACAGTAATAAAAATGAAGGGAAAAATCAGACCAACTTTTCTCCAGAAAACCCTTGAAGGCCTTACAACACATGAAGTTTCTAAATTGGTAAGATCATTAGTAAGGGGAGAGCTTTTGTGTCTACTTATGGTTAGGTTTCTAAAATTGATTAACAGATGAAATAATATAAAATTTTAGTTTTAGGCTTCTCAAGGATTCTACTCTGTACACGCACACACACACACACACACACACACACACACACACACACACAAACTTTGAGCTTGAAACTAATTGAAAATCAGAAAAATTGGTATATAGATATATGAGTCTTATTATTTAAAATTATGGAATAAAGAACCTTGAATTACATGTGGTTAATCACTAGACAGGACAGAGCTTCTTTGAAAAAGTTTTGTTTGCATAGCAATATAGGTCACTAAAGGTTTCTGCCTCATATTATATGGGCAAAAGAGAGGGAAATGAAAGAGAAAGTGAGACGTGTGATAAGAGATAAAATAGGAGAGGAGAGAAAGAGAGAACTGGGCTGATATAAGAATTATGATATAAGATTATGGGCTTTATGATGACAAAAGGAGAATATGGTTAAACTATAATGTAAGTAAATTAAATTGTCTATGCCCAGACTTGCTGAGCAGTTTATTTTAAGGTAAGAATCTGCTAATGATACTGCCCATCTTAACAAAGTGGAGGAAAATATCTCCTATGTAAAACAAGGTCATTCAGATAATATGCAGAATAAGAAGAATAAATTTGACCTTTGGAATTCAATGTGCATGTATTTTAAAAAAAGATATATAATTGAGCAGAGAGCAAAAGAGAAACCATACCTGGAGTACTACTTAAAGTAAGCCACCATAATCTTGCTGAGAATATAAAAATATGCCAGGTAACAGCAGGTATACTACTCCTGGACATGCAAACAAGGCCATATTGGACTTTACGGATCAACAAACCCTCCAGCCTAGTGCACCCATATAAATGAAGCCAGGAGAAATGAGTGAAGAAGCCATTCAATCTACACACACAATTAAAAAAATGGTAAATCTTTGTTGTTTATAGCCCTGTTTTGGGCTCTTGTTATGTAGCACTTGACAACTAATGCACTAACTGAGCCAGGCATAGAGTGAAAATAATGTAACTTGTGGATATTTATTCTTTAATAAATCTATGTTGGCCACTTATTTTCACTTATACAACAGTATAGAAAAGAGAGTGTTCCTACCGTCATAAAACTACAATATGATCCAGCAATTTCACTTCTGGGCCTGGGGCGATTGGGCTGAAACCAGCAGTCCGGCATCCCCCTGAGGGATGTAGAAGTGTACAGTGACAGGCAGCCGAGGAGGAACCCGAGCCTGGGCCTGGTGCTGCTCCTCTCCTGTTTATCCTGGCCCCGCTGTGCCTGCTGCTCAGCAGCGCTAGCACTGGAGAGGATCGAGCTGCCACCGCAGCTGCACTTACCATCCATGAGCGCCCATGGGTCAGGTGAGCAGCACTCCTGCTGTGGGAGCACACTGACCACCAGGCGGTAGCTCCTGTGTTGAGTATCTGCCCCCTGGTGGTCAGTGCTCGTCATAGCGACCAGCCGGTTGTCTAGTCATTAGGTCGACCAGATGCTTAGGCTTTTATATATACAGATATATTATGTCCAACCTGACTTATTTTTACCTATCAAAATTCCTATGTAGTATTCAAAACTCAGTGTATATTTCGCTTCATCTTTAAATCACTCCCTGAATCAAGGTTCAGTGGCTTTTCTTTTTTTGAAGTATTTGTAACTCTGTATCTCCAACAAAGCACTTAAAATATATATTGGATTAACAAGTTTAGATTTACTTGGTTTAGATTTTTTTTCTGTCAGTAGACTAAGTTCCTTGGAATCCCAAACAATAATTTTCTCCAATATGTCTGACACTCAGTATCTGTCAGAGCATTTTTGTTGTTGTTATTGACATATCTTACATTCTTGTCTTTATAAAGTTCTATTTTTATTGAAAAATATTTGTACAGGGGAGAACTACCTACACTGCAGTTTCTTATGTATATTATTAAATGATAAACATGCCTTTTAGAATGTCACTTTAACAAGGAAGATTTCTGTGTAGGTTTTTCACATATAAAAAAACCCATTTTGGCAATTACATTTTACTTCAGCCATTTTCAAACTGAATTCAGGCAGGTAATCAAGGAATGACTTTTATAACCCCAAAGCAAAGCCTTTCTTTTATAGAAACAACACAGTCCCTGCTCTAGTCTACCCTGGTGACCCTTGCAGAAGCTTCATTATTTGTAGATGCAGCATGCGCAAGCGGAGTGCAAGAATATGTTGGTTTTAGCAGTTCTATTGTGGTTGTTCTTTACCTAACACTTCCTCCCTTTACAGAGTTTCAAAGATTCTGAATCCCATACCTGTGGGGCAGCACAAGACTGAGCAGAAAATATAAGTCCACTGTTTAGGTTTTAAACTGTAGAAGTGATTGCAACTTTATTACTTATACCTAAGACACTTAAATCTATTCCCCAGTTTTTATATTTCACTTAGGGCATGAGTTACTGTAAAAAGTATTTTGGTAAATTAAAGCCTTGTGATCCCTCAAGAAGTTTACACATTTTTCCTCGTATCCCTATATTATGACTAAATGACAGGGATACCAGTAATTACTACTAAGTGTTATACATTTTAGATACCAATGTGGTGAAATCCCTTATTCTATGTTGCATAAATGTAGAATGTAGGACCATGTCTTTAAATGTTATTTTCTTTTAGTCCATTGCTATATGTTTTGCTTCTCTAAGCATTTTTCCTACCTGTTTTTCTTCCACAAAGGAGCACTTTGAAAATTAGCTAAAGTTATTTCTGTAAATAAGACTTAGATTCCTTAGGGAGAAAGCACTCAGAATACAGGATATGTAATACCTTTTTTCAGTGAATTTTTACATCAAATCATAATCTGGAGAGATGTTTATTGAGTTTGCAAAGTGCAGAAACCATAAATATGTCATCTTAAAATGAAATCTTATAAAAACAACTTAGGAGAAAATCAGCCACCATTAATATTACCTTTTTTAAGCATCTATTTTACATTACTTTAGGCAGCTAGTGTCTATCTATATTTGCAATTCCTATCATATAATTGAGATTATATTGATTATATTTTAATTTTTTTATATTAGGGATTTTCCTTAAGAATATTATATAGTGATATCCCTTTCCTTTCACAAACACAATTATTACAACTTCCTCTAGCTTTATAAACATTTCCAATTTATAATGACTAAGTAGAGAGCTATCTTCTACCTCAAATTAAAATTATAGAATACATTTAAATATTCACTGTAGAATTAAAAAAATTATGAAGCTTATCATGAGCAAGCCATATGCCTGAAAATTTCTCCATAGATAAGACTGATAAAATAAGAATAAATGTAAAACTCAGTAAAACTGACTAACAGCTCTATGTTAGCTGAAGAAAAGACCTCAGAGAGAATTAGCCTGAGCAGTGGCCAGAGTGATTTGGGGTCTGAGCAATGGTCACTGGAATAGTTGTGTGAATCTCTGGCTGATCAATAAAAAGGCTGTGGGAGTAACTGGCTCAGTTCCTCCTCTAAGAACAGTCAATACCCAATATTTTCTAAGGGGCCAAAGCTACAGGCCGCTTCCCAAAGGGTCAGTTTTGAACTGGGAAAAGGGCAAGGCCTCAGGTAACCTAAACCACTGTCAAAGGAACTCTACACCTGAATATCATCTCACTAACAGAAAACCTGTATAGCCACACATACTAGTATAGCAATGGAGATAAGCAATTTCTCATAGAAATCTGTATTATTCCTCAGGGAATAGAGATTATTATCTGTGGATCTAAAAACACAATTAAATTATCCTATCTAATAAAAGAGAAACATGCAAATTAACCATCACTCTGCTACACCCATAAGCCACACCCACCTGCCAATCAGGAGCAAGTATGCAAATTAACCCAATCAAGATGGCTGCTGGCCACAGAGCTGGAGCAAGCAGGAGGCTAGGGTTTCCCTGGCAATGGACGAAGCCAAGTTTCCCACACACCCTGGCTGGCCCTAGTCTTTGCTCAAGGCTACAAAGTTTCAATTATAGAAGATAAATAAATCCCAACAAAAATGGCGGCAGCCACGGAGCTGGAGAGAACAGGAGGCTTGAGTTGCCCCCGGCGATGGAGGAAGCCAAGCTTCCCACCCTGGCCAGCCCTAGCCTCTGCTCAAGGCTACAAAGTTTCAATTATAGAAGACAAATAAATCCTAGATACTTGCTTACAGCCAGCCCTGGCCTCTGCTCAAGTAGGTGCTGAAAAAAGAAAAAAAGAAAAAAAGGAGGGGCTGGGACTTTGGGTCACCTGGGGGTGATCAGGCCAGGATGGGACAGCAGGGGCCATTGGGGGTAAGCAGACCAGCAGGGGGGCCAGTTGGGGGTGAGCAGGCCGTCAGTGGGGGTCAGTTGGAGGTGATCAGGACAGCAGGGGGGGGCAGTTTGGAGTGAGCAGGCCAGCAGGGGGGCAGTTGGGGGTGAGCAGGCTGGCGGGGGGGCATTTAAGGGCAAGCAGGCCAGTAGGCAGAGTGGTTAGGGGCAATCAGGCAGGTAGGCAGGCAGGTGAGCGGCTGGAGCCAGCAGTCCTGGATTGTAAGAGGGATATCCGACTGCCGGTTTAGGGCCGATCCCTGTAAACCGGCAGTAGGACATCCTTCGAGGGGTCTCAGATTGGAGAAGGTGCAGGCCAGGCTGAGGAACAAGCCCCCCGTGCACAAATTTCGTGCACCAGGCCACTAAACAATAATAATCAAATAGGTAGTTATTTATAAACATGAATAGACAATGTAGCTGGAAAATATATATAAAATGAAAATATACATTTTATATATCAGTCATTTAAATGAGATTAGACTATCATCTGTTTAAATACAAAAAAAATTCATTTATCGGCCCTGACTGGTTTGGCTCAGTGGATAGGGCGTTGGCTACGGACTGAAAGGTCCCAGGTTCGATTCCCGTCAGGGGCATGTACCTTGGTTGCGGGAACATCGCCAGTAGAAGGTGTTCAGGAGGCAGCTGATCGATGTTTCTCTCTCATCGATGTTTCTACCTCTCTATCCCTCTCCCTTCCTCTCTGTGAAAAATCAATAAAATATATTTAAAAAAATTCATTTATCTTATTGTTTTTGCCCTTTTCCAGGATGAAGAAAAAAGTATGTCCATTATCTACTTCTGATTTTCAAAATAAGCCTATTACTGCTTAACATTTTTCTTCTATATTTACATTTATATTCTTTTAAATTTATATTACATTTCTCATAATATTTTCTCTTTTCAGAAAATAGAGGTTTTAAATTTAATTTTTAATATGGCTCCATATTAAGAAAACCAATATAAATTATAAACTTTTTGTAAAAGTTAAAAATTACTCATAAAACAAAGATAGTGTGACATTAGGCTGTTGTAAGAAATAATTTTTGCAAAAATAGTTTTATTTTTTAAAATATATATATATATATATATACATATATATATATATATATATATATATATATATTTGTTATTGATTTCAGAGAGAGGAAGGGAGACAGAGAGAGAAGAAGCAATGATGAAAGAGAATCATTGATTGGCTGCCTCCTGCATGCCCCCTACTGGGGATTGAGCCCAAAACCTGGGCACGTGCCCTGACCGGGAATGAAATCTTGACCTCCTGCTTCATGGGTTGACTCTCAACCACTGAGTTACTTAGGCTGGGCAAGAATCCTATCTAATAAAAGAGTAATATGCAAATTAACCATCACTCTGCTACACCCACAAGCCACGCCCACCAGCCAATCAGGAGCGAATGTGCAAATAAACCCAACCAAGATGGCTACGACCACAGAGAGCAGGAGGCAGGCTTGGGTTTCCCTGGCAATGGAGGAAGCCAAGCTTTCCACCTGTCCTTGCCGGCCTAGGCCTCCACTCAAGGCTAGAAAGTTTCAATGATAGAAGATACATAAACCCAAACAGAAAAGGTGGCAGCCACGGAGCTGGAAAGAGCAGGAGGCTAGGGTTGCCCGCGGCGATGGAGGAAGCCAAGCTTTCCGTACACCCTGGCTGGCCCAGGCCTCGCTTAAGGCTACAAAGTTTCAATTATAGAAGATACATAAAACCCTATAGAAATGGCTGCCGCCACGGAGCAAGCAGAAGGCTTGGCTCCGCTCCAGGCTACAGTTTCAATTGTAGAAGATAAATAAACCCCAGATACCAGGGTCTCCGCTTGGGTTGCCAGGGGGCATGGCCGGCCTGCAAACCACCACAGGCCCCTCACCCAGGCTGCCCCACACCCCAAGGGAACCCCCACCCTGATCCGGGACACCCTTCAGGGCAAACCAGCTGGCCTACACCCATGCACCAGGCCTCTATCCTATCTAATAAAAGAGTAATATGCAGATTGACCATCACTCCAACACACAAGATGGCTGCCCCCATGTGGTCAAAGATCCTGCCCCCATGTGGACACAAGATGGCCACCACAAGATGGCCAGCAAGGGAGGGCAGTTGGGAGGGACCAGGCCTGCAAGGGAGGGCAGTTGGGGGCAATCAAGCCTGCAGGGGAGGGCAGTTAGGAGGGACCCAGGCCTGCAGGGGGAGCAGTTGGGGGTGACCAGGCCTGCAGGGGAGGGCAGTTAGTGGAAAACAGGCTGGCAGGGGAGCAGTTAGGCATCAATCAGGCTGGCAGGGGAGTGGTTAGGGGGTGATCAGGCTGGCAGGCAGAAGCGGTTAGGAGCAATCAGGAAGGCAGGCAGGCGAGCGGTTGGGAGCCAGCAGTCCTGGATTGTGAAACGGGCAGTCGGACATCCCTTGAGGGGTTCCAGATTGGAGAGGGTACAGGCGGGACTGAGGGACGTGCCCCCCCCCCCCCGTGCACGAATTTCGTGCACCAGGCCTCTAGTAGCTTTATAATGTTAAATAGCATATACCTTTCCACAGCACATGACAAGAAGGAAAAATTGCTCATTTTTATCTTGTGAGATATTTTTCACAAGGAGGTAAAAAATCCTGTGCCCTTTCCAAATCTCAATGTGCTAGGATTCATTAATTAACAATGAGAGTCAAACACAATATGATTAAGAACCTCATAACCTAAAATAAGGGAAGAAGGGCAAGGGCAGAATCAGTCTATGAGCAAATGGATTCTAAAAAAGGGTATGATTTATATATAAACCCTTGCAAGTCTTGCTAAAAACTTAAATAGGTGGGTAGTAGTCTTATGAGGATTAATTTTTAACCTTCAACCTAGTCACTGAATAGCCAAATAAACTTTTAAACTAACTTTGACAGTAGAAACTGGAGAAAGCTCAGTTTCTCTACATAAGACTTTGGAAGAGCTTTTTAAAGGGATGTTTTTGCTTTTATTCCTACAAGGAAGGAGTTAGAAATCAGAGAACTTTGGAAAGTTGAGAAATATTTGAGGAAGCTTGAAACTTGTGTTAGAAATATCCAAAAGAATTTCTAAAGCCGGCCATACGTAATAGTAAAATTCAGTAGGTTATGGTAATTATGATCACCTGGTTTCAAATCCCAGCTCTGCTCCCTAACTCTCTGACTCTGGTAGAACTGCTTCCAGGGGTCCTCAAACTTTTTAAACAGGGAGCCAGTTCACTGTCCCTCAGACCGTTGGAAGGCCGGACTATAGTTTAAAAAAAAAAACTATGAACAAATTCCTATGCGCACTGCGGGCCCGGGATGCGTCGGCTGCTAAGCAGGACAGGCAGCGGCACCCGGCAGGACGGATGAATGTCCTCGGAGGGCCGCACGTGGCCCGCGGGCCGTAGTTTGAGGACCCCTCCTCTCTGCTCAATTTTCTCACCTATAAAATACTAGGACTTATGCCAAAACCGGTTTGGCTCAGTGGATAGAGCGTCGGCCTGCGGACTCAAGGGTCCCAGGTTCGATTCCGGTCAAGGGCATGTACCTTGGTTGCGGGCACATCCCCAGTAGGGGGCGTGCAAGAGGCAGCTGATCGATGTTTCTCTCTCATAGATGTTTCTAACTCTCTATCCCTCTCCCTTCCTCTCTTCCTCTCTGTAAAAAAATCAATAAAATATATTTAATAAAATACTAGGACTTACTCCAGAGAGTTGTTGTGAGGACTAACGGGCCGAATACATTTTATAAACTTAGACCGGTGCCTGTAAACATTTAGGAGACAGGCATACTGCTTTTGATTCCATACATTTGCCTTGTGTGGAGCTTGCAGGGCAAGCACTCACTTGGGTGGCTGACGGGGTTGGTACTTTGTAGAAGGTTTGGGGTAAGCAGACTGCCCTCTAATCCTCCCCTTGGCATGGGCCTAGAAAAGATGCTGTTCAGCCTCTGACTACTTTTGAAGCCTTGTTTAGTAGCTCTTGTTCTCATATTCAAACACTTACCTCGTGTCTCTACACTGAACTTTTCTTGAGCTAGCTTGTGTGATCCATGCTCCTTGTACTCCAAAATGCCATGACTACAATAGTTACATAACAAGAATGAGGAGAGCCATGTACTCTAGGCGTGAAATACTAATTTGCCATGTGTTAATTTGAGCTGTCTGTATGCAGATATAGATGATTCATAAGTTTGATATTTTTTCTGTACATTCAAGAATATTTCAATCGGAAGATGAGAAAATGTAAAATTCTGCAGTATAGAAATTTCCAAGTGTTTCTCTTCTATTGAATTCTGTTTATGTGTTATAGAAGCATGGCCCATCAATTTCACATTGGTTGCTTGGTTTTCTGCTGATAATTTTGTGATTGAGTCCAAATGACTCAGCTAATACACGCAGAAGAGACAGGTGATACACATCTAAAAATAGGTTTTTCTAAAAAAAAACAAAAAAAAAACACAACATGTTTTTTAAAGATTTAGCTCAGTGGTTCTCAACCTTTTTAATGCCGGGACCCTTTAATATAGTTCCTCATGTGTGGTGACCCCCAACCATAAAATTATTTTCATTGCTACTTCATAACTGTAATTTTGCTACTGTTATGAATCGTAATGTAAATATCTGTGTTTTCCTATGGTCTTAGGCTCTACAGCAGCGGTTCTCAAACTGTGGGTCGCCTAAGACCATCAGAAAACACAGATATTTACATTACGATTTTAGCTTAAGTTCTGTCTGTTCCCTAACTAATTTGAAAAGGGGAGGGGAGTTGAGTATTGAGTTGATAATAATAACCACACCATTGATTTTGCTTTGGGCATCCAAACATTAAAATTTCTGACACCTCATCTCTAAGAAAACGAATAAACATCACTATCTCCTAACTAGAAGACTACCGTTATGTACCGATACTCCAAAAAAAATGAGACCGAGTCCAGCTGGTGTGGCTCAGTGGTTGAGCATCAACCCAGGAACCAAGAGGTTGGTTCAATTCCCAGTCAGGGACATGTAGGGTTGCAGGACAGATTCCCTGTGTGTGGAGAGGGTTGGGGGGGGCGGGGGCGGTGCAGGAGGCAGATCAATTATTTTCTCTCATCACGGATGTTTCTATTTCTCTCTCCCTTCCTCTCTTAAATCAATAAAATTATCTATTTTTTAAAAAATGAAACCTAAACAGTGTTGATACAATATTGACTTTCAACGTCCTGGAGAATTAACAGTGACGAAGCACAATCAGTGGCTGCCAGGGATTAAGGCTGGAGGGAAGTTTTGACTAAAGAACAGTAACATGGAGTTACCTTGTGACAACATCCATATAGTGACTGTGGTGATGGTTATATGAACAAATGCATGTGATAACATTTCATATGACTATATACCCCAACTCCAAAACAAAACAAAACACAGTACATGTAAAAATTGGTGAAATTTCAATAAGGTTTGCAGCTAATGGCAATGTACTAATATAAATTTCCTGATTTTGATAATATACTATGGTAATGTAAGGTGTTATCATTGGGGATAGCTGAAAAATAATACAAATGAACTCTGTATATTTGGGTATGTGTTGTTTTTTAAAGAATTTTTATTGACTTTTAGAGAGAGACGAGGGGAAAAGGGGAGAGAGAAATATCGATGTGAGAGCACAACATCGATCATCTGCCTCCTGTAGACCTCCACCAGGGATTAAGACTGCAACCTGGGCATGTGAACCAGCAACCTTTCAGTGTATGAGAGGACACCCAACCAGCTGAGCCACAATGGCCAGGGCAGTATAGTTTTTTAACCTCTCGTGAGAATAAACTATTTCACAATAAAATGAAAGGATAAACATTTAAAATATAATGTACCAAAAATAATTTTATTTTAGAATAATTTTTTTCAATGCTGCTTTCTGGCTCAAATTAAATTTTAATATTAGTTGATTATTAATACCATTTCTACTTTATGGCAATAAAACCAAATTATAAGCATATGAACATTGTGTGTGGTGGTGTGTTTTCTTTTCCTGTTTTCCATAAAAAGGTGGCAAAAGGAAGATGAAAGATCCTAAATAATGTATAATGGATGATATATTACCAAGTGGTTCATATAATGAAATGGTTCCTGGATTTGTAAAGAAGGAATTTGTGGATAATACCTGGAGAGCATCATGCTCTATCTCAAATTTTGCATCTGACAGCTGCTTTTTATTTAAAACTAGAGGCCTGGTGCACAAATTTGTGAATCAGTGGGGGTCCCTCGGCCTGGCCTGTGGGATCAGGCTGAAAACAGCTCTCCGACATCCCCTGAGGGGTCCCAAATTGCAAGAGGGTGCAGGCCAGGCTGAGGGACCCTACTGGTGCACAAGCAGGGCCGGGGAGGGACGCAGGAGGTTGGCCAGCCAAGGAGGGACCACATGAGGGATCCAGGGCATGTCCAGCCCCTCTCGCTCCATCCCCAACGGCCAGACCCCAGCAGCAAGCTAACTACCGGTTGCAGTGTCTGCCCCCTGGTGGCCAGTGCACGTCATAGCAACTGGTCGACTGGTTGACTATCTGCCTCCTAGTGGTCAGTGCACATGATATCAACTGGTCGACCAGTCAACTGTCTGCCCCCTGGTGGTCAGTGCACACCATAGCAAGTGGTTGAGGGGCCTTAGCATATCATTAGCATATTATGCTTTGATTGGTTGAACAACCAACAGGACGACCAGATACTTAGCATGTTAGGCTTTTATTATACAGGATAAAATCCAATACTAATTCAAGACTTGAAAGACCATACCCAGGGCCATCGTGTGTGTGTGTGTGTGTGTGTGTGTGTGTGTGTGTGTGTGTGTCCACATATCTGTCCAACCAACTAAAAAGAGGAAATGTCACTCTGCATAAAAGTAGCTCTGTGGAAAACAATTCACAATTTTCTCATTTTATCTATATATGAAGAGATAATTATACACATTATCCATTCTGTGCATAGAAGAAAAGTACCAGAATGTGCTTCAGAATAAGTATTTACAAGCATTTCCTGCTCTTTCTCTTTCACTAAATAGTATCAATTTCCTATACAAATCATTCAAGTTCTCATTTCTTTATCTGAATAATGAAGATTATGGGCAACATCTATTGTCATTTCCAGCTCTAACATTATATAATTCTGTAACTTTAAGAAGAAAAAGTACTATGCTTAAAAGAATATGTTTTATTTACAATGAAGTTAAGTCTTAGCACTATTAACTATGCAACTGTTGGAAAATTATTTAATCGCTTTAAACTCTATTTCATCATTCCTAACACTGGTAAAATAATGTCTATTTCACTGATTTATTGTGAAAATTAAATAAGATAGCATATTTAAAGTATTTTGCATATAGTAGTCATTATGCATTATCATTATTAATGAAATAGATATCTGCTATGAAAAACTGTATAAGCCAAGTTTTAACCCTTGAAATAGTTCACCTCTAGAAAATAAGCTGATACTAGAGAAAAAACCATATCATGTTCACTAAGAGAAACGTCTGATTTAATTAAAGACTTTTCTTTAAATTTGGTAGAATTCTTTTTGCACTTCATTCATTTTCTGAAAAGCCTTTAAGCAGCACTCTGTCTCAATGAATTTTTGAGGAATGAAGAAATAAAAACAACTGCCAACAAAAGAAAATATGTTCTTCATTGGGGAAAATAAATGCCAGGAGTTGTAAGCTGTCCCTTCACTCATTCAATCTATATAATTGCGTTCTGAATACTTGCATGCAACTGATCTAAAACCCTGGAGTTACAGCAGTAAACAAAGCAGGAGCTACTCCCTGTTCTCCTGAGGCTTACATTCTTGTAGGGCATGCAAACAAAACACAGAATCAATAAGAAAAAACACATAATATAGTCAATAATGACAGGTGCTAAGGAGAAAAGAAATCAATACAGGGGAAGGGAACAGGAAAGTAATAAGGGAAATGATTTTAAATAACTAGTCAGGGAAGTCTTCCCTGAGAATGTTACATTTGAGTACAAATCGGGAAGAAAGGAGGGAAAAGAGCAAATGCCAAGACCCAGATCCAGGGAATTACTTTCCAGGCTTGTGGTACAGGAGCTTTAAGGAGACCAGGATGACTAGAACAGAGGAGGATGAAAGAAGACAGGAGCGTAGAGGTAACAATGGACCAGACCCCATGGAGCCTCATATTTGTTGGTTGAAAATAAGAAGGCAACTTCTATTCAATGGATGCCAAGAGTCCTGAAATGTCACACACAACAACACAGACAGCTAAGTCTCTTGTCCATGTGTCATGTTTATTTGAATAATGAAAGTCACTAGAGAAGGGCTCATACATGGTCATTATTTTGCTGCAGATTATTACTTGGGGAAAGCAAATGAGGACCTGTTGGGGCATAGTACTTTATCCCTGGAAATTTAAGATGAGAATAAAAAGAAGTATAAAGAAGGATCCCTTAGCTTTGTCTCCAAGGTCCATGAATTGCCTGGGAGGGAAGGGTGCTAAAGAAAATTATCAAACCCACTGGCATTTTATTTGTATATTCATATTTATGAGTTTATATTCCATTATCAAATGAATGAAAAAAATTAAGGGATTTTTCTTCGAGAAAATGTATGTTTTTTTTTTCTCACATGGGTGTAGCTCATTATGGATATAAAAATAAATATGTCAAGATTTATGGCCCAAAAGAATTTTCAATTTAACTGACTGCTGTTTTTTTAGCCAAATAGGTACTATATATGGAAACACTTATGGAGAGCTTCAGTTGACAAAGTTTAAAAAGCAGCAATACTTTTTAAATCATTTTTTAATTTTTCAATTACAGTTAAGATACAACTTTTAATCTGGTAATTTAATTCATGGAGTACTTTAAATATATCCTCTTATTGCTTTTTTTTTTTTTTTTTTTTGATGCCTTACCAAGTTAGTAACTTATACACAGCTAACATGTGGCACAGATGGGGTCTGAATCTAGTTCCTCAGAACCCTAAAATCCTCGTTCTTACTCTACATCAAAATCTCTTCCAGCTATAGATGTGAAAAGAAGTGGGCTTCAACCATTGTCATTCTCATTAAGAATCAAACTGGCTCATAGGAACAGAAATCAAACTGATGGTTTCCACAGAGAAGAGTGGAAGCAAGGATGAAATAGGTGAAGAGAAATATAGTCAATAATATTGTGATAAGTTTGCATGGTTACAGATAATTACTAGATGTAGGAAAGTGATCACATTGTAAAGTATATAAATGTTGAGTCACTATATTTTATACCTGAAACTAATATAAAATTATCTACCAACTATTCCTAAATTTTAAAAAAGAGCCAGATTTGACTCAACTGACTTACTGCATGGCAGATATCCTCTTTTTTTTTTAATCTAATGACTTCAGAGTGTGTCTACTGAAACTATAGAAAAGAGGTTGATTGTTCAAGTTGGTAGAAAGTAGTCAATGGCATTAGAGTAGCTCCAATGGGTAGAGAAAGAGACCTAATAGAAAGAATGGGTGTGTTATTTTTCTGATATGATCTAGGGAGACTCATCAATCTTCTGAACCAAAAGTCTGGGACACATCCTATATAATAAAGTGGTGATATGCAAATTGACAGTCACTCCAACACACAAGATGGCCGCCCCCAGGTGGTCAAAGATGGCCACCACCATGTGGACACAAGATGGCTGGCAGGGGAGGGCAGTGGTGAGGGACCAGGCCTGCAAGGGAGGGCAGTTGAGGGGGGGTAACCAGGCCTGCAGGGGAGGGCAATTGGGGGGAGGGGATCAGGCCTACAGGGGAGGGCAGTTGGGGGCAAGCAGGCCTGCAAGGGAGGAAAGTTGGGGGGGGACCAGGCCTACAGGGAAGGGCAGTTGGGTGGGACCAGGCCTATAGGGGAGGGCATTTAGGGGCAATGGGGCCAGCAGGAGAGCAGTTAGGCATTGATCAGGCTGGCAGGGAGTGCTTAGGGGGTGATCAGGCTGGCAGGCAGAAGCGGTTAGGAACAATCAGGAAGACAGGCAGGCGAGCAGTTGGGAGCCAGCAGTCCTGGATTGTTTAAACGAGCAGTTGGACATCCAGAGGGGTTCCAGATTGGAGAGGGTACAGGCTGGGCTGAGGGACATGCCCCCCCCGTGCACGAATTTCGTGCACCAGGCCTCTAGTATTTTAATAAACAGGAGTCTATTTTTAGTGTAACACATTAACTATTATAAGTGAGAACTGCAGAATTCTGCAGTAAGATACAGACATATGCCATATTTTAATGTGGAAATGAACAAAAGAATAAAAAACATACACTGGGACACATGACAGGTTAGAAAGAGAAGAATCAAACTAATAATCTAGAAATGGCTTTCCTCATTGAAGGATCATAAGGGTAAGATAAACCAGCTGCCATTTTGTAGCTGGAGAGCTAAATGCATGCACAGGCAGCTCTACAGAATAAAATAATAGGAGGTTCTAAATTTTATAAGCTAAGAATATTTGGATGTATACTGAATTATTATATTTATGAACAGCCCAAGTGATGTAATTTAACTCCAATAGTCACCAGTTCCGCAGCTTATGACTTATTTTATACATTATGTGTCATTTTGAAGACTTAATTCTGTTAATATGTTAGATTTTATTTTAAAATATATGTTCTTCTGTCAGCTAAAATGGAGTAACTTTTTTTCCATAAATAAAATCTGTGATATCAGATAGTTTAATTCAAAATGTCATCAAACCAAGTTTTATCTCTTGTTGCAGGTCAGAAATTCATGAATATACTGTTCTAAACATTTATCAATAAATGTTTAATACAGAAGTTTAATTCTATACCAACTCTAATTGCTTGCCAAGTGAAAAACCTTCAAATGACAGTGATTACAGGTTCTCATATTATCTGCATTTGAGGACACACTGAAAATTTTCTTGTCTGTAAAATAATAAGAAAATTTTAAACCACCAACTGAAATAGTTTGCTCTTAAAAGACTATACTAATTAGTTGTGGTTAATTACACTTATATTTATCAATGTTTGCTTTTAATGTTTTTTATAGTATTCCAAGATGTATCCTAATCCACATTTTAAAAGCAAATTAAAAATAATATTTTATAACATTTATAGTATATTTTAAACTTATTAGTTACCAAACCAACAACCAACAAGTTCTTTACTTTAAATAGAAAGTTTAACAACATTAAGAAATTAAATGACATTTTTATCAAAGTAAAAAAATTCCTCTTAACAATGTGAAATAAATAGTACATTCTCAGGAATCTGGAATTTCAACTTTGTGGTGGTAGTAACTGTTGCTATTGACTGATATGTTTCCTACAGCTTCAAGTTTATGAAATCATATTTTTGGTCTTTAGGTAGGCAAATGCATTTTGGGTGATTCAAAGAAACAGTAGAATACTCTAAAATGGATGCTTTGAAATTATTTGTATCATATTAAAAGTTAAAAGGAAATATTTTGCATAATTTTCTTAAAAGAGCCAAAGAAAAGTAATCCATCTCTGAAACTATGCACATAATAAAAACAGCCTACTATTTTCCATAAGTATTTAAATCAATCTCTAATATTGTGCAAAAATACCATATACTTAGTTCTCCAATTAGATTCCAGAATTTTAAGACATACACTGTCTTCTCTACTTCTACCACATCTTTACTCTTCCTTAGAGAAGTTGATGGATATACTTTTGGCCCATAAGAATTGCTTTTTAGATTAAAGAAGCTAGTATTTATACTGAATACTGTTTCTAAGAAGCAAACATGACAAATTTTATGTTTAATCATTTGGTTCCAAATCCTGCTTTCTCAGGCTTTTGTCAGCAAAATAACTCAAATGATCAATTCTATATGTATAATCTATTATTAAGAACAGCTAAAATGTTTCCTACTTTATATAATTTATTTATAAAGCAAGCTAATTTTCATATAATCTTTTATGCACAAATGTTCTAGTAACTTACATTTTATAGAATAGGAAACAAAATAAATTGTTACATTATTGTCTAAACAAAGATGTCCCTCATCTTTAACCATTAATACCACTATAGACATACTAAAAAGTCTGAAATAAATATTACATATGTAAATATTAAATAAATATATTATTCACATGCATATATGCAAAATGCATATGCTCACACAAACACATTAACAATAAAAAATGCTGGCAAAGTTATAGAGAAACTGGAACTTCTGTACATTGCTGCTGGGAGAATACAAAGTGGTACATCACTATGTAAATTAGTTTGGCAGTCCCTAGAAAGTTAAACTAACACTTAACAATATGACCCAGAAACCCCACTGCTATGTTTTCACCCCAGAGAAATAAGAGGCCATGTTTACACAAATACCTGTATATCATTATTTACAGCATCTTTATTCACTTGGGAAATTTTAATTTTATTTATTCGTTAAATAACCCAAATGTCTGTAACTGAGTAAATATATTTTAAAAACTGTTGTACGTCACCTTAATCAGCAATGAAAAGGAACAAACTATAAGTGCATACAGCTTGAATGAAACTCAAGGCATTATGCTGAATGCAGGAAGCCAGTCTCAAAGACTTACCCATTGCATGGTTCTAGTTTATGGCATTCTCCAAGGGAGTGACTATAATTGTGGAGCACAGCTCAGTGACAGCAAGGGGTTAGGCGCTGGAGGAGCGGGTGACTATCAAAGATAGCAACGGGGATGTTTGGAGTGATGGCACTGTTCTGTATGCTGACCTGTTCTGTATATTGTGATAGTTACACAAATCTAAATAGTGTTAAAACTAAAAGAACTATAACCTAAAGAAAAACTAGCCAATGTTACTATGTGAAAATTTAAAAAATAAAATCAAATACAGCCCGGCTGGCATGGCTCAGTGGTTGAGCATTGGTTTATGAACCATGTGGTCATGGTTTAATTCCCAGTCAAGGCACATGCCCAGGTTGTGGGCTTGATCCCCAGTGTGGGGTGTGCAGAAGGCAGCCAATCAGTAATTCTTTCTCATCACTGATGTTTCTATCTCTCTATCCCTTTTCCTTCCTCTCTCTGAAATAAATAAAAATATTTTTTAAAAAATCAAATGAATATACACATATTATCCTATCTAATAAAAGAGTAATATGCAAATTAACCATCACTCGAACACACAAGATGGCTGCCCCCATGTGGTCAAAGATCCTGCCCCCATGTGGACACAAGATGGCCACCACAAGATGGCCAGCAGGGTAGGGCAGTTGGGAGGGACCAGGCCTGTAAGGGAGGGCAGTTGTGGGCGATCAGGCCAGCAGGGGAGGGCAGTTAGGGGTGACCAGGCTGGCAGAGGAGGGAACTTGGGGGCAACCGTGCCTGCAAGGAAGGGCAGTTGGGGGGACCCACGCCTGCAGGGGAGAGCAGTTGGGGGGGACCAGGCCTGCAGGGGAAGGCAGTTGGGGGTGACCAGGCCTGCAGGGGAAGGCAGTTAGGGGCAAACAGGCTGGCAGGGGAGCAGTTAGGCATCAATCAGGCTGGCAGAGGAGTGGTTGGGGGTGATCAGGCTGGCAGGCAGAAGCGTTTAGGGGCAATCAGGAAGGCAGGCAGGCGAGCAGTTGGGAGCCAGCAGTCCTGCATTGTGAGAGGGATGTCTGACTGCCCGTTTAGGCCCGATCCTACCGGAATCAGGCCTAAACGGGCAGTCGGACATCACTCAAGGGGTCCCAGATTGGAGAGGGTGCAGGCTGGGCTGAGGGACACACACCCCTGTGCATGAATTTCGTGCACCAGGCCTCTAGTATTATATACACAGTTATTCAAAGATTATAATGCTAGTTAATAGCGAGTCCAAGATTAAATATTGTTCTCTGATTCTGTGTATACCACAAAATTGATGAGTGAAATTATTTGTGAATAAATCCTACCTGCATGTAATACATATATATATGATGGACCTATAAAAAAGAAGAAGAATATGCCAAGGATAATGTAATATATTGGGTTGATACACAGGGATATGAAATTTGTAAGCTAAAGTGAAAAGAATACAAAGACCTATAAATAAGCAAAATAAAATGGAAGTCTAGGACAATAAATAAAGAATTCTATTATTTTTTCATTAGCTCCCTTCTCCAGAGAAGCTAGACAAGATAAAGAGAATACACAGAGTGTATCAGTCACTGCCATGAAAATTATATGAATTACAAACTGTTTTATCTGAGCAAAAAAGAACAAAAAACTTATATAGTATAAAGATCAACGAAAGAAGAAGAATGGGTCAGAAGAATTATAGTTAAAATTAGTATTTCAAATGTATGTCATAGAGATATTTGGTTGTTGTTGTTGTTTAATTTCTGTTTTCTCCCTACCCCTGAGGATATAAGTTAACAAATTCTGAAAAATTCTCCAACTGTTTCTAAATCTAAAACATAATGATTTCTAAAGAAGCAGTCTACAGACTGCCAAATAAATTTCCCAATGTTCTATTATTTTGTTCTACATTAATGTGAATTTATGTGTGGCTAAGAATTTTATCTATGTGCAACATTAAGGAAAATAACCTATTTAAGAGAGTAAATTAGATAAAAATACTTAAGAAACCAGATTATTAGGTTTCCTGCAGTTAATACAGAATTAAACTTGGCTGTTAGAATTGACTAAAATGTTTAGGAAAAAAATGTTTCTGAGTCTACTGACTTTCCCACTGTATTCTATTTTTATTCAAATGAACAGAACATTGTAGGATGAGAAAGCAAATGACAAGGATGTAGGGCTAGCCTTTGACTATTACTACAGTAAATCCACAATTGAATTTGCTTCACAGCAGGAACATCAAGTAATGAGGGAGGTTGCAGTAGAAGAGTGACAAGGATTCTGTAGCTTAGTGTGCTCATCTGTACCAGGACATAGATAGCGTCAGTTATCCTAAGTGCTGTCTGCCTGTTAAGTAAGCGGTTCCAGAGTTTGAAAAGGTAGTGGAAGATGGTGGGATAGGAGCATCCAAGTGATCCAAGTGACAGTCAAGGAGAGTTTGATGCAGGATTTATGGTTATTTATGACATTTAGTGACTTTCTCATCTTACACAAATCACAGAATCTCTCTAAATGTCATTTCTTCCCTTAACATCTATCTATTTATCTATCTATCTATCTATCTATCTATCTATCTATCTATCATCTATCTATCTATATGGGTAATATGTTAAGTGTTCAACTGCTCAACTGGTAGCGGCAATGCACAGTGACCACCAGGGGGGCAGATGCTCAATGCACAGGCATAGAAACATGGAACAGACTGATGAATCTCAGAGGAAAAGGGGGAGGGTGGGAAGAGATTAACCAAAGATCTTATATGAATACTAGAGGCCTGGTGCACGGATCTGTGCACCAGTGGGGTCCCTCGGCCTGGCCTGCAGGGACCAGGCAGAATCCATACACTGGGCCTCTGACATCCCCCAAGAGGCCCCAGATTGCAAGAGAATGCAGGCCAAGTCGAGGGACCCCACCGGTGCACAAATCTGTGCACTGGGCCTCTAGTAGGGGAATAATAGTAATCCTTACCTCACAATGTTATTGAGAGAATCAGTTATAATTAATGGAAAAACATTGTCAATTACAAATAAAATATATGTACTTTATTTGCCTTTTTAAAGATAATCCTATTGTTTAAAGAGACATGAATACATTTAATAGGAATTTTGATTATAATATAACTAGAGGCCCAGTGCATGGATTTGTGCACATTGAAAGAAAATTAATTAGAAGGTGGCTGGCAGGGTGGGACTGGATGAGACAGGACAGATATGCCCTAGAGCCAACCTCCCACAGTACCTCCCTGGCCGGCCGCACCTGGGACGGCGCTGGGGCTCAAAGGGTGTCTGCAGAGTCCCTCTGGCAGGTGGGGTCCCTTGGCCTGGCCTGTGGGGATCAGGCCAAAACCAGCAGTCCAACAGCCCTGAGGGGTCCTGGAGTACGAGAGGGCACTCTGCAAAGTTGCTGTCACTCAGCAGCACCTGCATTAAGCATCTGCCCCCTGGTGGTCAGTGTGTGTCATACCTACTGGCTAGTCAGCCAGTCACTTAGCCTTTTAGCCTTTCATATCCACACTAATAATAGAGAAATATGTAAATTGACTGTACCTCCACAACGCCCACCAGCCAATCAGGAGGGAATATGCAAATTAGCAGGACAAAGATGGAGGCAGCACCGCCTCCCCCAGCCACTCCAGTCACTGAGAGGTCGGGTGGGGCAGGACGCCTGCTATGAGGGGGAGGGTGGAGGGCAGAGGGCAGAGGGAGCTACAGGAGTGGCGCTCTGGCCGGAGCAAAGCAAATACTCCAGCCGAAGTGAAACGAAGCCTGCCGACTCTGGCTGGAGTCCGCGAGAAGGTGGAAGGTGATGGCCAGAGCAAAGGCCTGGGACCCGGGTGCCAGAGGAAAACTGGTGCCAGCAGCCAGGTGAAGGAAGGCCTATTGCACGAATCTTCGTGCAACGGGCCTCTAATATATAGATGACAGTGAATACAAAAGAACACAATAATAGAAAATAAGAAACTTTCAATATTTAATTATATATTAGTGCACATAATCTATAGTAAGCAAAAGGTTTTAGGACTTAATTAACACTATAGGACTTCACTTGAGTCTTTGGGATTTTCTAGCAAATTAGCACATCCCAAAGATAAAATGGTAAAATGACATACCCTTTCAAAAATTGACCTTAACCACTGAGACTATTTTAAAAGTATTCATGAAAATTGTGATTTAGGGAGATACATTTCAATAAATGCCAAGTCAACAAATTGCAGTGAGAAAAACATTTTAGAAATAGTTAGCTAATTTGGACACACCTTCTGATATTATTCACAAAAAGCACAAAGTCTGCATTTTTTCCTCTTAAATCCTATGTGATAGTGATTAAGATTTAGTTTCTTATCTTAACTCACTTAATGATTCCAAATTCTCAACCAGACATACTTTTCCAATTAAAATGTTAATCAAATTAGATACTATATTTTATTAGTAGCAAACTGATTCAATTAATATTTATAAGGTGGACCAGGTTTCCAGGGGGATAAATAAAAAGAATAAATTATGAATTCTTCTTTCAAAGGGTGATACATGAGTGTGGGCTGCAAGCTGAAAATAAGCTAAGAAAGTTTCATGAAGGAAAATTACCAAACTCAGTACTTAGAGAACAGGTGAGCAGAGATCATGCTGTACACACAGTTTGAGTGAATGGTATAAACATCTCAAAGGCAGGAAAAATACAGGATTTACTGAGAATGACAGGCTGGTTTAATGACTCTGAGAAGGTTATTGGGGACAAGATTCTTTAGATTTTGGAATGCTAGGTTTAGGTGTTTTAACTTGATGCTGTTCTCAAAATAGAAAGTCACTTAAAATTTCTGAGAAGGATGAAAGTTTTGTCAGAGGCATAATGAAGAAAATAGAAGTGGAAATATCTATTTCCACTTTTTATTTTTATTTCTTTTATTTTTAATGATACCTACTGTTGTAACTATAGTAGTATTAGCAGAAAGGAAAGAGAATATTCATGTGAGAAATCTGGAGGAAATGGAGTCATTAGGACTTAGGAACTACAGAGACAGCAGGGGGGTGAGGGCATGTACGGGAGTGGGGTGGGTGGGCAATAGAGGGATATGGACACATATGTAATATCTTAGTCCATATATATATATATATATATATATATATATATATATATATGTATGTATATATATATATATATATATATGAAGACACAACTAACCCTAAAGAAAGAAAAGTGTTCAGGTGTAGGCAGCTCTAAGGATTGAGAAATTAGGAAGATGAACTTGTCTGAGTGTGTGAAGGGAGTTATTTTAAAAACCTGTTGAATTGGAGGAAGCAGCACATTTAAGTGGAAGTTTCTGGGGAATCACTACAAATCAGGAAACACAGACTAAAGCTCAAAAAAAAAAAAAAAAAAAAAAAAAGTCAGACTGTAAAGAATAATTTAAGAGTCCAGGGCACAGAAGTGAGAATTGAAGTTGTGGACCTGAGTAAGATCTCTGACAGAAAACTGACAAAGAGAATGTTTCCCCAGAGGACCTTGGAAAGTGTCTATACATTATCCATGAGAGTTCCAAGAAAAAGCATCAAAGATATTTATATAATTTAGGGGAAGCAATATTGTTAACAAGAAAGAAATGACTAATTGTGTTGCCCTCTACAGTGAGGTCCAAGAAAGTAGGAGAAAAGTGGATTGATAATTAGAAAGACTCACTTAAGAGATTAAACTCACAGAATTAGGGATGAAAACTGATCAAGCCAAAGGGAACAAAAAGAAGAGCTGTGTAACAGAAAGGTTCGCACCTAAGGACAACATCCAATCACATTGATGTTAAAGTGAACTCTTCTCTGAATTTGAAGGTATCTAACTAATAATTTCTGCATGGCAGTAGGAAAAATTCCTATCACTGGACTATACCACAAATGAAAATTGACTAATTATGGTGCAAAGTGGTCACTTGAGAGTCACTTGCCTACACAGGTAGTTAACAAAATAAAAGAAATTCAATATAAGTCTCCACTCAATTATTTGTTAGTGCTTCAGAGTTCTGAAAAAAAGACAACTTTAAATCTTGATGTGTAATAGGGATAAATATGTCAGTGTAGCTGTGCCATATATTTTCTTGGATCCTGAATGATATATCAACACCCATAATTTTCAAGAATTACTGCCTTGGGGGGAAATTACCAATTTTAAAAACAAACAAACAAGCAAACTATTTTTTTAAATCACTAAGAGCTGGCAATAATAGACATGGTTTCCTTTTTTCTTTTTTTTTCAGTCCTCACTCGAGGATATTTTTTCCATTGCTTTTTAGAGAGAGTGAAAGGGAGAGGGCGAGACAGAGAGAAACACCAATGTGAGAAAGACACATTGACTGGTTGCCTGATGCATGCCCCCAACCAAGGCTGGGAGCCTGCAACCAAGGTACATGCCATTGACCGAACTCAAACCCGGGACCCTTCATTCCACAGGCTGACGCTCTATCCGTGAAGCCAAACCAGCTAGGGCAAAACATGGTTTCTTGAAATAAATCATCACATTTAAAATTCGTGACCCAAAATTGTTGCTCTTCTCACCTGTGAGATTGACACCCACTAGCACAGTGTGTGTTGGGGGAGAGATGCTTTTTATAAGATGTTAATTTAACTCATAGAAATTAATTGGCTGAAACATGGAGTGTATAATTTTAACATTTGTGTAGCTTTATTAACTAAAAAGTCAGGTGTTGAAATGCATTTAAAGCTCTGTTATTCTGTTCTCTGCTGGTGTAATGTGGGCAGATTCTCACTTGCTAATTGCATTGTGTATATTTAAAAAAGGCAGAAAAACTAAATTGAAAGAAATAAAATATCCTATGTCAGTACTTTTGTGCATGGAAGCTTATGCCCATAAAAAAAAATATGGCACTTGCTATTACAAAACTAGCTTTGTCCTCATCAGAATCCCATGGCCACAAATTATTATGACAGAATTATCTCCTTTCAAGCCACTGCTTTCTATTGTAAATAAAATCTACTGCTCTACCATCAGCATTCCCCATTATGAGATAGCTACTTAAAGATGCCTATCCAGAAACTCTAGATAACCTTAACAGACCTCGACTCTTGTCATATTAGAAAGCAACTTTCCAAAGTAGAATACTGACACCAATTACCAAGTAATTCAGGATCGCTGGGTTTTCAGACTATACATGATCACAAATTCTGGCTTTAGAGTTATCCCTTTTCCCCTCCTTACTCCATTGTTAGATGGTTAAATTAAAAGACTGGGTTTCAAGTCACCAGTTATTTCTAAAATTTATAATGATGTGTTCTTGTGAGAAACTGGTATTACAACTAATATTCATAAATCTGATTCCTCAAATATATTAGAAATGCAGTAGTTTGTATCCCTTTTAAATACATTATAAACTCATATATTTGCTATGAATTTTAGACACCAAAATATATTTCTAAAATTCCTGTTCTGTGACTAGTTGGAGTGCCATCCTGTACACCAAAAGGTGGTGTGTTCAATTTCTAGTCAGGGCATATACCCATTAGGTTTGATCCCCAGTCAGGTACATACAGAAGACAACAGGCCAATGATTCTCTCTCACATCAATGTCTCTGTCTTTCCTCTCCTCCCCCTCTCTCTTACTCTAGCTCTCTCTCTCTCCCCCTGCCTCTCTCTAAAATCAATTTTTAAAAATAATTTTAAAATATTCCTGTTTTGATTTAGATTTAATAAACCAATAGTTGTGTAACTGTCATATATATTTATCAAACTAGATGTATCTTTTTATACCTCTTTATTTCCAAATTTTAATCTTGAGAATCTTTCTGATATGTGTAAAAGAGAATATAACGTTTACTTGGAAATGTAGTTTATTAAAAGGTAAAATGAGAATAGCAATTCTTATATCACATGACATCAACTAGAGAAACCATGACCATGATGAACTAAATAATTATATTTCATTAAGTGTTTTAAATCAAAATACATGAATAAGGTTGAGAAAACAAACACAGCATCACTATAAGGGAGAGAACATATCCTGATTTAAATTGATATGAAGGTTCTTGAGGACATCCTATCTAATAAAAGAGTAATATGCAAATTAACCATCACTCCCCTACACCCACAAGCCATGCCCACCAGCCAATTAGGAGCAAGTACGCAAATTAAACCAACCAAGATGGCTGCAGCCACAGAGAGAGCAGGAGGCTTGGGTTTCCCTGGCAATGGAGGAAGCCAAGCTTTCCGGACACCCTGGCGGGCCCAGGCCTCCACTCAAGGCTACAAAGTTTCAATTATAGAAGATAAATAAATCCCAACAAAATGGCAGCAGCCATGGAGCTAGAGAGAACAGGAGGCTTGAGTTGCCCCCGGCGATGGAGGAAGCCAAGCTTCCTCAAGACTACAAAGTTTCAATTATAGAAGATAAATAAATCCCAGATACCAGGGCCTCCGCTTGCATCACCAGGGGCATAGCTGGCCTGGAAACCACCACAGACCCCTCACCTAGGCTACCTTACACCCCAAGGAACCCCCACCCTGACCCAGGATACCCTTCAGGGCAAACCATCTGGCCCCCACCTGTGCACCAGGCCTCTATCCTATCTAATCCTATCTAATAGAAGGATAATATGCAAATTTACTGTCACTCCAACACACAAGATGGCTGCCCCCATGTAGTCAAAGATAAATGCTTCCATGTGGAAATAAGATGGCCACCACAAGATGGCCAGCAGGGGAGGGCAGTTGGGAGGGACTAGGACTGCAAAGGAGGGCAGTTGGGGGTGATCAGGCCAGCAGGGGAGGACAGTTAGGGGCAAACAGGCTGGCAGGGGAGTGGTTAGGGGGTGATCAGGCTGGCAAGTAGAAGCAGTTAGGGGAAATCAGGAAGGCAGGCAGGCAAGCAGTTGGGAGCCAGTAGTCCTGGATTGTGAGAGGGATCCCAGATTGGAGAGGGTGCAGGCTGGGCTGAGAGACACACACACCCGTGCATAAATTTCATGCACTGGGCCTCTAGTCTTACCTAATAAAAGAGAAACATGTAAATTGACCATACCTCTGCTACGCTCACAGCCAATCAGAGTGAGTATTCAGATTAACCCAATAAAGATGGAGGTTAATTTGCATACATACTTGGGTCCCGGGAACCTCCTCGGCACCCAGGTCACTCCTAGCCAGCCATCGGAAGCAGGGGGGTGGGGGGGGGGTGTCCTTCCCAAGCCTAAAGCCTAAAGCCTAATGCCTGGGGCGGAGGCTTTAAAGGCTTGGGAAGGGGCCAAGCCTGTGACCAAACGCAGACCATCAGGAAGTCAGTGCTGGGTTGCCCAGCTGCAGCCTGGTGACCCAGCACTGACTGCCCAGGTAGCTGAGACCCAGAAAGTGAGTCAGAGTCTGATCTGCAGCCTCAGTGGAAGCTTTTGATCAGTGTACTTACCTCTCTCTTTTTCTCCCTCTATCTTTCTGATCTTTACCAGCAGCCAGGCTTTTCTTTCTCTCCCAGCCTCTGTGGGGGCTGATGTTAAGCTCCACCTCTTTGATCAGACCCAGAGATAGGCCTGGGGATAGGAACCGACTGACTGGCATAGGAACCGACCAATCAGAACCAAAGGTGGGGGCTGTGGGGAACCAATGGCTGCCTAGGAGGCAGAGCTTCTGATGCTGACTGGCATAGGAACCGACCAATGAGAACCATATCTGGGTGCTGTGGGGAGCCAATGGCTGTCTAGGAGGTGGAGCTTTTGATGCTGACTGGCATAGGAACCAACCAATTATGACCAAATCTGGGGGCTGTGGGGAGCCAATGACTGCCTAGGAGATGAAGCTTTTGACGCTGGCATAGGAACCGACCAATCAGAACCAAATTGGACAGCAGAGGAGGGCAGTTGGGGGCGACATCAGGCCTGCAGGAGAGAGCAGTTAGGGGTGATCAGGCTGGCAGGCAGAGGCAGTTAGGGGCAATCAGGCAGTCATGCAGGTGAGCAGTTAGTTGCTAGTGGTCCCAGATTGTGGAGGGATGTCTGACTGCCGGTTTAGGCCCAATCCCTGGGATTTGGCATAAATGGCAGTCAGACATCCCACAAGGGCTCCCCAATTGGAGAGGGTGCAGGCTGAGTTGAGGGAACCCTCCCTCCATGCATGAATTTCTTGCATCAGGCCTCTAGTATATAAGAATTAAGAGAGATAAACTCAATACAAATATAAGAAAAAAAGACATTTATTAGTTAAGTGAAGGAAGAATGGCAGAGGAGTGAAAGCTGGTGACCAGTTTGCAGCTGAGCTATTACTGCTGAGTGTTAGCAACTCGAGTCACAGTCATCAACAAGGCAGGCTATGTGGTGCATGCCTGAAACAGAGGCCAGGTACGACCAAGACAAACAAGAGATCCATCATGCTTTCAATACCCAGAGACTCTGGGCTGTAAATTACCTCTGCCTCAGACTGCAAAGATAAAAGGCTTAACCGCCCTCAGAGAAAATATTGCCACGTGTGGAAATGGTTCAGGAAGAAGTCTTCACTTGCTAGACACATTGGGAAAATGCTTCCAACTCATGCAGATGAGTAATGACCAAAAGGCAGAGGAGTCTTCCCTAATCAAGCCACTAATTTCTCGCATGTAGATCATTTTGATAGCTTCTTAATTGATCTCAATTTCTCTACATTGCACCACTAAAGTGTATCTCAACAAAATAACTCTAAGTCATCTGATACATTTTCTCTTCTCAAAACTCCCCAACACCTCTGAAATATATTTGAATAATCCAGTATCTCAACTGCTGCCCATTATATTTTCCACATGTGGCTGCCACAACATCTACCATTTCATATACACTTCAGCAATGTGATCTTGCCACTTCCCCACTAAGAGGTTGAGTTCATGAGTCCATCTCTCCACTTCCTTGACTGTGGGTGGCTAGTGACAGCTTTAAACCAATACAATATGGCAGAGATAATGATGTGCCAGTTGTAGAAACAGCCCTCACCTAACTTGGCAGATTTTCCTTCCTGCTTCTTGAAATGCACAATTCTGAAAATCTTATTCCTGGAACACTCCCTCTTAAAACCCAGAGCCCATTCTAGAATAAGCTTAAAACATAAAGAAGCCACACACAGGCTTCCTGTTTGAAAGTCCCAGATAAGCATCCAACCAATAGCCAACACCAATCCAACCAAGAAACACCTATATAGAGCCCAGTGGAATCCTCAAATGACTGAAGGTCTACCAGACATCTATGTGTATTCAGATAAGTAACTACAAGCAAGATTAACATCCCCCACAAAAATAGTGACATAAGAGAAGCCAGCTTCCCTGTCTCCAACAAAGGTCAACAATTGAACAGTAATCTGCAGACAATGAAACAACTGAGAGACCTCTAGCATCTCCTGGTGAAGTTTAGCAATACTGTGGAATACACACACACACACACACACACACACACACACACACACACACTCACACACACTCACACAAATACCAATAATCGCATAAGAAGAAAAGGAAGATAACTTCATTCTGTCTGCATCATCCAATCAAACAAGCCAGCATTGTTCAGTTGAAAGAGGAAACTTACCAGCCACAAAGAGTTCCTCTCACCAGAAAATGAAGAGCGGGGTGAACAATCAACTTCTCCAGCCTCTCCGGGCAGAGTGGGAAGGTCCCCTTTCTGTTTCATGCCACCCAGACCAGCAAAGCTGAGCTGCATTGAACTGGTTAGAAACAAGAAAGCAAAGCAGAGGCTATTATTAGCAGACATGCAGCGGGAGCTATTGCGGTTCACAGAAACCTGCTCTGCAAATACAGTAAATGTCCCACTAAGGAAGCCAATGACCAGCATAACCTCCACGGGTCCTCTACAGAGCTCCCCATCTCTTGCCTCATAGATAAATGCCTTTGCTGACACCAGCTACCAGATACCCTTCACACTCCCTTCTTCCACCACCCACACCAGAGCCCAGGACCCATGTTGGCAGCCATCTGAGGTTTCCGCAGCTGCACAAGTGTGAGACCCCAGCCACTTGAGCCCCTCCCTGCCCCCCAAATCCCAGGAACCACTCTTATAGCCATATCAGGCTTCTGCAGCTGCAGCAGTACAAAATATCAACCTAGGCACTCCCCCTGGCTAACCCCACCACCGTACTCTGATTGCGGCTAGTCCCTCCAGCTGAACACCTGCCACAGGTGCCTATCTGGCTTCCTCTTCAGTGTGCACACATGAGGTGATGGTGTGAAGGAGTGTGCAGCCGCAGGAGAGCACATGGACAGCCAGGATTCCCACAGATGCTTGTATGTCTAGATCAGGCTTTGCCTTTTGTCACTAACTTTTTCCACCACTTTTCCCACCCGTATCTAGTCCCAAAAGCTGTGTACCTACACATGCCCATCCTAACCCCAACTCTCACTGCAGTGTGCATGCCCAGTGCAACAGTGTGCAACCATAGGAAAACACACTGATAGCCAGGGTCTCCACAGATGCCAGTGAGTCCATAGTTGGCCCTGATCCTTGCTACCTGATCTAGTCCCATCATTGTAAGTATGTCTTAAACTAGCCCTTGCCTTTACATAGGCACCTGCAGCTGGCCCCCACAGCTGAGTGTGTATGTACCACAAGCTCCACCACAGCACTGCCTACTCTGGTTCCTTGTAACCATACCTGAAGGCAACACTTGTGCTCCAACAGCTCTTAAAGCCACTGTGTATCTCCCCCACAGTGTTGGCCAAAGACCATATTGTGGACCACAGTGGCCTAAACTGAAGAGATATAATGCCCCGCTGGATTCAGTGCTGAAACCCACATCTACACGTGGTACCCGGAACCACTAGATCCACGGTCACAGCATAAATCAGCACTCACAGATGAAAGGCTTCCCTTATCAAAGTCCATAAAAGTTGGAAGACATGACTATTTCTCCCTTCAAATATAAAGACACCCATGAAAGGGTCCAGTGGTCACAAATAACCCAAAAAACATGTGTCCATCAAAGGAACAGAGTAAGCCATTAGGAACCATCCTGCCCCTCCCCCCCCCAAAAAAATAAAGATTCAGGAATTGCCAGAAAAAGAAGTCAAACTAACTGTTCTGCAGATGCTCTGAGAGCTATAAGAGAACACAAATAAACAATTTAATAATGTCAGGAAAACAAGTTAAGAACAAATTGAGAAGTTCAACAAAGAAATAGAAAACATAAATACAAACAAAATTTGGAGCGGAAGAATACAATGAGTGAACTAAAGAATTCAATGGAGGGTTTCAACTGCAGAAGAGAGAGTCAGTGAACGAGAAGACAGGTAAAATGAAACTGTCTAATCAGAGAAGTGAAAAAAAGAAGAGGAATAAAGAAAGCTTACAGAAATTAAAAGTTACCTCAAACACACAAAAAAAAATATGTATAATTGGTATCCCAGAAGGAAAAGAAAAAGGAAAAGGGGTAGAAAGCATATTTATAGAAATAATGGCAGAGAATTAAATACCCCAATTTCAGCAATGGATAGATCATACAGACAGAAAATCAATAAGGAAACTTTGGACTTGAACCATACTTTATTTTTTTTTAATTTCTTTATTGATTAAGGTATTACATGTGTCCTTATTCCCCCATTACCCCACACCTCCCATTCATGCCCCCACCCTCCTGTTGTCTGTGTCCATTGATTAGGCTTGTATGCACGCATATAAGTCTTTTGGTTTATCTCTCCCCCTTACCCCCACTGTCCCCTACCTTCCCTGAGGTTTGACGTACTGATTGATGTTTCTCTGTCTCTGGATCTATTTTTGTTCATTAGTTTATGTTGTTCATTATATTCCACAAATGAGTGAGATCATGTGATATTTATCTTTCTCTGCCTGGCTTATTTCACTTAGCATAATGCTCTCCAGTTCTATCCATGTTGTTGCAAATGGTAAGAACTCCTTCTATTTTACTGCAGCGTAGTATTCCATTGTGTAGATGTACCACAGTTTTTTAATCCACTCATCTGCTGATGGGCACTTAGGCTGTTTCCAAATCTTAGCTATGGTGAATTGGGCTGCTATGAACATAGGGGTGCATATATCCTTTCTGATTCGTGTTTCTAGTTTCTTGGGATATATTCCTAGAAGTGGGATCACTGGGTCAAATGGGAGTTCCATTTTTAGTTTTTTGAAGAAACTCCATACTGTTCTCCACAGTGGCTGCATCAGTCTGCATTCCTACCAGCAGTGCATGAGGGTTCCTTTTTCTCAGCATCCTCACCAGCACTTGTCATTTGTTGATTTGTTGATAATAGCCATTCTGACAGGTGTGAGATGGTACCACATTATTGTTTTGATTTGCATCTCTCTGATGATTAGTGATTTTGAGCAGGTTTTCATATGTCTCTTGGCCTTCCTTCTGTCTTCTTTCCAAAAGTGTCTATTTAGATCAGTTGCCCATTTTTTGATTGGGTTGTTTATCTTCTTTTTGTTAAGCTGCATGAGTTCCCTGTAAATGTTGGAGATTAAACCCTTATCGTTGATATCATTGGCAAATATGTTCTCCCATGCAGTGGGCTTTCTTGTTGTTTTATTGATGGTTTCCTCTGCTGTGCAAAAGCTTTTTATTTTGATGTAGTCCCATTTGTTTATTTTCTCTTTAGTTTCCATTGCCCTAGGAGCGGTATCAGTGAAGAAATTGATTTGGCATATGTCAGAGATTTTTCTGCCTATGGATTCCTCTAGTATTTTTATGGTTTCCCGTCATATGTTTAAGTCCTTGATCCATTTTGAGTATATTTCTGTGTATGGTGTAAGTTGGTGGTCTAGTTTCATTTTTTTGCACATATCTGTCCAATTTTCCCAATACCATTTATTGAAGAGACTGTCTTGACTCCATTGTATGTTCATGCCTCCTTTGTCAAATATTAATGGAGCGTAGTGATTTGGGTCAATTTCTGGGTTCTATATTCTATTCCATTGATCTATATGTCTGTTATTGTGCCAGTACCAGGCAGTTTTGAGAACAGTGGCTTTGTAATACAGCTTGAAATCTGGTATTGAGATCCCTCCTGCTTTGTTGTTCTTTCTCAGGATTGCTGTGGCTATTCGGGGTCTTTTTGTATTCCAGATGAACTTTTGGAGAGTTCTTTCTAGGTCTGTGAAATATGCCATTGGTATTTTAATGGGGAGTGCATTGAATTTATAGATTGCTTTGGGTAGTATGGACATTTTAATGATGTTGATTCTCCCAATCCATGAACATGGTATGTTCTTTCATCTGTTTACGTCTTCCTCTATCTCTTTTTTCAGTGTCCAGTAGTTTTCCACGTATAGGTCTTTTACCTCCTTAGTTAAGTTTATTCCTAGGTATCTTAATTTTTTTGGTGCTATGGTAAATGGGATTGCTTTTTTAGTCTCTCTTTTTGTAAGTTTGTTATTGGTGTATAGAAATGCCATAGATTTCTTGGCATTAATTTTGTATTCTGCTACATTGCCGAATTCATTTATTAGGTCTGTTAGTTTTTTGATGGACTCTTTAGAGTTTTCTATGTACAGTATCATGTCATCTGCAAATAAGGACAGTTTTACTTCTTCTTTTCCAATTTGGATGCCTTTTATTTCTTCTTGTTGTCTGATTGCAATGGCTAATACTTCCAGCACTATGTTGAACAGGAGTGGTGAGAGTGAGCATCCCTGTCTTGTTCCTGTTCTTAGGGGAAATGGTTTTAGTTTTTGCCCATTGAGTATGATGTTGGCTGTGGGTTTGTCATATATGGCTTTTATTATGTTCAGGTATGATCCTTCTATTCCCACCTTGCTGAGAGGTTTTAATCAAGAAAGGGTGTTGGATTTTGTCAAATGCTTTTTCTGCATCAATTGATATGACTATGTGATTTTTATCTCTCAATTTGTTTATGTGATGTATCACGTTTATTGATTTGTGGACATTGTACCATCCTTGCATTCCTGGGATAAATCCTACTTGGTCATGGTGTATGATCTTTCTGATGTACTGCTGGATCCGATTTGCTAGAATATTGTTGAGGATTTTGGCATTTATATTCATGAGGGATATTGGCCTGTAATTCTCTTTCATTGTGTTATCTTTATCTGGTTTTGGTATTAGGGTGATGCTGGCTTCATAGAAGGAGCTTGGAAGTGTTCCTTCCTCTTGAATTTTCTGGAATAGTCTGAGGAGGATAGGTTTTAGTTCTTCCTTGAATGTTTGGTAAAACTCCCCTGTGAAGCCGTCTGGCCCTGGGCTTTTGTTTGCTGGAAGCTTTTTGATGACTGCTTCAATTTCTTCCTTAGTTATCAACCTATGGAGATTTTTAGTATCTTCCTGAGTAAGTTTTGGAAGGTTGTATTTTTCTAGGAATGTGTCCATTTCCTCCAGGTTGTCTAGTTTGTTAGAAAATAGAGTTGTTCATAGTATTTTTTAATAATCCTTTGTATTTCTGTGGGATCTGTTGTAATTTCTCCTCTTTCATTTCTGATTTTGTTTATTTGGGTCCTCTCTCTTTGCTTCTTGGTAAGCCTGGCTAGAGGTTCATCAATCTTGTTTATCCTTTCAAAGAACCAGCTCTTGGTTTTGTTGATCTTTTGTATTGTTTCTTTGGTCTCTATGTCATTCATTTCTGCTCTGATCTTTAATATTTCCTTCCTTCTGCTCACTGTGAGCTTTTCTTGTTGCTCTCTTTCTAATTCTTTGAGTTGTTGAGTTAGATGATTTATTACCATTTTTCCTTGTTTTTTGAGGTAGGCCTGTAGAGCTATAAACTTCCCTCTCAGGACTGCTTTCATTGTGTCCCATAGCAATTGCATTGTTGTGTTTTTATTGTCATTAGTCTCCAGGATGTTTTTAATTTCTTCCTTGATCTCATTGATAACCCAATTATTGTTTAATAGCATGCTATTCAGCTTCCAAGTGTTTGAATTTTTTGGAATGTTTTTATTGTAGTTTATTTCTAATATTATGCCATTGTGGTCTGAGAAAATGCTTGATATTCAATATTTTTGAATTTGGGGAGACTTTGTTTGTGACCCAATATGTGATCTATTTTTGAAAATGTCCCACGTGCACTTGAGAAGAACGTATATTCCGTGGCTTTGGGGTGAAATGCTCTGAAGATGTCAATTAGGTCCCTCTGATCTAGTGAGTCATTTAGAATTGCTGTTTCTTTGCTGATTTTTTGTCTTAAGGATTTATCCAGTGATGTCAGTGGTGTATTAAAGTCCCCTACTAAGATTGTATTGTTGTCGATCTCTACTTTAAATCAAAGGGAACAAACATGTATACAGAACATTCTGCCCAACAGTATCAGAATACATATTTTTCTCAAGTGCACATGGAACATTCTGCAGGAAAGATCACATAATAAGTCACAAAACAAGCCTCAGAAGATGTAAAAAGATTGAAAGCATATCTAGTATCTTTTCTGATTATAATGGAATGAAACCAGATGTCAATAACAGGAGGGATGCTGGAAAATATTTTTAAAAGCAGTGACTAAACAGCATGCTCCTAAACAACTACTGGGCCAAATAACATAAAAAAAAAATTAATAAAATACCTTGAAGGCCTGAATGGGTAGATCAGTTGGTTGGAACATCATCCCTGACACCAAAAGTTAAGGGTTCGATTTCTGGTCAGGGCACATACAAGAGCCAACCAATTGATGTTTCTCTCTCACCTCTCTCTCTCTCTCTCTCTCTCTCTCTCTCTCTCTCAACTGAATACCATCCCTTTCAAAATTCTAATACTACTTTTCACAAAAATAAAAAGAACAATCCTAAAAATTGTATGAAGCCACAAAAGACCTCAAATAGTCAAAGCATCCTGAGAAAGAAGAAAAAACCCCCAGAGGTATCACACTCTGATTTCAAACTGTATTACAAAGTTATAGTAATCAAAACAGTATGGTCTAGCTAGACATGTAGACTAAAGGAACATAATTGATAGCCCAGAAGTAAACCCCCACATAGTTAACTAATATTCAACAATCAATGAGGAAAAGATAGTCTCTTCAAAAAATGCTGCTGGAAACTGGATAACTGAATGCAGAAAAATGAAATTGGACCCCTATCTTATACCACTCACATATATGAAGTAAAAAATTGATTATAACTTAAACAGAAGACATAAAACCTTAAATCTTCAAAAGGAAACAAGCACCTTCACATTGGTCTTGTCAGCAGTTTCCTAGATATTACATTGAAAGCACAGCAACAAAACAAAAATAAGTAAATAACATGACCATATCAAACTAAAAACTACTACAAAGCAAAAGAAAAAAATCAACACAATGAGAAAGCTCCCTATGGAATAGGAGAAAATATTTCCAAATCACATATATGTTAAATATTTAATATCCAAAACATGTAAAGAACTCATACACGAACAAGAACAACATATAAGAGCAATAATAATAATAACAAAAATACAATTTTTAAAAAATGGACAGAGGAATTGAATAGCTAATTTTCTCAAGACATATAAATGGTCAACATGTACATGAAGTTTCTCACAACTGTATTCAGTGAGAAATACAATTGAAGGCTGAAAGGAGATATCACCTCACACCTGCTAGAATGCTTATCATCAAAAGATAAAAGTAAAGGGAATCCTTATGTACTGTTGGTGGGAAAGTAAGTCAGTACACACCCTAAAAACAGTATGGAATTTCCTTAAAAAGTTAAAAAGAATTATCATATTGATCCTGCAATCCCAGGTCTGGGTATATATTCAAAGGAATTTAAATCAATCTCTCATAAAAATATCTGTATTCAAATTCCTCTCATTGCCCCCATTCCTGTGGCATAAAAGATGCCTAAATTCTGTACTTTCTCAAAACAGCTCTTTAGGCCACTGGTCTGCCATCTTCTCAGCTTGCTGGTTTTCTGAATAAAGTCACTTTCCTTGCCCCAGCTCCTTGTTACTCAACTGATTGGCTGCTGTGTAGCTAGCAGTTCAATCTTTTACCTGACTACAGTCAAATTCCACAGATAAAGGGCCCAGTCTCACAGACCACCCTCTATTTCAGATGCTAACCATAAGCCCAATTGGTTACCTGCACTTTTCATTGACTGGCTATACATCAGAGATTCCCACGACCTCTATTTTGGGTTCCATTAATTTGCTAGAGTGACTCACAGAATTCAAGAGACGCATTTACTTTTTACTGTTCCAAAGTCTGTGGGCCCGATGGCCATAACTCAAAACTTCAGTTTGCAGTACAGAAAGGTTTATTGATCATAAAGGTACCTACTGAGAAAATGGGAGACCTAACCTTGAAACCCATCTTTAGAACGTGGAGTTCAGGCTTCTTTTATGTCAGGGAAGGGAATATGGGAGGGGCAAAAGATGACTGATCACTGCAGACATCTGGTACCAGCAGGGGTCCCAGGAAGATTGCTGACTCTACTTGATATGAGTCCAGTCAGGAGGTTCTGCAAATCTTTGATAAGTAAGGGGCTGTTTCTATAAAACTGAAGCTGCAAGCAGAATTCTTCCAATGATTAGCATGTCTATATATAAGACTAAGCATAAGCTATTAGCCTGAAGGCCATGGGAACAAAGCAGGCTTGAATAAAGTGGAGTCAGAGAGACCAAGCATTAACTTTGTTACACACACACTGGATTACTGGATTAGTGCAAAGGAGACTAAAGAATACAAATCAACAGCCACATGGAAAGATACATAGGATAAGGCTCTAAACAAAAGAGGTTCTGTTCTCATGGAATTTGGGACCCAGCACAATGGCATGTGGAAGCTTTGTGGTTCCCCCAGGTTTCCTAACCTTATGTGTAACTCAGGAATAGCCAGATAGATGAGATGAAAGGGTGAGGTATGGCGATAGGGCAGGGAGCTTCCATGCCCTCTCTAGGGGTAACACTCTCTCCAAATCTCCAAGTATTCACCAACCCAGAGCTCTCTGAAACCCACTCTTTGCAGTTTTTACGGAGTTTTTATTATATTGCATATGATTAGACCTTGGGGACTGATTCAGCCTCCAGTACCCTTCTCTTTCCCAGAAGTCATTGGGACAAAACAAAGTTTTCCTCTTCTTCCATAACTTGGATGGTTTTCCTGTCTTGGGTGGTGTCCAAAAGCCATCTTATTAACATAAGAAAAGACACCTTAGCACTCCCTCACTTAGGAAATTCCAAGGGTTTTAGGAGCTGTGAGCTAGGAATTGTGAACAAGAACTAAATAAATATATTTCTTATAAGTCGCAGATGACAATTTATTTGTATTGTTTTGTGTAGTAATTAAGGTCTAGACCAGTGATCGGCAAATTGCGGCTCGCAAGCCACATGCAGCTCGCGAGCCGCAGTTTGCCGACCGCTGGTCTAAACAACAAAATATAATGGAGAGAACATAGACTTAGGAAGTAGACAGACTGGAATTAGCAGCCCATATCCACCCCTTACTGGCTATATTCCTTGGGGACTGTTACTTAACTTCTGGTTTTCTCATTTGTAAAATGGAGATAATATATCCTATTATCCTTAAGGTTAACAACAACAAGTAAAATGCTTAGCACAGTACAGGGCACTTAGCACTAGTTATTATTTTAAAAAACAATTGTATCCCTGTACACTATTCATATTTATGATCCCAGATAATAAGCATCCATACTTACATTTCACTGTAATGCTTTGTTTCTTAAAACCTTTAAAGTATTACTTTCATATACAAGGACATGGAAATCTGCATTTAAATGAGAATCAGTGAGGCGTCAGGTTTTCCCTGAGAGATGAAGGTCATGGATTTTTCTTTTAATCAGGTTAGGGGAAATAGCTCTAAGCCAGAAAGTACTCCACTGGTTTCCTCTCTGTGTTGAGTTTGAGAAAGGCAGGCCTGCAATACAAAAGTATGTGCACCACAGGGTTGGTTTGGCAGGCGAGACATTTGCTATTTCTGAGGCATATATGTAGCTTTCTGATTCTAAGCTGCCAGAGGCTCTTCTCATTGCCAAAATTTCTCCTTTGTCAAGCTCCATAGGAAACTGATGTAGTCCATGCTCAAAAGACATCCAATACAAAGCTATGAAGCTGCCATTGAGTTCACATCTCCACTGGAGGGAAAAAAACAAACACTTATAGGATGTCACTCCAGTCTTCAAAAAAATTATGCTGCTGTTATGCTTATGTTATGACAAAGGGCTAAGAATTCAGCTTTTAAAATATCCCTCTAGCAATGGTAGTTCTGTGAGAAAATGAAGAAAGGCTACTAGCTATTTCTAGTTTGTTTTTTAATCCTTTCATACTTTCCCTAAAATGTAATATCATACTGTTTTTGTTGTCAGAATTAGCTAGGTAATGTTAAAACAGGAAGAGAGGAGAGGGGAGACCAGGCATTAAGCATGGTCATCTGGGTAGCTTCACCAGGAAGAACAGCCAGTCCATCCCTGCCACTCGCTTGAGAAAGGGATCAAGCAAAGGGGAAGATGGGTGCATGTGCAGTAAAGTTGGGGTGATATAGGGAAGGCACTCACTTGTCAGTCTAACCTGAGAAAAAGAAAATTGGCCAGGGGGTGGAGCCACTGCAAGCATGTGAAATCTTTTTTTTTTTTTTAAATAAATCTTTATTCAGATTATTACAATTATTTCTCCTTTTTCCCCCCATAGCTCCCCTCCACCCATTTCCCACCCCACCTTCTGCCCTTACCTCCCCCCCACTGTCCTCATCCATAGGTGTATGATTTTTGTCCATTCTCTTCATGAACCCCCCATACCCCTTTCCCCCTGAGAATTATCAGTCCACTCCCTTTCTATGCCCCTGATTCTATTATATTCACCAGATTATTCTGTTCCTCAGGTTTTTAATTCACTTGATTTTTAGGTTCGCTTGTTGATAGATATGTATTTGTTGTTCATAATTTTTCTCTTTACTTTTTTCTTCTTCCTCTTCTTTAAGAATACCTTTCAGCATTTCATATAATACTGGTTTGGTGGTGATGAACTCCTTCAGCTTTTTCTTATCTGTGAAGCTCTTTATCTGCCCTTCAATTCTGAATGATAGCTTTGCTGGGTAGAGTAATCATGGTTGTAGGTTCTTGCTATTCATCACATTGAAAATTTCTTGCCACTCCCGTCTGGCCTGCATAGTTTCTGTTGAGAAGTCAGCTGACAGTCGTATGGGTGCTCCCTTGTAGGTAATTAACTGTTTTTCTCTTGCTGCTTTTAATATTCTCTCTTTGTCTTTTGCTCTTGGCATTTTAATTATGATGTGTCTTGGTGTGGTCCTCTTTGGATTCCTTTTGTTTGGGGTTCTGTGGGCTTCCTGGACTTGTAAGTCTATTTCTTTCACCAGGTGGGGGAAGTTTTCGGTCATTATTTCTTCAAATAGGTTTTCAGTATCTTGCTCTCTCTCTTCTTCTGGCACCCCCAGAATTCTGATGTTGGTACGCTTGAAGTTGTCCCAGAGTCTTCTTACATTATCTTCAACTTTTTGGATTTTTTTTTTTTTCTTTTTGCTTTTTCGGTTGAGTGTTTTTTGCTTCTTTGTATTTCAATTCTTTGACTTGATTCTTGTGTTCCTCTATTCTGTTTCTGGGTCTCTGTATAATATTTTTTATTTCAGTCAGTGTATGTTTAATTTCTAGTTGGTCCTTTTTCATATCTTCGAGGGTCTCGTTATATTTATCGGCCTTTTCTAGGATATTCTTAAAAAGTCTTATAACCGTGGTTTTGAATTCTATATCCTGTCATTTGTTTTCCTCCATTTCTTTCGTTTGTGATCTGATTCTTTGACCCCGCATTTTCACTGATTCCCTGAGTTGGTAAGGTAGATATTTGTGCTAGGTTTCCAATATGGCCCAGTGGGTCTGCTTCCCCAGTTAACCTGAGGTGGACACTCTTGGTGCACCCCTTTGTGGACTGTGTGTACAGCCTTGTTGTAATTAAGTCTTTATTGTTGTTGGTATCACTGGGAAGAATTGACCTCCGGGCCAGTTGGCTGTAAGGATCAGCTGTGTCTATGCTGGGAGAAGTTCGGTGCTGGAGACAGCCTTATAGGATTAGACTTGCCAAATTGCAATAGCCTCTGTGCTCAGCTTGGATGGGGTGGAGTCTCAGTCTTGGCTTCCTGTCAGCCTTGCCCTTGCGCGCATGTGCGCTTTCAGTCCTCCGCCTTCCCCGGCTCCCGAGTCTCCGCCCGAGAGTCCAGACTCCCCCCACAAGAGCGTGGGTCCCCAGGGGCTCGCCTGGAACTGGGGTTCACTGCAGTCAGAACTGGGGCTCAGTGCAGTCAGGAGCCTCTGACTCCCTTCCACTAGGGAAAGCCTGTGGCAACCTCCGCAGCCTTTGTGCGCACTGACACGCGCACGCGTGCGCACTTGCAGTCCTCCGCCTTCCCCGGCTCCCGAGTCTCCGCCCGAGAGTCCAGACTCCCCCCACAAGAGCGTGGGTCCCCAGGGGCTCGCCTGGAACTGGGGTTCACTGCAGTCAGAACTGGGGCTCAGTGCAGTCAGAATCCTCTGACTCCCTTCCACTAGGGAAAGCCTGTGGCAACTTCCGCAGCCTTTGTGCGCACTGGCGCGCGCAGCGCGCGCGTGCGCACTTTCAGTCCTCTGCCTTCCCCGGCTCCCGAGTCTCCGCCCGAGAGACCAGACTCCCCCCACAAGAGCGTGGGTCCCCAGGGGCTCGCCTGGAACTGGGGTTCACTGCAGTCAGAACTGGGGCTCAGTGCAGTCAGGATCCTCTGACTCCCTTCCACTAGGGAAAGCCTGTGGCAACCTCCGCAGCCTTTGTGCGCACTGGCCCGTGTGCGCCTTCAGACTTCTGCCTTTCCCAGCTCGAGTCTCCGCCCGAGAGTCCAGACTCCCCCCGTAAGAGCGTGGGTCCCCAGGGGTTCGTCCGGAACTGGGGTTCAGTGCAGTCGGAGGCTTCCTTCCCCCTTCCGCCAGAGAAAGTCAGCCAGGTTCTCAGCCGCCCTTCCTCTCTGCGCACACAAAGCCCCTTTGCCGTACCTCCAATTCTCTGTGAGCTTTTCTCTTTCCTTCTAGTTGTAGAATTTTCACTCAGCCAGCTTTCCTGTGGTTCTGGATGGTGTTTGTTCTGTCTTTTAGTTGTAGTTTTGAAATTGTTGTGCGAGGCAGCAGTTTAGGTGTTTACCTATGCCGCCATCTTGGTTTCTCCGCATGTGAAATCTTGGAAGGTTAAAATCCCGAGACAAAGATTTCTCTCATGTAATTATCCAGATAATACTTAACCCACAAGAAGATAAAAGTAGAAAAAAATTGGCTGAGAACTGGAATGTATGAAAATCAATAAAAATAAATGAGTTTAACAAGAGAATAGACTGAGCTGAGGAAAGAATATAGTCACGCACCACTTAATGACAGGGATCCGTTCTGAGACATGAATCCTTAGGTGATTTGGTGGTTGTGCCAAAATCATAGAGTGTACCTATACAAATCTAGATAATAGAGCTTACTACACACCTGGGCTATATGTTATGGCCTATTGACCCTAGGCTACAAGTCTGCATAGCATGCACAAAATCAGACAAGATTAAAACAAGCACAAGAGAAAATGATGCAACCATGAGATGTGACACACATGCGATGTACAAGGCTGTTGCTCGCGTAGCATAATGTACTGTTTAAAGGCAAAAAATTTTTATAGGTAGAAATGGTTCACTCTAAAATAATGACACAAAGTATAGCATAGTAACTACATAAAGCAGTAATATTGTCATTTATTAGAATTATCAAGTATCACGTACTGTACATAAATGTATGTGCTATACTTTTATATGACTGGCAGTGCAGGACAGTAAGTTTGTTTACACCAGCATCATTGTAAACATACACGTGATGCATTGAAGATAATGCACTGTGAGTAAACATCCCACATTGCCATGGCTATGATATCACTAGGAGGCAGGACTTTTTCAGCTCCAATCTAATCTTATGAGACAACAGTTACATATGTGGTCCATCATTGACTGAAATATAGTTATGGGGTGCTTGGCTATAATGTGCTGAAAGAATATTTAAAGAAAATATTCAGAATGAAGGCAGGACATAAAAATAGGTAATAAATACTAAAGAGAGAATAATATAGTTTATTAGTAAGGTAGCCCAATCAGGATAACTGGAGATGCAGGAAGATAGGAGAGATGCAATAAGCTTGAACCAATATTTCAAGAAAAAAATGCTTGAGAGTTTTTCAAAATTGATGAAAAATATTTAGCTACAAATTTAAGCATTTAAGTAAGAATGAGTGGAGGAAAACAAAGGCAGATTAGCATAGATAAGCTATTAAATAAAGGCAAAGAACATACAGGGCAGTCAGGAATTGAAAGGCCAAAATATCAGAGAAAATTTTTAAAAATGTCTGAAATATGCTCAACCTTCTCTGAAGCATGTGCATCAATTCCTAAGAGTGGACTGAGCAACCAAACGGAATTCATAAGCTTCATGTCTTTGTAGAGTCATGGGGAAAGGCAGAGAAAGTTGAAGTTCAGGGCCACTAAGGTAGGAAATTTGAAAGGATGAGATACATAGGAAAAAGAACTGTAGAGAAGTGAAGATAAATCTGTATTAGTTTTATTTTTCCTCCAAAAAGGATCTTTCTGTTTTCTTAGACTGTGCATGAGGCTTTTAGGATGTAAGCAAAATGTATCAGCTAATATGCAATGAAACTAAGAGCCTTCAACAATCCTGTTGTTCTGGGAATGCAAAGATAAGAGCTAAGAGACCATAAGTTATTATTTGAGACCTCATATAGGACACATCCTAGGAGTATGGGAAAAGCAAAACAATATATATATATATATATATATATATATATATATATATATATATATATGATATACCTTCAGAAAATTGAACTATATATAAACCCTCATTGTAGAAAGATAATATCCACCAAAGAATAGCCCTTTCCAATAAAACTTTCTTTTATTGTGGAACCTGCACAGTCCAAAAGTGTAGCCACTAGCCACATGTGGCTATTGAACACTTGAAAGGTGGCTCCTGTAACTTAATTTTTAATTTTGTTTCATTTTCATTATTTTAAATTTAAATAGCCATACTTTACTGGAGAGTAGTTGTGTTTTCTGTGGTGTGTGTGTGTGTGTGTGTGTGTGTGTGTGTTGTCAAACAATGTCCAGCATTCAATCAAAAGTTATCAGATATAATGACAGGAATAAATGATGATAACTAAGAGGTGCAAAAACAGATACTAGAGTCTACCAGGTGCTACAAGTTCTGGAGTTTTCAGGTATATGTCCACTTGAAAAGGGGTTAGCCAAAGAGAACCAGGAGGGAGTATGGAAGCAGGATCAGAAAGGACAGGAGTTGAGCAAGGGATATCATTTTAAGTGGACGCCCTATCTCAGCCTGATATCACAGGAAGCTCTAGCATGCAAATTGCAAAGAGTTTGTCCTACTTCAAAGAAAGAGCTGTGTTTTCATATTCAATATCTGATAAGTCACTGGATACAGGCGGGGCTGGAGGGACAAACACTACCAAGTACTTCTGGCTCTCTCTGTGTCTGAGCAAAATCAAGTTATCTGAAGAAGTTGCAATATGAATTATTAGGATTGAAGTACAGAGAATCTGGGGGATGGACACAGAGAACTAAATTAAACTTATATCTAAGTGCTGACTGCATCATCTGCAAAAACCCACATGCTGACAGCAACCACTAAAGTAGCATCTCTCAAATGTGATACCCAATAGGTCAGCAACATCCAGGAACTTGCTAGAAATACAAAATCTCAGATCAGCATTCTCCATCTTGTCTCTTATCTCTTGTATATATTATTAAGCATTGCTTAAAAATGTTTAGTAGGGAATTTCATTATCCAACACTCCCTCAAATCACTCTGTATCATCTATTTTTTTCCTTGCTTATTGTTTGCATCAGTGTTTCCTTACGGGCCAGGTTACTTTCAATTCAATACTGCATTTTTGACATCATATTACTTTGATCTTCCACTGTCTCACTATTCATTTATGCATGAGCCCCTCTATCTATTTCAAGTACAAATTTGAAACCTAAACTATAATGAGAAAAATTGAGAGAACAAAGGTTAGGAAAGATGAACCTGGTTTTAAGAAAATTAGAAAGTGCAAATATCTTAAAGGAGGCATCACAGGTGTTGGCAGCTTCTGAAGCAACAGAGGGCAGAAATTTTGGGGAGATGCTTGAACAGTCCTGGCAAAACCTCACATCCATCATAGACATATGCCACATGCCTGCTGTAAGCTTTCACGTAGAATAATGGCTTATTTATTTTATTCTACTTTCATCTCATGCAAGTTCTTCTCATAAACTAACTCTAACAGAAACCCTGCTGGCAGATAAGCTTGGGAATGTAATTTCTAGTCTTTCAAACCTTCTGACACAGAAGGAATTTTATAATGTTGGAAGGCAACTGTGTATGAAATGAAGTATCTGGACACATATCATGATTATTTTTCTACTGGTTCCTGAAATACTTTCCTTTTCATCATCTATAATCTAAGTGTGGGTGTTAAGCTAAATGTGCAGCATGAAATGCTCCCTAAAAAACATAAACCTTGGATAAGGAGGAATATGAAAGGAGGGGGGTGCTGATGAAGCATAATATTGTGTTTAGAAATAAAGACGCTGAAAAATATACCAGCTCTGATTGGATTATTAGTTATTAGTCACATCACATGGAGTATATTTCCTCCTCTCTTTAGCATGCTGTCTGACACACAGATATATCTTTTAAAATACTGTAAGTCCATTATCATATCATCAAATACTCAGGTTTGCCTATTCCGAGAAATACAATCTCAATTGTAACAGACATATGGTGCCCATTTAGTTACAGCACATGAATTCTTTTTTTAAGTCACAACTTTGTAAAGATAATATAGATTTATTGAGAATAACTGAGCCTATACAATCTAAAAACAGCTGAAAATATTATATTTTATATGCTATGGGCCTGTAGTGTTAAAAAAAAAAAAACAAAAAAACTACTGTTTCTTTCTGCACAGATATATTTCTCCCTCACTCTTGTTACAGTGACAAATTAGTAAAAATTTTTCTTTATTTTTAGAAAGAGGTCCTGTTATGGTTCATAAAGTCAATGACATTTCATAATAAAAGAGAAGGAAACTACATTCATGGTTATGCTTAAATAGAAATGTAAAAAAAAAAAATGTAAATAAAACACAGGAGACATCATCAAGCAATATGTTAAAAATACTTCCTAATCCATTATGGGGTTACTCGAGGAATGCAACAATGGTTGTTATTGTTCTCAATTTACCGCCTTAACATTAAACAGACTGCTGCATGTAAAATTTTAGATACAAAATTATACATTTAACATAATTAAACATAAAATCATAATGAAAAAAATAAAGTCTTCAAAACGTAGGGATACAGAAAAAATCCCCAAACCAAATAAAAGAAATGTAGCAAAAATCTAAAATAAACACAATACTTAAAAAGTAAAATATTTGCATATCCTCTTCTCTGTGGTTCCCTGGACTCAATTCTAATACATCTGTGTGGGAGGGGTTGTGGGGGGAGCTTCCCACACAACACCAATTAGTTCTGGGACACCAGCAGGGTGTCTGAGAATTCAACTCAATCCTGGCATTATCTACCCATTATCAGAATCCACAGGTTGGGGGCTCAGTCCTACCAGACTGCCCCAACATGCCCACTTCAGACATCAGTCATAAGTTGAGGCTACCTGTGCTTCTGACTGACCAGCTACAATTTGTAGGTTCCAACAATCCCCTCCAATTCAGGAGGACAACCCAAAGTCCAGGTTGTTACCTGCATTTCTGACCAATTGCCTATAAAGTAGAGGTTCCCATGATCTTTTCCTTACATCCAATTAATTTGTTAAAATGGCTCACAGAGCTCAGAGAAACCTTTTAAACACTGGATTACTGGTTTATTGTAAAAGGATATAACTCTGGAATAGCCAGATGGAAGAAATGCATAGCGGAGGTACGGGAAGGGTACAGCACTTCCATGCCTCTCCAAGAATGCTACTCTCCCAAATCCCCATTTATTCACCAACCCAGAAGCTCTCCAAATCCTGTCCTTTAAGATGGATGGTCAAAGGAGTCGTCATACATAGGCATGATTGATTAAATCATCTCCAGCCTCTCCCCCTTCCCCAGAGGTCAAGAAGTAGAACTATAAAGTTCCAACCCTCTAATTGCATGGTTTCATTGGAAAGTAGCTCCCATCCTTAGGTGGAGTCTAAAAGTCACCTCATTAACATAAAAGAGAGACTTTAATCACTGTCAACTGCTGGAGGCTAAGAGCAGTAGTTAGCATAACAAATGCCAGAAGTTCATCAGAAGGCTGATGGACATTTTCAGCAGGGCTGAAGATCTGCATATTATTACCTGTTGCCAACAGCTGAGGGCAATTTCCTAATCTGATAATCCTTTACCTTACCTTTGGTATTTATATCTGCTTTGCTAAAGGGCAAAATGTGGGAATAAAAAGCTGTGGGTCCTGACATTCGGGGAGCCCACTTCACTAGAAAGTGGAGTCTCCCCTGGCTCCCCCCATGCCTTCCAAATTTGTATTTCTTGTCTACTCTCTCAATCCATTTATGCACAGCCCTTCTCCAGATTCCTGGACCCTTGCAGCAGAAAGACCCTAGCAGTCAACACCTAGGGTTTTGGGGACTCTAGGCCCAGAACTGTGGAGGAAGAACAAATGCATCTGAGACATGCCTTTTAGTTATATGAATGATCCAATATATATTTCTTATAAATCACGGTATTGCACCTCCCTAAAATCCATAACATTATGATTATCTGACATCAGAACTTATAATCAGTATTTATTGGAGTAATGCCGGTGGTCTTGATCCGTCATCTAGAAGGGTTCAGAAATCTGGAGAAGGGGCTGTGTGTAAATTAATAAAGAGTCCAGAGACAAAACATAATTTTGAAAGGCATATAGGGAGTCAGAGATGACTTAGCTAAAGGAACTAAGATCTCCTTGTCTCAGGACCCCTTGCTTTTTATTAACACAATCTGTCCTAAGGCAAGGTGGAGATATACACATCAAAGGGTAAGGTTAGGTACAAAATCCATTGTCAAGTTGGGAAATTACCTCAGGCTGTTCTGGTGTTTGGCCAGGAGGAGGCAATAACATGTAGATTAAGATGTCCTGAGCTGTCTGGCAGCAAGCAATCATCCTTTTCAAGTTTGGGGAAATGCCTTTAGCCATTCCCAGCAGGCAATAACATATGTGACTCAGCCCTTGTTGAGTCCCCAAGTTCCATCAACTTTTTGATGAAACTCTTGCAATTATGACATGTTGGAATTGGCTTCAGCCACTGGAGCACCTCTCCACAGAGTAAACAACAATAAAAATATAAATATTACCTGTAAGAACAAAGGACTCTCCTTTTCTTTGCTGTGGCCATCCACCATTTATAAGAAGCAACTGGTAACTAAACCCCAAGATTGTTGGCTCTTATGATTTCAACAGTTTCTCTGTGTCAGGAGACTCCTTTCCTTCTTGTGAGAACACAGTGATAAAGGGGCCCTCCATGAACAAGAAATCAGGTTCTCACCAGACACTGATTCTGCTGGCACCTGGATCTTGAACTTCCCACCCTGCAGAACTGTGAGAAATAAATGTCTGTCTTATATGCTACCCACAGGTGGTATCCTGTCATTGCAGCCTGCACAGACTAAGATACTCCCAAATGATTTTCAGGATCAAGAAATTTTGGAAATGCCACTAATATTAAATAATCTCATTCCAAAGGCCTCCTCTCTTCTTTTTCTCAATTTAAATTCTACATTTTCCTCAAGGCCCATTAAAGTTTTCTATTTTCCACAATACAAATTCTGTCATACCCTCTAATACTTTTGTTTTTATGGTGCCTTTAATTGGCCATGGCATGCATCACATCCTGAGACTCCTAGTAAACTGTAAATTTCTATTTCTTCTGCCTCCTACTTTGTGCTCAGTATATTACATATACAGGGCATCCCCCAAAAATGTATACATGTTTTAATAGCCAATAGCTCAATTTTAAAAATGAAATGTATATTAATAAACACTGCCTTTATAATGATTCAAAGTTTGTGTATACATTTTTTAGGGACACTCTAAATATAACACATTTGCTAAATGCTTGCTAGTTTGATTCAATTTCAGGATGATATTCTAATTATATGCAACAATTTACCATGAAGTTTTAGAACCAAAGACATCTCAGATTGAAGAGTACTTCATGAAAATGTACTGTGTTCTGGCGACTTCATAAATTTACAACATGAAACCTTCTAATGGACATGCCCCGATTCTCCCTGCAGAGTCCTTTGACGCCTACAGGTTCACTGCCCTGCTTTCACTGAAAGATGCAGTAGACCCTCCATTATCTTTTCTCAAAAAAGCAATAGAAATATTGTTCTCTCCTTTCTGCAGTCATGTCCAAATAGTCAAGGCACAATCACAATGCTCTCTTCTCCCCCTAGAGGTGTAATTAAAATTCTGGGATTCTCACCCTGAGAAATTAGAATGCCTTTTGCTTTGTTTATAAAACCTGAGAGCCTAATTCCAAATACTTTGGAGATTTAATTAATGAGAAGGGCCCTTCAACATTAAAAAGAAAATTGGTAACCTGGCCTATTCTAGTAAGCAGAGTGAAATGTCAAATTATTTTAGGCCAGTAGACAGAATTTTTGTAACTTTTATGATGTAAATGTGTCATTATAATGTCAAAACTTCTGCTCTATTAAGCCTGCATGTAACTGATCCAATACAAATTGCCGTGGCACTAAATTGTATCCATGTCTTGCCACAGAGATAAGCTTGGCTGTGGAAAGTGGGCCTGGTCTATCAGCTACAAAATAAAGATATTTGGGAAGTCAAGTGACCCAGCCACTCACCACTCCTGGATTTGCTTGCCTGTAGCAGCAGCTCTGAGGTGTCCCTGCTTAACCCTGAGTAACAGAGGGATTTAAATTGGAACGGACAGTCAGGTTTTGTATGGTAATTCTCTATTTGCTCCAGCTTCTCTTTTTACTCAACTTTCAGGTATATACAGGGTCTTTACTAAACACATTCTAAGCTGCAAATTCTGTAGGATCAAATGCATGACCCAGACAGCAAATGATAATGTTGACAATTGTGATTTCCACAAGATGCTGCATTCACACTACCTTCCAGAGAATATGTATTTCCCCTTCAATTGCTTGTACTGATTAATAGCTATAAATAATTTAATAGCTCATATTTTAATACTATGTGCAAGTGTCTGCAATGATAGACAATTCTGATAAATATCACAAAGGCTTTAGTTTATAAGTCATGGTTTAAATATGTTTTTTAATGATTTCAGAAAGGAAGGAAAAGGGAGATAGAAACATCAATGATGAGAGAGAATCATTAATCAGCTGTCTCCTGCATGTTCCACATTGGGGATCTAGCCCACAACCCAGGGATATACCCTGACCAGGAATTTATCCTTGACCTCCTGGTTCATAGGTTGACACTCAACCATTGAGCCATTCCGGCTGGGTAATCATGGTAACTTTTTCTACAAATATATATTTACTAGAGGCCCGGTGCACAGATTTGTGCACCGGTGGGGCCACTCGTCCTGGCCTGTGCCCTCTCACAATCCAGGACCCCTCGGGGGATGTCAAAGAGCTGGTTTTGTCCCAATCCCTGCAGGCCAGGCCAAGGGACCCCACCAGTGCACAATTGCAGCTGCTGACCTAGGAGGGACTGTGGGAGATTGGCTGGCTGAGGAGGGACCAAGGGAGGACTCCAGGGTGTGTCCATCCCATCTCGCCCAGTCCTTATTGGCTGAACCCCAGCAGTAAGCTACCCTACCAGTCAGAGCGTCTGCCCCCTGGTGGTAAGCATCATAGCGATTGCTCGAATGGTCAGATGCTTAGCATATTAGGCTTTTATTATATAGGATTGAATATAGAAAAGCAAGACCAGTTAGGATTATGAGAGATAGAAATACTTTGTTTTTATAAATGGTCAAATGAAATACAAACACATAGCCAAGGTAAGACAATGTTGAAAATAACTTTTCAAGTAAATTAAAATACTAAAATGAAGTAGAAAGGTTATGCATATTGTGTAATGCTTAAAAGGCCAGTATAAGAAAAGAAATAAATAATAAGAAAGTATATTTCATCTCATAAAAAGGACCATGCTCTTATGTTTATTTACAACATTGAGTTGTTTGATAGGTAGTGAATTTTACATCTCTAGAGGTATTAAAGCAAAGAAATGGGATTAAAGCAGTGATTTTTTCATCTTGTTTCATCTATGCCTCCTGTTATGAAATACCTTAAACACTGTCCTTAATAAACACATGTAGGCTTCATACCAGTAAAACAATATTTATCATTAATACCTATGATGTATTCTGATATTTTCCATACTAAACATATATAAAAACTAGTGCAAGGACCCTTAAAATTGATTTTTGCATGTTAGTAATGTTTTATAACACACTCTTGGAAAGATACTGAAATAAATATCTTCTTCAATATCTGTCAAAATTATGATTTTATCAAAATAAAGTATGTCTGCATCATAATATGATACAGGGAAAATAACCTTCATATCTGTATTACTTTAATACACTAAATCTGATTTATAAATGACTCACAGAGCTGATAAGATATTCTTTCTCAGTCATATGGTGGGAGTCTTAATCCTTTCTAGAATATGTCAGAATCTTTGGAGGGTTTGTGTCTTAAGTCTGTTCAGGACACTATTACAAACTAGCACAGACTAGGTATTTTATAGGCAACAGAAGTTTATTACACACTGTTCCAGAGGCTGGGAAGCCCAAGATCAAGGCACCAGCCTGGTTGCACTCCAGTGAGAACACTCTTCTGGTTGACAGCCAGAACCTTCTCCTTGTGGTCTCAGGGTGGGAGGAGCAAGGGATCACTGTGGGTTCTCTTTTATAAAGTATGAATCCTTAGGGCTTATCCCTCATGACGTTACCATCTTCTAAAGGCCCCATCTCTCAAGACCATCATATTTGGAGGATAATATTTCAAGATATGCATTTTGGGGACATACAGACATTCAGACCGTAGCATCCAGAAAGTCAGGAAAAGGAAAGGAAGGAACCCAAGTCACCAGCCTCAGGATCACCGTTAAAGTGCTCATTGCCCAAAACCCTGTGGGTCCCCTTGAGATAGGCTGCCCCATTAACTCAAAGCCAGGAAGAGATGGGGTCTTCAGTTTCAGCACTCATGGCCATAGCTGTATGTGTCTGGTTCCCCTGACAAGAGAGGCTAAAAGATATCAGGACTTGTTGGAATCATCACTGACCACTCACAATCTTTGACGCTAACACTAATGTGTATTTTATGTTAAATACACAATCAAATTTTTTTAATTATAAGAATTGTAACCCACTACTCTATTTTTGCATATATTGTTACATTGTGCCTTCTTAAAAGATTAGATGTAGTCCAATATTCCTTCATTGTACTAGCTCTTAGTTTTTGTAAAAATATATAAATAAATGTGACTGAGGTATAAAAAGAATTGATATCAAAATCAGATAGACCGAGCCCAGCTGGTATTTCTCAGTGGTTGTGTATCTACCTATGAACCAAATCAGGGTTCTATTCCAAGTCAGGGCACATGCCCAGGTTGCATGCTTCATCTCCAGTAGGGGGCTTGCAGGAGGCAGCCGATCAATGATTCTCACACTCTCTCAGCATTGATGTTTCTATCCTTCTTTCCCTCTCCCTTCCTCTCTCTGAAAACAATAAAAATATTTAAAAAAAAATCAGATCGACCAAAATTAAATTCCCGTAGCTTCTTATTTAATACTAGAAGCCCAGTGCATGGAATTCGTGCACAGGATGTGTCCCTCAGCCCAGCCTGCACCCTCTCCAATCTGGGATCGGGCCTAAACAGGCAGTCAGACATCCCTCTCACAATCCAGGACTGCTGGTTCCCAACCATTTGCCTGCCTGATTGCCTCTAACCTCTTCTGCCTGCCAGCCTGATCACCCCCTAACTGCTCCCCTACCAGCCCGATTGCCCCAAACTGTCCTCCCCTGCAGGCCTGGTCACCCCCAACTGCCCTCCCCTGCTGGCCCAGTCACCCTTAACTTCCCTCCCTTGCTAGCCTGGTCACCCCTAACTGTCCTCCCATGCAGGCCTGGTCACCTCCAACTTCCCTCCCTTGCCAGCCTGGTCACCCCAACTTCTCTCCCCTGCTGACCTGGTTGCCCCTAACTGCCCTCTTTATGCCGGCCTGGTTGCCCCCAACTTCCCTGCCCTGCTGGCCATCTTGTGACAGCCACCTTGTGCCGACATGGGCGTGGCCATCTTGTGTGTTGGAGTGATGGCCAATTTGCATATTACCTCTTTATTAGATAGGATACCTGAAAGCCATGATTTTCTCTTTTGTAAAATGAGCCTAAAACCTGTAGGGTTGTTGTGTAGGTTAAGCCATGGTAGAGTGACTAGATACTGTCCCAGCCAAGAGGAGCTTATGGAGACATGACAACAAAATGTAATGTAATATACTGCATGGAATCTCGAAACAGAAAGAAGAACATTAAGTAGAAAGTTAAGAAAATCTTAATAGATGATGGATTTTAGTTAATAATGATGTATTAATATTGGTTCAGAAACTTTGGCTAATGCACCATATAATTTAAAATGTTAAAAATAGGAGAAACTGGGCATAGGATTTATGGAAACTCTGAACTATCTTTATAATGTTCTTGCAAATCTAAAATTATTCTAAAATTAAGTTTATTCAAATAATGCCTAGAACAAATCACATAATTATTTAATACATGTTTGTGAATGTGTTTATATAGGTGTATGTATATATGTATACTTGAGCATTTTATTAAATATATACAGGTATAGTACATACACATATATATTCAATATACACACACATCCATTCAAATACTCATAAAAGCATACATATATACATGATATAGTTATATGCACATATGGGTACACAAGAGACATGGATTTCTAAAAAGTTTCTCTCCTCAACTTTTAAAAATTCTCAAAATTCTTAGAAATTACATGAAATAGAATTAAAAAACAATGTATTTTTTCTTCAGTTTAAATTATAAATTTTCATAACAGATTGCTTAGGTTTTCTTGAACTTTCTGACCTTAATAATTAAACAGACATGGTTTACATAAACCTATGGAAACAGTGACTAAATCATTTTCTAAAGATTATTACCAGTTTGTCTTCAAATGAGGGTACCATTTTAGTAATAGCAGACCACAAGACTCAGTATTCATAACTCAGCTTAATTAGCTATGAGTAGGTTCACCCTCATGATATTGCTAGTTCAGAATCCTCCACCCTTATATAACAATTCACTACTATTTGATATTAAACCTAATTTTATCTCACATTTTCTTTCTTCAGAATCAAATTATTACTTTAAATTATTAGGTTTGCAATTAATGACAGTTAATGTAGATAAATCCATAATATTGGAATAACTAAAAAACATCCATTGAACAATATAGCTCAAATCTCTTTTCTTAGATCAAAAGTGAAAAATAACCCCCTCTACCCCCATTTATCCTGTCTCTCCCCACACATGCAGCCAACATATGCCACATTTTTCAGAAAATATACTTTGGAATTAGAATTGAGGTGAGATATTGGCCTTGCCATAGTATTTGTGTGGGCTTTAAGTTCCTCACCTGAGAATTAGCAATGATATGAAATCCCAGATATCTTGAAAAGATTAAATAACTATCTGAGATAACAGGGCCATCAGCCCAGGTGCCCCTAACCTTCACCAACACCTTCCTAAAACCAGTCCATGACTGAGTTTTATTCAATTCATTATGTTTCCTCCAATCTCTCAGCTTCATGTATAGTTCCATCCAAAACGCCAAGACAACCTTATTTATTTTCTATATTTTTGTAATCACCTCCATAGTTGTTCATTTTTTTAAAAAAATATATGTTATTGATTTTTTTACAGAGAGGAAGGGAGAGGGATAGAGAGCCAGAAACATCGATGAGAGAGCAACATCGATGAGCTGCCTCCTGCACACCCCCTACTAGGGATGTGCCCGCAACCAAGGTACATGCCCTTGACTGGAATCGAACCTGGGACCCTTCAGTCCGCAGGCCGACGCTCTATCTGCTGAGGCAAACCGGTTAGGGCCATAGTTGTTCATTTTGCCTGAAATTCTAAGTTATTTTTGGTAACATGAAAACTAAATTACCTTTTTCCCCAACCTACTTTTTAATTGCTGATGAAATGTTAAGATTGCTAGGTAGTTGCTTAATGTATTTGGCAAATGTTTATAAGTTAATCATCAAATATCAGAACCTATCTGATTTAAAAAGATGAAACATTTATTTGAATTCATCTCTGCTTCATTCTGTGGTACCCTTCATTTTATCTCCTGGTAGGTTAAAGGGCTGAATCACACTGATTGACTGGTATTAGGATAGGCATGTGTATTTACACATTTCCCACCAAAATTAACCATATGACTATTTCATTTTAATACCTTTTTTGTGAATTTTGAAGAGCTCTCGCTGACTCTCCTGTCTCTCTAAATGCTTGTAGGAAATCTCCATGTGACAGGTGTGGTCCCAGCTCCTCAAAACTGAGAGACAACATTATCACAAGAGTTTAACAAATCCAGAGTCAAAAGAGCCTGTCAACAAACCTCAACAAACCTCGTAATGCCTTTACTAATTTACCACCTAAGACGAAACCTTGCATAGATTCCTTTCTAAGAAGGACTAATTTTTGGTATCTTGTCAACATCTCATAAATTGCTTTTGTCTAAAAAGTGTAAAAAAAGTGCCTAATTCAATCACATTTTGAGCCTTATTTTACAACTAGAAGCCCATTGCACAAAGATTCATGCACTAGGCCTTCCTTTTCCTGGCTGCCGGCACCGGTTTTCCTCTGGCACTCGAAACCCAGGCCTTCACTCTGGCTGCTGCCTTCTGTCTTCGCTCCAGCCAGAGTACCACTCCTGTAGCTCCCTCCGCCCCCCCACCCTCCCCCTCATAGCAGGCGGCCCGCCCCACCTGGCCACTCCACGCCTGCATGTGTGCTGCCCAGAGGCCCGGAGCAGCTGGGGGATGGGGCCACCACCATCTTTGGCAGGTTAATTTGCATACTCACTCCTGATTGGCTGGTGGACATTGTGAGGTGATGGTCAATTTGCATATTTCTCTTTTATTAGTGTAGACATGTGCATCATTTTTTGATTCTTCCATGTGGACATATTAAATTGTTTGGTTTTTAATCTAGTTCATCTAGTTTTGTGTTTATTATTAGTCCATCCATAAGAACTAATGCAGAGTAAAGAAAGGCAGTTCTCCCCTTCTCCAAAAATGTGAAAAGTATATGGATTAATAGGATGTGGCTGAATAACTGTTTTCTTCATGATCTCTCCAAAGGATAGTTTCCTAAATGGTTAATACTTAGAGAAGCTTGATATATGTCAATCCAAATATCATAGTAGTAAAGATTGCTTTAATTATTTCAATATTATAAAATAGGCTTACCCTATAATTCTTCAAAATGTACCAAAACAGCCCTGGCTGGTTTGGCTCAGTGGGTAGAGCATCAGCCTGTGGATTGAAGGGTCCCAGGTTTGATTCTAGTCAAGGGCACATGTTCAGGTTGTGGGCTCAATCCCCAGAAGGGGGCATGCAGAAGGCAGCCAATCAATGATTCTCTTTCATCATTGATGTTCCTATCTCTCTCTCCCTCTCTCTTCCTCTCTGAAATCAATAAAAATATATTTTTAAAAATGTACCAAAACATATATCACCAATCAACTATTTCCACCATAACTTGGATATTCCCTGTCTGGCTAGGTCCCTGTCAACTTAGTATTCTTTCTTGAAATGTACCATTAGGAATACAAATAAGTAGAGATATGTGCACTGACCTGGAATCAAACCAGTGACCTTTTGGTGCATGGGAAAATGCTCAACCAACTGAGCCAAACCAACCAGACTTAAATAGCACTGTTTTTAAAATATTCCTTTTTAGAAAGATTCCTAAAGTTACCCATATATTCTGTTTTCTTTGACTCCATGAGGCCATACATAGAACAGGTTATAGAAATACAATATAAAATATTGTGGGTTAAATGTTAAGGCTTATCTAGTCTTGAACTCTACAGGTTTATATTATGTCTGCTTCCCAGTAAATTTGCTACAATGTTATTTAAAATTTGGTGATGATTTGTGTTTCTTTATATTTCCATTATCTTCATATTCATAGTGAAATTCATGATATACATGTCTTGGTTACTTCCAAATGCCAAAATTGTGACTTAAATATCATGGGAGTTTCACATAGCTAAATTATCTATATAAGAAAAACACACTTTTTGAACAAAATTAAAATAAATAAAATTTTAAAATAAAATGATGTTTTGAAATTGGTTGAAACCTTACTGTTAATTTAGAGCCATGTGCTTTTACTAAACATACTTAGAGACCGTAAACATCAATGCTTATGTAGTGAAGATGCCAGTATGGAAGGGGGCTAACACTTCTTTGGCTCTCATCACATTTGTGAGAAAGAATTCAGACAAGTGACAGAAAGCAGTGTTGAAGCAAAGCAAGCAAATTTAATAAGGAAGCAAAGCAAGTGAATTTTTTAAAGAATACACTAGGCATAAAGCACAAGGGAGCAACTTAGCTAGTCTGAGTGCCCGGCCTAGTGGGGGTTCAAGGGTTTTATACTTTTTCCTCCTATAGGTTTCAAGGTTCCTCTGCCAGATAGACTAGATTTCAAGGTCCTTTTACACTGTTGTAGCTTTTCCCAGAATTTATTAGAACATCTGGCAATCTTATCTTGGCAAGTTCCAAGATTGCTGACTTCTTTGTCCAGTGGATGAGGTAAACTCCCCCTTTTTTTCCCTTCCTCTCCTCCTGTACTAATAGCTATCCATCCTTCCTGGTAATACTACCCAAATGCTTTTGGTTTTTTGTTATTTTCCCCCAGACTTCATCTGTCCTTGGCACAAATGGCACTAATTGGGGCTTTGTTCTCTATTTTCCCTGGCCAGGGTGATTTTAGCTATGCATTAAGGAGGAAAGTTATAAACCATTTGCTCTCAAGTGTCCTTGGTTGGAGAAGGTAAGGTTTTGCAAGTCACAAGCTGGCTGCCAGTTGCTCAAACTGTTTGGCCTTAATTTTCTTGTCTCAGTTTCCCCATTTCACTTGCAAAGGAATTTCCTAGCTTCTTACTATACCATAATTACTTCTTGCTCCTGTGTATAGAAAAATGAAACATAAAGAGTGTGGTCAAGAGTATATTTTTGCTTTGGCCTAAATTTTTTTCCAGAATGCTCATAATCTAGCAGGATAATCCATACTTCTTTTTTCCTGTGATTCTTTGTGCTGTATACATATATTTGATAATAATAATAATAAAAAGTTAATTTTGCCCTGTCCAGTATTGATAAGTGGTTAGAGCATCAGTTCGTACACTGAAGGGTCTCAGTTTCAATTCCTGGTCAAGGGCATGTACCTGGGTTGCAGGTTCTATCTCTGAACCTCGTTGGAGGGATGTGTGGAAGGCAACCCATCAATGTGTCTCTCTAACATCAATGTCTCTCTCTCTCTTTCTCTCCCTTCCTTCCTATCTCTACTCCCTCTAAAAACCAATGGGAAAAAAATATCCTCTGGTAAGGATTAACAACAAAAAGTTAATTTTTACATAAAAATATCTTGCTTAAAGTAGTTTTTGGATTATATTGTTACATAATGAAATATGAGAAAGACTTTTTTCCTTGCAAATTGTTATGTAAAATGTTCATTTGGTTCCCCGCATTGCTTGTTAGTGGAATGATAGCAGGATTTATATTCACTTTTTCATATTTCCATTCTCTCCCTTTCTCTCTTTCTCTATTTCATAGCTCTCTCAACTGCAGGCTATGTCTTACATTTCTATGTGGTTTTACAGCTTTATTTCCTCTCCCACAATCCCTTTTCACTCATTAACAATATATTTTTTTCTCTCTATGGTAGTAAGGGGAAAGGCATTTTAACCTCTTTGGGATCAGAGTCATTTTCTTTCTTTGCATTCAGATGAAAACTGATTCCCTACTGTGCAATGTTATGAAACTTCCACTGAAAATCCATTAAACATTTCCTTAGGAGCTGAGAAAGAGATAGGTTTACTCTTTAAATTATTTCATAGCCATATTCCCCTGGGCTGTAATACACTTGAACTACTTTTTTCTTTCAAATCTAAGTAAAAATGGAGATCTTTAACTAGGAAATTATTCAAAAAACACAGGAAGATAATCCAAACAGTTCTTTCATGCTTGCTCCTCTAATATTTTCTTGATATTCTTTAAAACATGAAAGATTCTATCATTTCAAGATGATTCTGCTCTAATGGGGGGTGTGGGGGTGCTAAATTACATGTTTGGCTACTATTTCTAATTTTCTTAATAAAAAATTTATTGATTCCCAGGGCATCATTCATGAGCTATGAAAAATTAGTGTGACAAGAGAAGAAATAGAGTTTCCATAAAAATATATGAGAACTAGAAATTAATTAACCATTAATACATCTTAAATTATAAGTTTTCTTAATATGGCCCTAACCTATGTATGATTGCTTCTGTAGCTTCAAAAATCATATACTAATATACTCAACTAATATACTCAAGTCAGATAAAAATACTAGTAATTTCAAATTATTTACATATAAGAATCATTATAGACTAAATAAAAGATAAATAGAAAATCCTAGTTCAATGTGGAGTTTTTGAATCAGTGGATACTAAATACATAGTTGTGCAACTGCAAATGTTTTTTTTTTAAAAAAAACACATTATATATTATTTATTTTTTAACAGTCTGTTGGGTTATAAATCCTATTAGGTAAAAATTGCTAATATAGTTTACCAATATCTTTTTACAAAGTAAAAATGAAAAATTATAAGCAAAGGATTTCTAGTGCTAGTTCCATCATCTAAACACGTTGGAAGCTTTTATTCATACCCTTACAATAAGAAAATGCTGGACAAACTGAAATTCAATAATGTTTTGAAACCCATCAAAGAACTAAGGTTATAGGCCAAACTGCCATCCCCAAATCTGAAGACACAGGTAGATCCAGGGAATTACAGCCAAATATGCTAGCCTGGAGCAGAAACTCCTGGAGGAGAAAAAGATAGGAACATTTAAATAATAAGTTTTATAAATCATTGGAGGCTCAGTGCAGACTAGCATGAGAGTGAGAAACCCCCAGAAACCATAATCTTAGGAAGGCCACCATGATTTCTAATGGGTTTTGTCCTCAGGAAGCCCAGCAGGTTCTACGGAGATTTGAAAAAGTCCCCTCATACCTCTGGCAGGGGAAGGGAAGAGTAATCATTGTGAAATACCTTAAGAGCCTTCTCTATAACAGAGGCCTACTCTTCAGTAAAAAAACAAAAAACAAAAAACAAAACACTTCATTGGAGCCTAATTTTATCTGGGGGCAGGGCATTTCTCCTATCCCAGCCTGGTAATATTTGTGAAGATTACAAGCCCAAGACGCAGGCTTATTAAAACACTAAGATTTAATCTGAAGATTACAGAGCACTCCTGTTTATTTTACTATAAGAGAAATAGGCTCTGAGCCCTGGCCAGTGTCAGTTGCTTGGGCATCATCCTGTGCACCAAAAGGTTGCTGTTTAGATTCCTGGTCTGGGCACATGCCCAGGTTGTGGGCTTGATCTCTGGTAGGGGCCTGGAGGAGGCATCTGACTGATGTTTCACTCTCACATTGATGATTCTCTCACTCTCTCTTCCTCTTTCTCTAAAAATAAATTTTTAAAAATTAAAAATAGAAAAGAAATAGGTTCCCATATAATAACAGTAGATTACAATGGAATGAGCTCCAAGACACAAAGATTTTCTGAAAAGGAGCTCTTAGAGTAGTCAGGGTCAAGAGATAAGAAAAAAATTAAAAAAAAAATCAAACAAACAAAAAAAAAAACAGAAGAATTTGAGACTCTGTAATGTCTGACAGCATTAAACATTAAAATGAGCCCAAACTCTAGAAGCCTATTTCATATAAAGCCTATTTTCATCAGTGTCTGATAAAACAAGTCTATTTTTTGTTTCAACAGAAAAAATTACAATGCATGCCAAATGGACAAAAACATCTAAAGAGCAAAGCATTTATCAGAACCATATCCACATATGCCATAGACCTTGGGTTATCAGAAAGGAGATTTAAAATTACTGTATAATACAGATATTATGAATATTATTTTAACTATACAAGTACTCACTTTAAATGTGAGTATTTCAAATACACCAATTAAAGTCAGAGAGTATAAGAACAGACTTAAAAACATCAAACATATGTTAACTAAAATAAATCAATTTTAAATATAAATATTCAAATAGATTAAAAGTTCTAAAAAGAAATACCATGCTAACACTAATAAAAAGAAAGATGAAATGGCTATATTAAGTTTACAAAGGTGACTTCAAAGGAAAGATTATCAGGGCTAAAATAAGCATTAAATTATAAAGATGTACCATTTCTCTAAGACAACATAATTTTAAATGAGTATGTAGCTAATTACAGAGTATCAAAACTACATACAGAACCCATAAATTTAATAACACATAAGATGAACCAATTACTGGAAAGGTAGAAACTACCAAAAACTCAAACTAAAAGCGATATATAATCATACCATACCTATACTTATTAAACAAACTGAATTAAAAATTAATAACTTTCCAAATAAAAGCAAAACAACAAACAACCCAGATGTTCTGATTAATTCTACCAAATATTTAAGAAAGAAATGATAGCAATTTTCTAGTTTCTTCCAGAAGTTAGAAACAGAGGAACACTTGCTAACTCATTCAAAATAGCTCTAATAGAGCTATTATTTGACAAAACCAAATGCTTTTCTGTGATATAACCTTCAGCAAACTAGGAATGTGAGAGGACTTTCTCAACTTAATAAAGAACATTTACCAAAAAAAAAAGTCTACAGTTAACATCATACTTAATGATGAGAAAGTTAATGTTTCCCCCGAGATTAGGATCAAAAAATAAAAATGGTATGGTCTCACCACTTTTATTTCAACAATGTTCTACAATTCTAGCAAGTGCAGTAAAAAAAAAAAAAAAAAAAAAAAAAAAAAAGAAACAAAATATTCAAGTTGTAAGTGGATAAATAAAACTATTTATGTGCAAATTACATGCTTGTATATGTGGAAAATCCCAAAGAATCTACCAAAAAAAAAATAATAATAATCCTGGATCTACTGAGTGTAGCAAGGTTCCAAGTCCTCAGCATACAAGGCCAATATACAAAAGTCATTTGTTTTCCTGTACACCAGTAGTCAGCTCAGGCTGCCTTAACAAAATACAATACACTAGTGTGGCTTAGATAACAGAATTTTTTTTTTCTGAATGGAGATTGGAAGTCTGAGATTCAGGATGGTCAGGTCCTGGTGAGAGCTCTCTTTCTGACTTGCTCAAGTCCACCTTCATGTTGTGTATTCATATGGTAGAGATGTAGGGAGGGGGAGAGAGAGAGAGAGAGAGAGAGAGAGAGAGAGAGAGAGAGAGAGAGAGAGAGAGAAGAAAAGGAAAAGAGAGGAGAGAGAGGGAGAGAGAGGGAGGGGGGGAGAGAGAGAAAGAGAGAGAGAGTGAGAGAGAGAGAGAGAGAGAGAGAGAGAGAGAGAGAGAGCATGGAGCATGCAAGTGAGTGTGAGTTCTTAGGTGTCTCTTCTTATAAGGACATTAATCTTATTAAATCAAGATTCCATCCTTATGAACTCATGTAACCTTAATTATCTCCATTAAGGCTAGGGCTCCAAATAATGTCACATCGGGGTTGGGGACTTCAAAATATGAATTTTGAGGATACAAACATTCTCTCCATAACAATCAGCAAGGAAACATTGAGATTTGAAATAATAAAATACCACTTAGAGCCAAAATAATGAAATAGGTATAAATCTAACTAAATATGTACAGAATATGCATACAGAAAACTGAAACACTGCTGAAAGAAATCAAATAACATCTAAGTGATAAATGGAAATATAATCTGTGTTCATGGATTGGAAGACTCACTTTTGTTAATAATTCTTCCTAATTTTATCTATAGATTCACTGCCATCCCAATCAAGCTGATTTATTCCCAGTTTGAAAGGCAAGTTTTGCATCTTAAAATCATTCACTGTAAACCACATCAGCAGGCTACAGAATAAAATTATGTGAGCATTCCAATGGATGACAGAAAAGCACTTGGTGAAACTTAATACTCATTTGTGGTTGAAAACAACAAAATTTCAATACATTTTTTGTACATATTAAAATACTAGAGGCCCAGTGCACGAAATTCGTGCACGGGGTGGGGGTATCCCTCAGCCCAACCTGCACCCTCTCCAATCTAGGACCCCTTGAGGGATGTCCGACTGCCCATTTAGGCCCAATCCCGGTTGGGCCTAAACGGGCTGTCGGACATCCCTCTCACAATCCAGGACTGCTGGCTCCCAACCGCTCGCCTGCCTGCCTGATTGCCCCTACCAGCTTCTGCCTGCCAGCCTGATCACCCCCTAACCACTCCCCTGCCAGCCTGATCAACAGTTAATGGCTCCCCTGCCAGCCCGATTGGCCCCAACTGCCCTCCCCTGCCAGCCTGATCACCCCTAACTGCCCTCCCCTGCCAGCTGGGTCACCCCTGACTGCCCTCCCCTGCAGGCCTGGTCCCCCCAACTGCTCTCCCCTGCAGGCCTGGTCACCCCCAACTGCCCTCCTTTCAGGCCTGGTCTGTCCCAACTGCCCTCCCCTGCTGGCTCCCAACTGCTTGCCTGCATGCCTGCCTGATTGCCCCTAACCGCTTCTGCCTGCCAGCCTGATCACCCCTAACCACTCCCCTACCAGCCTGATCGATACCTAACTGCTCCCCTGCCGGCCCGATTGCCCGTAACTGCGCTCCCCTGCCGGCCAGGTCACTCACAACTGCCCTCCCCTGCAGGCCTGGTTCCCCAAACTGCCCTCCCCTGCAGGCTTGGTTGTTCCCAACTGCCCTCCCCTGCAGGCCTGGTTGCCCTTAACTGTCCTCCCCTGCAGGCCTGGTCCCCCCCAACTGCCCTCCCCTGCAGGCCTGGGTCCCCCCTCCAACTGTCCTCCTCTGCAGGCCTGGTCACCCTCAACTTCCCTCCTCTGTCAGCCCGATCATCCCTAATTGTCCTCCCCTGCAGACCTGATCGCCCCCAACTGCCCTCCCCTGCTGGCCATCTTGTGGCGGCCATCTTATGTGTTGGAGTGATGGTCAATTTGCATATTACCTCTTTATTATATAGGATTGGTTCTAAAGTTTATATGGAAAGATGAAAGACCTAGAAAAAATATATGAAGAATCTATACTAGCCACTTTTCAGACATAATACAGTAAAAGCTATAATAACAAAGAGTGTGTTGTATTGGTAAAAAAAAAAAAAAAAAAACAAAACAAACAAACAAAAAAAAAACAACCAGATACAAACATAAGTGGAAGAATAGAGGGAGTTTTGAAATAATCCCACTCAAATAGTGCCAATTGGTCTTTGACAAGGGCACAGAGGCCATTCAAGAGAGTTTTTCAACTAATGGTAGTAGAACAACTGGACATCTGAATATAAAAACATGAGCCCAGACACAAACCTCAAATTCCCAATAAAGTAGAATAAAAATGGATCACATACTAAATATAAAATCAAAACTACATGATTTCTAAAAGAAAATATAAGAGAATTTCTATGTAACCCTAAGTTTGGTGATGACTTTTTGGATATAACATCAAAAGCACGATGTAGGAAAACAAAATTGGTAAGATGGACTTTAGTGAAATTAAAAACTTTGCTCTGTGAAACAAACTGTTGCCCAGCTAGTGTTGCTCAGTGGTTGAGCATCGACCTATGAACCAGGAGGTCACAGTTCAACTCCCAGTCATGGCACATTCCAAGGGTTGCAAGCTCATTCTCCAGTAGGGGGTATGCAGGAGGCAACCGATCAACGATTTTCTCTCATCATTGATGTTTCTATCTGTCTCTCCCTCTCCCATCCTCTCTGAAATCAATAAAAAAAAATATTTTTTAAAAAATCACTGTTAACAAAATGGAAGATGAGCCAAGACTGGGAGGAAAAATTTGCAAAACACATATTTCATAAAAGACATACTTAAAATGTACAAATAACTCTTAAAACTCAATAAGAAAACAACTCAATTAAAAAATGGGCAAAAGATCTGAATAAACATTTCATCAAAGAAGACATGCAAATCTCAAATAAACATGAACAGATGCTAACTATCATTTGTCATTATTGTAATGCAAATTATTACAATAATGAGCTATCACTGAACACTTGCTGGATGGTTAAAAAACAAGACAATACTATTTGTTTTTAAGGATACTGTGCAACAGAAACTCTCATTTATGATGCTGGAATTGTTAAAAAAAAATACAGCTACATTGAAAGACTGAAATTTCTTGCAAAGCTAAACATAATCCCATCATACAATCTGGCAGAAATACTCCTAGATATTTTCCCAAAGGAGTTGAATATTAAATCATGACAAAACATGCATATAAATATTTATAGCAGTTTTATACAACTTTGCCAAAAAGCTGAACCAATCAATATTTCATTCTATAAGGCACTGGATAAACAAGTATGCATAAATAGAATATTATTCAGCAATAAAAAAGGAATGACTTAATAAGCCATGAAAAAATATGAATCTTAAATGTACATTGCTCATTGGAAGAAGCCAATCGGAGTCCATCTATATGTCACTCTGGAAAAGTCCAAACTATAGAGATGGTGAACATATCAGTGGTTGTCCAGATTTGGAATGGAAGGTGTTAAATAGGTAAAGCATATTGTAATTGTGTGGCAATGAAACTATTGTGTATAATACTATAATTGTGGTATACATTAACAACATGAATTTGTGAAAGGTATAGAACTTTGTAGCACAAAGATTGACCTGTAATGTATGCAAATTAAAAATTATTTTGGAGGTCAGTGGATTACAGGATGGAAGGTAGAATATGGCAAAAAATTTAACTGTATTACAAATGTCTGAAACAATCTCACTGAAGGAGGTAGGGGGAAAAAAGCTGGCCTAAGTAATTTTGGAAGTGAGTGGAGTTTATAAAATTACATGCAATTAGAACACTATGTAATCACAGTACACTTGTTGAGTTGATAAAGTTATTTCCCACAGAGGTAAGAGTTAAAAATTATGAAATTATTATACATGTACAGCAGAACTGAACAGTTAAGTAAATGGATGGCAGATGGTTGGAGCCAGGTTCCTCACTGTTGGAGTGGGAGCTTATAGCAAGAGGAGGACATAATTATCCATGTGATAATGGATTAGAATCAGAAACATCAGTAAGAACTCACAATTAACTTAATATACAAATAGATGGATACATATATAAATGATTATGCAGATACTAGAGGCCAAATGCACAAAATTGTGCACGGGTAGGGTACCTAGGCCTGGCCTGTGATCAGGGCCAATCTGTAGGTCTGTAGGGTGACCTGTGGGGGGATCAGGGGACCCCTACTGGCACTCGCCTTGGTTGGCCTGGCACCACCCGCTCTCTGGTCACGCCCCCCGCTGCCACCACTGGTCACCTCCCTCTCTACGGGGCAATCAGTAGGGCGATGCAGCGGGGAAGTGGGGTGCTGGCACCTGCCTTGGCTGGCCTGGCGCCTGTGGGCTGGTGGCAGCTCCTGTGTTGAGCGTCTGCCACCTGGTGGTCAGTGTGCATCATAGCGACTGGTAGTTCTGCCGTTCAATTTGCATATTACACTTTTATTATATAGGATGTGTACATGCATGTGTAAGTATACATACATACATTTCCTTGTCCTACAAACTGACTGCCAAGAAGCAACAATACCTCAGTAATACAGAGCATCCAAATGCCCATATTATGGTTTTTAATATTATTCTTCAATGAAAAGAACCAATGCTTCTTGGAGAAATGACTGACTTTAGGACTGGGGCAGTAAATATATAAGATGAGCCAGAGCATCTTCTGGTGCCAGAAACAAAGGAAGTGTTCATAAAAACCACAATGGATGCCAATGAGACACAGGACTCAATTTAATGAGCTTATGAATGGCAATGTTTTAGTTAAACACATGAGTTAAATCTAACTAGGTGTTAAGATGGTTAAAATATGAATATAAAATAAAATGGAATATTCTAGTAAAGCATATACTATACAATAATTTATTATTAGTAATAATGGGTAATAGTAATGTGACCATTTATTAACAAGCATTATTGAAATAAAATAATGAATTGCCAGAAGAATTAATGGATAAAAATAAAGAGTTTAGATAGGCCTATAAAATGTAGAGAATCCATGAGTGTACTTTAAAGTATTAAACACAATTTTCAAACATTGGATTTCTCTCAAATACCACTTACACAAAGCAAGCATAGATTGCCACACAGACAGATGATAATAAATAGGTAACTACATAGATAGGCAAATAGGTAGGTAGGTAGATAGACAGACATATAGATAGATAGACAGGCAGGTAGCAGATTTTCTGGAGTTTTTATATAGTAGGGTAAATACTATCCCCACAACAAAGAAATGTTGTAACATTTTTAACATGCCTCTTCCCAGCCCAAACCCTCCCTCTACCTTCCCACAGTGATGGTCCTTAGTATTTTGGAATAACATACAATAAGGCAGAAATTATTTAACTGGTAATATTTGGAGAAACATCCTACCCACCAAAAGGTATGAGAATTCTGATATAAAATCTCTCTTTTGGAACATAAGGGAACAAGTGAGAGACAAATTCAGGTTTTGTTTTTAGTTAATAATTAATTTGAACATATTATTCTTGAATTGGCTAGATTAAATTATTAGCTATTTCTCAGAAGTAATTGCTTGAGGAAAAAAGTTGTTTCAGGACAATAAATGTGTATTATTTTTCTGCCAAATTTGCAGATTCAGTTATACAAAAACGATAAGCCACAGTTTTATGTTTCATTTAGGTAACAAAATAGAAACCAAAGTTTAATCCCTGGGGTCTTTGAGAATATTTTTTCTCTTTAATATGGATACATATATATGTGTTAGAATTTCACAAGCACTGCATTAATCCATTTTTCCAAATGATGGCTTTTAGATTTTTATTTATTTTATTTTTTTGCCATTCTGGTTGTTCTCTCTAAATGTTTTCTACCGCTCTCTACACAGCAAGTTGTATTTCCTGTTAAGAAATGCCAGGCACAGGAGTGCGGTTAAGATCCTGAATCTTTATTCTGATATTTTATTTTGCTTTGTTTTGTCCTGCTTTGTTTTCATGAAGCTCTGAAAATTTCCATAGCTCACAAAAAGTGCCTTTGTGTTTATCTTTTCTACCCTTGTTGGGTGCACAGGTCCTTCTCTGCCAGGAACTGGACCTTCAGGGACGCCAGGTATTAGACTGAGAAGATATGAGAAGTCGTGGGTAAGAGAGTCTTCATTGTAGCTCAAGTAGCCATTGCTATCCAGGAGCCATCAGACAAAACAGTTCTTCAAAGCAGCCCCATAAAGCAGGCATCCACACACCAGCTGGTTAGCATTACATCTATCCTATAAAGCAGCCTCCAACAAAGGAGCCAGCAACCTGCTGGTTAACAATACATCTTTCCTACAAAGCGGCTGCGTACTGTACTGGCTGGTCAGTAACATACTTTATACCAACTTAGACAAAGAGGCTTCTTGCCCAAATAGTGACATCAGCCTTTGGGTTATAGAAGGGCACACTTACACAGTGCAATATAGTAAGACAGCTGTGTCCTTGCTTTTGCACCTGCCTCTGGCAAATTAGCCTTGGCCTTGAACATCCTGCATACTCTAGACAGAGTCCCCACAACCCTCCATGTGGGTTATTTTAAAAACACCTTGTGTGAAATTAGTTATCTTATGTTTTTTTTTATAGCTGAACAGGTGAAAACTGCTATTTTTTTTCAAGTTTAAGGCTATGATAGAGGAAAGTAGATTAAGAAAACTTCACATAGCTTTGTTTCATGAACAGCGATAAAGTAGACATTTGATTTCTTCTCCCAGTCTCTCTCAGAGGAGAAACACTGAACTTAACAGTGTGTAATGAACTCTCAATGCACTATTTAGCATCATAAACATGTACATTTGTTGTTTAAATTTCTTCTGTCAGAACTTGCTTTGAGTGTCCTTCTTCCCTTTAGACATAAAATGTTCATTCATTATATGTGTTTCAATTTCTGAACAAAATTCAACATTTGCTTAAAGCACTTCTGGGACTCATGCTACTAAATTACTTGAATTAGGAGGAGGAGTTTTTAAAAAGTGCACAGTTCTTTATGTTTTCTTTTCCTATAAACATAGAATGCTATTTGTAAAAATGTGCTCTTTTTCCATTTAAAGGAAAAATAAATGTAATAGGCAATGGAGTAAAGGACATATTTAAACAATATAAAATTTTATTAGTTATTTTTTTAATGTGAAATTTGCAATTACTTTTTTGTTTTTATGAAAATGCTTTATTTCACTTTGTGATGCCTTTTGATTGATATGTGTTCAGAAAAATCATCTGACAAGTGTACATGAAAATAGGATATATAACAAGACAAAATACAGACACTCCCTAGAAAATGTAAAGAAAGAAAAGTATAGGGCAAGACATCAAAGTTAACTCTAAACTCAATTCCAGAAAGCCTGACAAAATTTCATGTGTCAAGTTGCTATTTTAAAAGTTACTTTAATGTAAAGCTAGAATTTTAGTCAAAATATGATTTTATATACATGTATTTTGAAACAACAACAAAATCTGTCACTCTGTGAACATAGTGGAAAGAAAAACAATTCTGTGAGAAAATCAAAATGAATTCAATGTTTTGATGTGGAAAGCTAGATATGTGCTACTGAAAAAAATATGTGATGAGTGTACTATTGCAACAGGATTACATTTGTTTCTCAAATCAATAACTTTATAATCATATTGTTTATAAGTTTATAAATCATAACTTCGATTTAATTATGATTTCAGCAACTTTGATGTTATCTGCATGATAAAAAAATAAGGGGAAAGTATACAAGTAGCTGCCTGAAGAAAATTTTAAATGTTGCTACAGTGTCCAACTCAAAAGGAATGTGTGAAAATGGTCATTTAAATGCGCAATAGATATACCACTGCCTTTCCATTCACTCCACTATTGATGGACACTTGAGTTGCAACCATATATTGGCTATTGTAAATGATGCTGCAATGAGCAAAGGGGTGCATAAATTCCATACGAAAAACATATTACCATGTTAAGTGAATATGTCAGTCAGATAAAGACAAATACCAAGGAACTTAATCACAAGGAACAACAACAGCCTGTAATTATTGGGATCGAGAGTCTAGGTCAGTGGTCAGCAAACTCACTAGTCAACAGAGCGGCAAACCATGGTTTGCGAGCCGCAGTTTGTCGACCACTGATGTAATCACTCTAAAGAACAATATAAATGAAAAAGACCATATTGATGGTTGCCAGAAGGGAGGAAGATTGGGGATTGGGTGTAAAGGTGAAGAGATAAAGAAGTACAACTGGTAGTTATAAAACAGTCATGGGGATGTAACATATAGCATAGGGAATATAGTCAATTGTATTATAATAACTATGTATAGTGTCAGGTGGTAGCGGAAATAGCAGGAAGAACACTTTGTAAAGTATATGATTTTCCAACCACTTGAAACTAATACAAAATAATATTGAATATCAACTGTAATTAAAATAAAAAATAAATGAGCAATAAACTCAGGAAAAAATTCTAAAATTTCTAGATTAAACAACTAGACTTTTGGTTATTTTGGTTATTCAACAAAATAGGTAAATCAGAATTAGATTAAATGGTGTTCTACTACCATGTATCAAAGATTATAAAGAAGACCAGAAAGAATGAAACTATTTCCAAGTAACATGACTACAAACCAGAAGAAAGATCAAAGCAATTATAAGAATACAGAAATATTTTCCACACAAATCACAATGTCAGGCATTCAGTCAAATTTATCAGGCATCCAAGGGGGGAAAAAAAAGGCAGGAAAATACAACCCATTCTAAAGGGAAAAATCAACAAACAAAACTGACCTAGAACTGACCCGAGTTCTATAATTAGCAGAAAAGTACATTAAAACAATTATTACACCTGAATTCAATATGTATTCCAAATGTTTGCTAGAAGAAAGGCTGAATATATTAATTAGGGACAGGCATAGAATATAACAACAAACACACACACACACACACACACACACACCAAACTGAATTTTTAGAGCTGGAAATTACAATTTCAGAGATTGGTGAATAGTAGAAATAGCAGTAGAAAATACCCAAAAGTAAACATAAAGGGAAAAAATTAACAGCATCAGAGTACTGTGGGAGAACATCAAGTAGCCTCATATAAGTATAATTGGATTGTGAATGGAAGCTGGGAAATGGTGAAGAGGGTCAGAAAAAAAATTGAAAAAGTAATGGCCAACATTTTTCCAAATCTGATAAAAAACATAAACATATATATTTATCCCCTTATTTTAGAGGTCTAGAGACATTGAGACATTCATCTATTAATATCCCTTAGATCACCAGTGGTAGATTAAGAATAATATCCAGAAACACGTCTACTACTCCAGGTAATTTCCATCACATCATGGCATCTATTCTATAATATTGATAGTGCATCACATGAAATTATATTTCATATGATCCAGATTTAATCTGTTCATTTTACTCAGTCTTTTTAATTTAATAATCAAGAGTCTAGGTGAGAGAAAGATGGCTTTTATGTGAAAAAGGATAATAAATTAGAGAAATCCATGGGATTTTTTCCTATAAAACTGTTTGAGAAATCAGTATTGTAAGAGCTATATATATATTTTTATATTGATAGCTGCCACTATTCAAAAAACAAAACAAAACAAAAAGCAACAAAACAAAAAAAAAAAAAGCAACCTTGCAAGACACCAGTAGTTTAAATTCACACACTCTGAAGCCAGACTGGTTTGAATTCAGTTCTTTCAATTATTAGCTGAGCTATGTTAATTATGTTAATTCTCCTTTCTGTTGAATCAATTTCCTCATCTTTAAGTTGATAATAATGTTGTCCACTTGAGTTGATATGAGGATTAAAATAATTAATATTTATATAACAGGTAGAATAGTGTCTGGCTCCTGTTAACCACTACATAGGTTTGATCAATGACAGGTGGATGACTTGACATCTTATTTAATATTCCCAACTTTTTCCCTCTGGAATGTGACATTTCTTAATACATTTTATCTCATTTCCCTTTTTTTGCCTCTCATATATCCTTTTGCTTTTAAAAATTACTTTAGTACAGATAATATAGTTATTGAAAATATATTCTTATATATTTCATAGAGTGTTATGCATCACACCTTTTCACTTAATCTTTTATTATGAATATTTTATATATTATTAAATATTTTAAATTTATTTTGTTATAATTATTTACATTACCACTAGCTTCTTTGGGAGACTTGTATTATAAATAATGCTGTAATAAATGCCCTTATGATAGATGCCTTTATACCTTCCTTTTTTGCTCACACTACTGATATAACTACCAGTGGTTGGGCTAAGGGTTGTTAGCCTTTCTCTACTTTGCCTCCGACTTCAACAAGGCCTCTACCTCCCAATATTCCAGCGCCCTCCTCCCTAAGTAAGCCTCTCAATCACACTAGTTCTCTGGCTGCTGTTTCTCCTCCCAGTCCTCACCTGATACCTAAAAAAATAAATAAAAATTGCCTGCATATGCAACTTTTTCTCATCTACTTTATAGACTCTTACATAGACTCTTTTTTTAAATTTAATTTATTGGGGTGACATTGGTTAATACCATTACACAGGTCAGGTGTAAAACTCTATAATACATCATCTGTATATTGTATTATGTGTTCACCACCCCAAGTCAGGTTTCATTCCAACACCATTTACCTCCCCCCGCATGCCTTCTTCTACCTCCTCCCACCCCCTTCCCTCTGGTAATCACCATACTGTTGTCTGTGTCTATGAGTTTTTATTTTTTATTAATCCCTTACCCCAGGAATAGGGATTTTTTTTTTCTGCCAAGGACTATTTGAATAGTTATAATATCACTTGTGGGCCATACAAAATTATCAACTTAAAAATTGGTCAATTTAAGTAACTCACCCCTAATGCCTTGGCAGGGCCAGAGCAAATGATTTCGAAATATAGCCTATGGGCTGGACCTTCTCCACCCTGGCTTAAGATTTTACTGTGAACACTGCTATTCTACTGAATCTGTACTATAAAACATCACAAGTATCAAATTAATAAGTTTGTCAATTTGGTATTTATGACACCAACATAATAACAAATACCAATGGCATATTTTCCTCTGTAGCATATAAAATTGCTGATTAAAACCCCACCACCTCTTTCTCAATATCTTATTCCTTTGGATTTTATGACTTCCTTAAAAATGATTTCTTTTCACTTGTCAGTGACTGAAAACTCCAATAAAGATGCTTATCTTAGACTAGAGGCCCAGTGCATGAAAATTCATGCACTGGAGGAGGGGTCCATCAGCCCGGCCTGTCCCCTCTCACAGTCTGGGAGCCCTCAGGGGCAGGAGTTGACCCAGTGATCAGAGGAAGGCGATGTCCCCATCACACCTCTGCTGCTGCCACTGCTGGCAGCACAAGCCTTGGCCAGCCCTAGTTACCTGAGCCCCGGGTGGCCCTGGGCGGCTGGACAGCCGCCATCCAAGGCTTGCCTGCGCCTCAGGCCAGCCCTGGGCAGCTGGGGGCTGAGGGGACTGGGGGACTCCAGAGGCAGGCGTGTGGCAAGGCCGGGCCCACCTACAGGCAGGCCCGGCCTTGCCACGTGCCTGCTACCCCGGTGAGTCTGAGGGGATTGGGCACCACCGTCTTGTGGCTGTGGGTGCCACCATCTTTGAGGGCGGGGTAGTCAATTAGCATATTCCCTCCTTATTGGCTGTGAGCGCTGCCATCTTTGAGGGCGGGGCAGCAATTAGCATATCCCCTCCTTATTTGCTGTGGGTATCATCATCTTTGAGGGCGGGGTAGTCAATTAGCATATTCCCTCCTTATTGGCTGCGGGTGCCGCTATCTTTGCAACCGTGTGAGGGTCAATTAGCATATTCCCTCTTTATTAGATAGGATAGGACAAGAGTATCCAGGTCTGGGCAATTCTTACCAAATGCTATTCTTGCCAATTGTTAAAATGTAGCACAGTATTTTGCAGACCCACCAATAACCTGATGAGCTTGATGGGAAACAGCCAACTGCAAAGAAGAAACCAACATGTTATTAACCAAATAGTGTACATAAGCAATGGTGAAGCCTCCCTCTGAGGAAACAGAACTTTGGATGTGAATCCCCATCTCCTTTACTTGCAGCAAGCAGATAAAACTACCCAAGGGCAACATCTCATTCTTGAATAGAACACAAGTGCCAAACCCTTTGAGTTCAGTAACAGTTTGACTGAACAGTGACATGTACGTGCTTACATAACAGAAATGTCTAGATTACGCAACTTCAGGAACACAGGGCTAACCACAGGGCTGACGGATTAACAGGAACCTTCCTCTTACTTTTCATGTTGGCTCCTTGAAGTGGGGTCTTCCATTGTCAGTGGCACATTGTCCAGCCACAGCTCCACACGTGACACTTTATCCTCACAGCAATCCCAGCAAAAAAAAGTATCTCTTCCACTGCTCCACTGAATATCCGTAACGAGTGTCTCACTGGCCTGTTATTATTCATAAGCAGCTCTCTAAAGCAACAATGATGCCTGGGTGCTATAGATTCACAAGTTTTGATGAATATACATTTTAATCAAAATCTATGCAGCATATAAATAGTATATTAAGTACATAGAAAATTATTTACTTGTTCATATATTTAGCAATATATTACTTTTATCTCATTCCCATGATCCTACTCCAGATTCCATAACTCTCATGGGGAATAGTACACTTCTCTATAGTACACTTCTCTTCATCAGTCTCCCTGGCACCTGGTCCTAACTGCATTTCTGCTATTCTACTCTTCCTAAAGCTCCATTTAAACAGGTCACTCTCACTGCTAATACATTTTCAAAGGTCTCTCATTAACTATTAAAGTCTACCCAACTTAGATTTCCATTTAGATCGTTTCATAATGTGGCCTTAAGTAATTGCCTGGTATTTGATCACAACCCCCAGGTGCCTACTCGTGACTTTCCTGTGAAGTTGCAGTTCTTTTCATCTGAATTAAAACAAAGACCTCCAAGTGACCTTTGACAAGCCCCTTGATCTTTCAGCACTCTTGTAGTGAGGACAAATAAGTAATGTAGCTCTGCATATTGTTTGATAGGTTGCACTGTTGAATTTCTCAGTGCAAAGAACTTGCGGCTCCTCGGATTAAACACATTTTATGAGTGTAGAATACTGTGTCCACTGAGCCAAAAATAACTACAGGTCAATAACTACCCTAGATTCCTAATTGAAAAACCTGGGTGCCATTTAGTAGACAACATTCATTGTTGTGTTTTAATTTCCTACATGAGATTAAACTTTTATTCTTTACCTTTAAAATATCTTTACAAGTTTAATGCCACCATATTATGCTATCCTATCATTAAAAAACATGCACAGTTTAATCAGTCCTCTTCAGCAAGCTCTGAATTGTCTTATGGTATTGATTACAATATAGCTAAACAAATCCCTTGAGAAGAGACAGAAAACCAACTGGAGCTTCTGTGTTTTTCCAATTCTAAAGAAGCTCTATTTTTCCAGCTTTGCTCTTTGAGTGAGTTTGGCAATGTGTTTCTCGCTCACCTCCTGAAATAAATTACCACATGAACCCCAAAGCAACATCTTTGAATTTTACACTGAAAACCTTTTCTTCATTATGTTTAGTTGTTTGGCTTTTTTTTTTTTTTTTTTTTTTTTAAATCTATCTTGGGCTTAAGATGGGTTGTGCTTTCCAAGGAGCCTCTTGCTCTATACAAACAACGGTGTCGGTCTGTAAGACCAACACGATTGTCAGTCAACTTTGTCACTTCTTTAGGGCCAGAGAAACTCATTACTCTTAACCTCTGCTTCCACACCTTAGTCTGATCATTTTTGCTGCGATAGACTGAAAAAGACCTCTGTGGACTTTTTAAAAAAATGTATATTTTATTGATTTTTTACAGAGAGGAAGTGAGAGGTTTAGAGAGTTAGAAACATCAATCAGCTGCCTCCTGCACACTCCTTACTGGGTATGTGCCCACAACCAAGGTACATGCCCTTGACCGGAATCAAACCTGGGACCCTTGAGTCCGCAGGCCGATGCTCTATCCACTGAGCCAAACCGGTTAGGGCCCTCCGTGGACTTTTCACATTTTCTCAGATACCTATGACTCATGTTCCAGGAGCTGTGCTTTGTAC